>NC_133334.1:10291203-10648703 GCF_042186555.1 Aquarana catesbeiana | reverse complement strand
AACTAAAATTTGGCCTGGGAAGGAAGGGGGTGAAATTGCCCTGTATTGAACCAGTTAAATAATGATAAAAACAATGTTTTTTTTTTATAATTAGGTTAATGTATATTGTGTAGGGGGAATTTAACTTTATTATTTTATTAATATGTTGGGGAATAATGTGTGCTGAATTGTGTTAAACTTTTGTATTTTATGGTTCCTCATACTGTAATCCCGATACATCACACGAGATTATAGTGAGAGGAGCCGTTCTCAGGAGTTCCCGGCGTCTGTAGATCGCTCCTCAACTCAACATGAGAAACGATCTACAGACCTTCATAAACAGGCACTCAGAGGAGAGCGATCTCTGAGAATGCCTGAGAACTGAATCGCGGTATTTTACCGCACTTTCATAAAAGGACACCTAAGAGAGAGAGTGAGAGAGAAAGAAAGAATGAGGGAAAGAAAGAGAGAAATAATTAAATAAAGAATAAGAGAGAGAGTGAGAAAGAAAGAGAGAAGAAAAAATTATGCATGAAAGCATGAGAGAGCGAGAGAAACAATTAAGAATGAAAGAGAAAGACAGAGAGAGATAGATAGATAGATAGATAGATAGATAGATAGATAGATAGATAGATAGATAGATAGATAGATAGATAGATAGATAGATAGATAGATAGATAGATAGATAGATAGATAGATAGATAGATAGATAGAATGTAAAAAATGCTTCTGTTACCTATTGCCTTTTGATCCCAGACATGCACAGCTGTAAATAAATACTGAACGTATATGGGATATTAATGAAATGGGTTAGATGAGTGTATTTGCTCCTCAGCTCTCCCAATTATTGCTGATCTTCCAATATTCGTCTTCTTGCCAATTGCAGCTTCTCCAGCTCCCATCTGATTCCCCGGCTATTGCAGCCCTTTAGCCCAGGGGTCCTCAAACTTTTTAGACAGGGGGCCAGTTCACGGTCCCTCAGACTGTTGGGGGGCCGCACTATAGTTTAAAAAAAATATGAACTAATTCCTAAATTCCTATGCACACATCTTTTTTGTAGTGCAAAAGAATAAAAGAATGAATAATAAATAATAATATATATAGGGGATGGACAGGGGGACAGAGGGATGGACAGGGGGACAGTGGGATGGACAGGGGGACAGTGGGATGGACAGGGGGACAGTGGGGTGGACAGGGGGACAGAGGGGTGGACAGGGGGACAGAGGGGTGGACAGAGGGACAGAGGGGTGGACAGAGGGACAGGGGGGGGGACAGTGGGGTGGACAGGGGGACAGAGGGATGGACAGGGGGACGGTGGGATGGACAGGGGGACAGTGGGGTGGACAGGGGGATGGACAGGGGGACAGTGGGGTGGACAGTGGGACAGTGGGGTGGACAGTGGGATGGACAGGGGGACAGTGGGGTGGACAGTGGGGTGGACAGGGGGACAGTGGGGTGGACAGGGGGACAGAGGTATGGACAGGGGGACAGAGGGATGGACAGGGGGACAGAGGGATGGACAGGGGGACAGAGGGATGGACAGGGGGACAGAGGGATGGACAGGGGGACAGAGGGATGGACAGGGGGACAGTGGGGTGGACAGTGGGGTGGACAGGGGGACAGAGGGGTGGACAGGGGGACAGAGGGGTGGACAGGGGGACAGAGGGGGGAAAGAGGGGGGACAGTGGGGTGGACAGGGGGACAGTGGGATGGACAGGGGGACAGTGGGATGGACAGGGGGACAGAGGGGTGGACAGGGGGACAGTGGGATGGACAGTGGGGTGGACAGGGGGACAGTGGGGTGGACAGGGGGACAGTGGGGTGGACAGGGGGACAGTGGGGTGGACAGGGGGACAGTGGGGGGGACAGTGGGGTGGACAGGGGGACAGTGGGGGGGATAGGAGGACAGTGGGGTGGACAGGGGGACAGAGGGACAGTGGGATGGACAGGGGGACAGTGGGGTGGACAGGGGGACAGAGGGGGGGACAGTGGGACAGTGGGGTGGACAGGGGGACAGAGGGGGGAGAAGAGGGGGGACAGTGGGGTGGACGGGGGGACAGTGGGGTGGACAGCAGGACAGAGGGGTGGACAGGGGGACAGAGGGGTGGACAGGGGGACAGTGGGGTGGACAGGGGGACAGTGGGGTGGACAGGGGGACAAAGGGGGGGACAGGGGGACAGTGGGATGGACAGGGGGACAGTGGGATGGACAGGGGGACAGTGGGATGGACAGGGGGACAGAGGGGTGGACAGGGGGACAGTGGGGGGGACAGGAGGACAGAGGGGTGGACAGGGGGACAGAGGGGTGGACAGGGGGACAGAGGGGGGGACAGAGGGGTGGACAGGGGGACAGAGGGGTGGACAGGGGGACAGAGGGGGGGACAGAGGGGTGGACAGGGGGACAGTGGGGTGGATAGAGGGGTGGACAGGGGGACAGTGGGGTGGACAGGGGGACAGTGGGGTGGACAGAGGGGGGACAGGGGGACAGTGGGGTGGACAGGGGGACAGAGGGGTGGACAGGGGGACAGTGGGGTGGACAGGGGGACAGTGGGGTGGACAGGGGGACAGAGGGGTGGATAGAGGGGGGGACAGGGGGACAGTGGGGTGGACAGGGGGACAGAGGGGTGGACAGGGGGACAGTGGGATGGACAGGGGGACAGTGGGATGGACAGGGGGACAGTGGGATGGACAGAGGGGTGGACAGGGGGACAGAGGGGTGGACAGGGGGACAGAGGGGTGGATAGAGGGGGGGACAGGGGGACAGTGGGGTGGACAGGGGGACAGTGGGGTGGACAGGGGGACAGTGGGGTGGACAGGGGGACAGAGGGGTGGACAGGGGGACAGAGGGGTGGACAGTGGGGTGAACAGGGGGACAGAGGGGTGGACAGGGGGACAGTGGGGTGGACAGAGGGGTGGACAGGGGGACAGTGGGGTGGACAGGGGGACAGAGGGGTGGACAGGGGGACAGGATGACAGAGGGGTGGACAGGGGGACAGGATGACAGAGGGGTGGACAGGGGGACAGTGGGGTGGACAGGGGGACAGGATGACAGAGGGATGGACAGGGGGACAGGATGACAGAGGGATGGACAGGGGGACAGTGGGGTCCTCACCTGTTCGTAGGCTGTTGCTTGAAGCCTCCGCTCTCTCTGTCACTCTTCGCGCCTCCTGTCTCCAGCATGCAGCGCGGCACATGGAGCCCTCCATTACTGGTGTGGGGGAGGCGGCTTGAGCAGAGCGGAGCGGATATGCTCCCTGCCGAAGCCGAGCCAACCTGGCCCCGGCCCGAGCCTGGATTGTGGGGAATCCGGCCCTGGGTGGATTGGGCCGGATAAATGTCCTCGGCGGGCCGCATGTGGCCCGCGGGCCGTAGTTTGAGGACCCCTGCTTTAGCCCGTTTAGTAAGGAGGGTGAGTCATAGAGCAGTGTGATGTTACTGCAATTACCGTAATCATCGTAATAGGCGCACAGCTTTTTATTTTTTGTGGCTGGCTTGACCGTGTATTTAGAAACCACGGCTGGCTTGACCGCAGTGGAGGATCTAAGTGAATGAGGGCACAGATTGAACATACATAAGACTTATAATAGGAGGATCGGAAGAGCAGAGAGTGTGTATGGGGGAGTCGGCTGAGTCTTCAGCCTTGCTCACAGCTAACAGATATCTTGGATGCTGGCACATATCACTATATAAACAACCCCCACACTCTGTGTGTGTTCAGATAATCTGAAGAAACTTTATAACCATTCAATTTTACCCTGTGTTCTCCAAACTCTGTACAACATGTAAATTCCCCACATAAACTAAACACTCTCTATACAAGTTACCTGTCCTCAATAATCAGAGCAGAGCACAGTGTTCACAGTTATTTACATGGTAGTGCAATTGTATGAACACTGATTATTTAGAGAATAATGATTTTTTTTTTCATTGAGAATTGTTATTTTGCATCTACTCAGTTAGGCTTGGTTTTCATGCATTACGTGCAGGGCAGCCCATTAATTTCAATGGGCTGCCCTACGCACAAGCATCATGGAAAAGAAGTCCTGAATCTTTTCCAAAAGTGTGCGCCACCCTGTAGTTTGGTCCACATGTTTGGAGATGCCAATAACAAACAATGGCACTGCTGCACATCTGGATAAGGGTAGCACATTTCTTTGCATGTTGGGAAGGCATGCAATTTTGCATGCATTACCCACACGCATACATGTGAACTTGGCCTTAGAGTGTTTCGTTTTTATATGGTGAATTTACACTTTGGATTTTACAGAGTTTGGATCAACACAGGGTTAAATTGAATGGTTATACATTAACTTCACATGATCTGGAAACCACATACACAGAGTGCTTTCACTCTCATACCTCCCACGCTCCTCGTACATACTGCTCACTCTCATACCTCCCACGCTCCTTGTACATACTGCTCACTCTCATACCTCCCACGCTCCTCTCCTGTACATACTGCTCACTCTCATACCTCCCACACTCCTCTCCTGTACATAGTGCCCACTGTCATACCTCCCACGCTCCTCTCCTGTACATACTGCTCACTCTCATACCTCCCACACTCCTCTCCTGTACATACTGCTCACTCTCATACCTCCCACACTCCTCTCCTGTACATAGTGCCCACTGTCATACCTCCCACACTCCTCTCCTGTACATGGTGCCCACTGTCATACCTCCCACACTCCTCTCTTGTACATACTGCTCACTCTCATACCTCCCACACTCCTCTCCTGTAAATACTGTTCACTCTCTCATACCTCCAACTCATACCTCCCACACTCCTCTCCTGTAAATACTGTTCACTCTCTCATACCTCCAACTCATACCTCCCACACTCCTCTCCTGTAAATACTGCTCACTCTCATACCTCCCACACTCCTCTCCTGTAAATACTGTTCACTCTCATACCTCTCACACTCCTCTCCTGTAAATACTGTTCACTCTCATACCTCCCACACTCCTCTCCTGTAAATACTGCTCAGTCTCATACCTCCCACACTCCTCTCCTGTAAATACTGCTCACTCTCATACCTCCCACACTCCTCTCCTGTAAATACTGCTCACTCTCATACCTCCCACACTCCTCTCCTGTAAATACTGCTCACTCTCATACCTCCCACACTCCTCTCCTGTAAATACTGCTCACTCTCATACCTCCCACACTCCTCTCCTGTAAATACTGCTCACTCTCATACCTCCCACACTCCTCTCCTGTAAATACTGTTCACTCTCATACCTCCCACACTCCTCTCCTGTACATAGTGCCCACTGTCATACCTCCCACACTCCTCTCCTGTACATGGTGCCCACTGTCATACCCCCACACTCCTCTCCTGTACATAGTGCCCACTGTCATACCCCTCACACTCCTCTCCTGTACATAGTGCCCTCTGTCATACCCCTCACACTCCTCTCCTGTACATAGTGCCCTCTGTCATACCCCCCACACTCCTCTCCTGTACATAGTGCCCTCTGTCATACCCCCCACACTCCTCTCCTGTACATAGTGCCCACTGTCATACCCCCACACTCCTCTCCTGTACATAGTGCCCATTGTCATACCCCCCACACTCCTCTCCTGTACATACTGTTCACTCTCATACCCCCCACACTCCTCTCCTGTACATACTGTTCACTCTCATACCTCCCACACTCCTCTCCTGTACATACTGCTCACTCTCATACCTCCCACACTCCTCTCCTGTACATAGTGCCCATTGTCATACCCCCCACACTCCTCTCCTGTACATACTGTTCACTCTCATACCTCCCACACGCCTCTCCTGTACATAGTGCCCACTCTCTTACCCTCCACATTTTGCACTTTTCTTTCACTGTGCCGGCAGGGAGATGGGAAAGACCTTTCTTACATTATAAAACGTTTGCTCACATTTATTTAGAAGAATATATACAGTGTATAGAGTACATAATAGGTGACTGCGCTTAGGATCCTAACTAGGTATGCAGCCTCCCCTAATATAGCTCCCCGGGGAGGTCTATAAGTGTAGGAGTATAGTGGAAGGGGGTGGTGGCGCTCCCTAGTTTGTGTATGAGTAGCCAGTTAGTGGTGTATACCTAAAAGGTGTGGTATACCAAACAGTAATAAATAGTGTGTGTGCAAACTGTTATTACAGCACAAGTGAATATAGTGAACAAATGTGCTTCAAGTGCATAAACAGTGCTTATTAATACTATACCAATCACTGAGTCAAATATAACCCAATTAAGAGATCAGAAATAATCACACAGATAATGAACATGGTGGTCTGCTATGAGTAAAGTGAGCGCTAAGCAGACCCTACTCAGATGTCGTGATTCCACAAGCGTGGTTAATAAGCAAAAATATAAATCTGATAGTGAATCGAATAATAATAAAAATAAATATACTTAAACCAAAGTGATTGGCTCACATACAATGGTTTGGGTGTCTGCGAAGAGCCTTGGTGAATATATATATAAAAAAAAAAAAAAATATATATATATATATATATATATATATATATATATATATATATATATATATATATATATATATATAAATTAAAAAAGGAAAAAATGTTCATAAATAAATGTGCAGCTGGTAGTCCGTGTAATATACTGAATCTTCACTCAAAATGAGTAACACAGAAATGGTGACTTTAGGTGTTTGCAAGAAATTCTCTCATGACTTTGTGCTCCCCCTCCAGGGTCCCCACTCACCAGATCCACTCCCCCCCCACAGGGGTAATACGCTTGTAGTTATGACCGCTACGGTTGCTCCACCATCCTAGTTGTTCGGGTGCCTGGGATATCCTTCCTTTCTCCAGGTGCTTTGTGATGTGATCTGTGGTGAGTTCCTCATAGAGGAAGAAAGATGTGGGCTCCCATAGTGTAGTAAATTAGTTCGTTTATTAAACAAAAAAAGTTTGTATATACAGCAACTGGATACAAAAGTGGTATAAAAAAGAAAAATTAAAAATGGCTTAAAATTATCCTGGAATGGCTAATACATACAGTACCTGACCGCGAGATTGTGTTTCCAGCGCGATAGCATCACGCTGGTTCTCGGCGACAGGGTACTGTGAATGTCGCGCTGGCTCGCTCATCGGGAAAGGAAAACTTTGTCTTCCTTCCGCGATGAGTGACAGGCAGCGCTGACAGCTGTCTGGTATGAATCCTGAGGCGGGAACACCGCGCCAAATTTTAAATGAAAAAACCGGCGTGGGTTCCCCCCTCGGAGGCATACCAGGCCCTTAGGTCTGGCATGGATTGTAAGGGGAACCCCCTATGCCGAAAAATCGGCGTGGGGGTCCCCCCCAAATCCATACCAGACCCTTATCCGAGCACGCAGCCCGGCCGGCCAGGAAAGGGGGTGGGGACGAGCGAGCGCCCCCCCCCTCCTGAGCCGTACCAGGCCGCATGCCCTCAACATGGGGGGTGGGTGCCTTGGGGGAGGGGGGCGCCCTGCGGCCCCCCCACCCCAAAGCACCTTGTCCCCATGTTGATGAGGACAAGGGCCTCTTCCCGACAACCCTGGCCGTTGGTTGTCGGGGTCTGTGGGCGGGGGGCTTATCGGAATCCGGGAGCCCCCCTTAATAAGGGGGCCCCCAGATGCCGGCCCCCCACCCTGTGTGAATGAGTTTGGGGTACATGGTACCCCTACCCATTCACCTAGGGGAAAGTGTCAATATAAAAAAAACACAGCACACAGGTTTTAAGAGTCATTTATTAGTCAGCTCCGGGGGTCTTCTTCCGACTTCGGGGGGTCTCCTTCCGACTTCTCCCGGTGTTCGGCCTCTTCTCCCGGGCCCCGCCGCTATCTTCTTCCAGCTCTATTGCCAGCGAGGGGCCCGGTCTGCTGCCGCTGTCTCGCCGCCGCTGTCTCTCCGCCGCTGTCTCTCCGCCGCTGTCTCGCCGCCGCTGTCTCTCCGCTTCTTCTCTTCTTTCCTTCTTCCCCAATGTTGACACGACGCTCTCTCCGGCTCGAATGCTGTGTGCGAGCTGCGGAGCCATTTATATAGGCGGTAACCCCACCCCCTTACGACGTCATGGTCCCAGCATGCGCAGGGACTCTGGCGTCATAAGGGGGCGTGGCCCCAGAGTCCCTGCGCATGCTGGGACCATGACGTCGTAAGGGGGTGGGGTTACCGCCTATATAAATGGTTCCGCAGCTCGCACAAGCATTCGAGCCGGAGAGAGCGTCGTGTCAACATCGGGGAAGAAGGAAAGAAGAGAAGAAGCGGAGAGACAGCGGCGAGACAGCGGCGGAGAGACAGCGGCGACAAGACAGCGGCGGCGAGACAGCGGCAGCAGACCGGGCCCCTCGCTGGCAATAGAGCTGGAAGAAGATAGCGGCGGGGCCCGGGAGAAGAGGCCGAACACCGGGAGAAGTCGGAAGGAGACCCCCCGAAGTCGGAAGAAGACCCCCGGAGCTGACTAATAAATGACTCTTAAAACCTGTGTAGTGTGTTTTTTTTATATTGACACTTTCCCCTAGGTGAATGGGTAGGGGTACCATGTACCCCAAACTCATTCACACAGGGTGGGGGGCCGGCATCTGGGGGCCCCCTTATTAAGGGGGGCTCCCGGATTCCGATAAGCCCCCCGCCCGCAGACCCCGACAACCAACGGCCAGGGTTGTCGGGAAGAGGCCCTTGTCCTCATCAACATGGGGACAAGGTGCTTTGGGGTGGGGGGGCCGCAGGGCGCCCCCCTCCCCCAAGGCACCCACCCCCCCATGTTGAGGGCATGCGGCCTGGTACGGCTCAGGAGGGGGGGGCGCTCGCTCGTCCCCACCCCCTTTCCTGGCCGGCCGGGCTGCGTGCTCGGATAAGGGTCTGGTATGGATTTGGGGGGGACCCCCACGCCGATTTTTCGGCATAGGGGGTTCCCCTTACAATCCATGCCAGACCTAAGGGCCTGGTATGCCTCCGAGGGGGGAACCCACGCCGGTTTTTTCATTTAAAATTTGGCGCGGTGTTCCCGCCTCAGGATTCATACCAGACAGCTATCAGCGCTGCCTGTCACTCATCGCGGAAGGAAGACAAAGTTTTCCTTTCCCGATGAGTGAGCCATCTCGGCGCTGGCTCCTGCGACGGGGCTCGTAGGTGTCAAATCTCGCCGAGAAGTGCGGCGAGATTGACACAATATCGCGGTCACCTACTGTATACCCAGAAAGCTGTCCACCAGGCCGTGGTGTAGTATGGCCGGCTAGTGGTGAGTATGTAAGCCTGTTAGTGCAGCGAACGCTTAGTGACCTGCATAGGAAATAGCAGCAGCGCGCTGCGCTCCACCTGCGTTCCACCTGCCTGTACCAGGAAATGACGTAGCGACGACGGCGCCACACATGCTACGGAAAGTGGTCTCGCAGTTCTCTGCGAGAGTGCTTCCAGCGACAGTTATGTGCGGAAGGCGCTCAGGGGAACTGCTAGAGGAATCAGAAATGATAGACATAGTGGAAGTCTCTCCGTATGCTGGTGTGATGAGGTGCATTCCTGCTGGTGCGGTCTGAGGTGCAGCTGAGTAGTGGTTGGTACATGGTGCGTGTGCTGTCTCACCCAGTAGAAGGAAGGGCCTGGAACAGATGCGGCAGTAGTGGGAATTTAATCCATCATTCACAGGGAGGTGCAGTTTGAGGTACCCGAAGACACTTTGGCAGAAAATAACAGTGTTGGTAACTGTAATGAAAAAATGTATGAGAAGCACTGTAGTGCACTGCCGGACAGCTCAGAGGTATTGGTTGAGGTACCAATGGACACAGAAATGGTTAAAGGGATTGGTGTGGAAAAACGTGGCGAAAAATGTACGTTGGTAGGACAGTCGCTATTGGAGTGTTGGACAACAGGGGGCGATGTGAAACTGCAGGAATGTCCCATAGGGAATAACTGCTTGCCTGTAGATGGTCCCTCCCTAGACACTGTCCTAGCAAACAAGGGGACAAGAGGTCCTAATGATAATATTGAGTTGAATAACCCCTTGTGGAACATTGCTATTGAGGTTAAACAGAAGAATGTGGTGTTGATCTCAGATGGTTTGGTTGCCAAGGGTAACCACACAGGGGTTAGTGAACCTGAGAAATGGATGTTGTTGGTTAGTGTTTCGTCAGGTAGTGAAAGGGGTCAGTCCCTGACAGGTTTCATAGAAGTGGGTCCCCAACAGTCCCGGGAGAGTAGTTCTGTGGGAGAAAAAGGAGGATCCCAAGGCCAGAAGGTAGAAGGGATAGAGAGATTAGTGGGAGCCCACGGTTCAGGAAGAAGTTTTGGTGGAAGCACACCCAGTAGAAGATGTGGGTGGAGTGCCCCTTTAGAAAAAAGGTTGGGCAGATTAGGACTCCTGCTGCTGATAGTTTGCACAGAGGTGCCAAGGTGAAGTGCTGGTGGAAACATACCCGGAAAAAGAAATGGGCCTTCGCAGCTAATGGCTGCCACAGAGGTGTCCCATCCATGGTGACGTGTTCCTCCCTCCGGTTCGAAACAAGGAGGGAGGATATGTGGCAGTAGGACCCTGTGCTACCTGGAAGATTGCTGGTTTATGCCAGATTTTGGAGAGAAAGGCACGCTGATTGCACAGCTGTGTGTTGGGCTATTTAGTTGTGACCTGACTATGGCTCAGGGTTCCACCCAACAGACAGGAAGTCTGTGCATGGGAGTCAGGTGGACTCCCATTCCACTGAGAGGAGTCAGAGCCTGCAGGGGGCAGTCAGAGCATGCATGTCTGCAGGAGGCAGATGTACTTGGTGACAGAGCAGCAAGGTGCTGATCAGGAGTAAGCTAGGAGAGAGCTTGAGACCCCATTTACACAGGGGCAACACGACTTGCAGGTCGCCTCAGCGAGGCGACCTGCAAACGATTTCTGCGGCGACTTGCAAAATGACTTCTGTATAGAAGCCTATGCAAGTCGCCCCAAGTTGCCCCCAAAGTCGTACAGGAACCTTTTTCTAAGTCGGAGCGACTTGCGTCGCTCTGATTAGAACGGTTCCATTGTACAGAACGGGAGGCGACTTGTCAGGCGACTAGGTCGCCTGACAAGTCGTCCCTGTGTGAATGGGCTCTAACTCTAGGAAACTCTTTTGGGTCTGTGGAGCAGACCTAAGGCCTAGGCTAAAGGCCTGAATCAGCTGTATGGCAAGAATGTAAGCCAGGAGGCTAAAGTATTGAGTGTGCAAGATACAGTAATGGTGGAACCCCCTGCTTGGGCTACTGATGTCTTTGTGAACTTTTCCATGCTTTTAAATAAGTGGGCTACCAGGCCCTTAAAAATACGGTTTTGTACTGGAGTGCTCACTGGAAACGCACCTACCGTTTGAGTCTGATAACCCCAATCTTAATCACCATCTTTCCTGTCCTCTCCTTATTACTGCACTCATCAGCTCCTGCTGACTTTTAACCCATATTTACAAAACATCCATGGCATTAGGGAATGTCCCTTCAGATATATTACACTTTCATAATTTCTCCCTCATCCTTTTGCTTCTCCCGGCTTCTGGAGAATATATCCCCTAATTCTGGGCCTTCATCACCTAACATTGACCAACACACCTGACATCCCCTGTACTCTGGCAACAGCTGCAATTCATACAATCTAGTTCCTATTCCTCTTCTTCCTAGAAGCAGCCTCTCCTTATCATGTGCCCTATGAAATGCCCACTCAACTTGTAACAAATTCACCTCTGCCCATAACCTTTTTTTTATCACTAACTGCTCTAACCTACTTGCTGTTACTGAAACATGGCTTCAAGAATTTGCCTCTCCTGTTGCCTTCTTCTATGGTGGCCTCCTCTGGATTCACTCTTCCAGACCCAGTAGATGGAATGGGGGTGGAGTTGGAATCCTTCTGTGCCCACAAAGCACCTTTTACGTTCTTCATTTGCCTTCCTCTCTGTCCCTCTCCTTGTTTGAAACTCACTGTATTCATCGTTTTTCTCCAGTTTATTTTATAACTGCAGTGACCTATAGGGATAGGCGAACGGTTCGGCCCGATCATAAGTTCAGGCCAAACTTTGGTTGTTCGGGGAACAACGAACAATATGCAATGTTCACGGCAAATTTGAAAGCCGTGGAACCCCGTTAAAGTCTATGGGACACTAACATGAATAACCAAAAGTGCTAATTTTAAAGGCTTATATGCAAGTTATTGCCATAAAAAGTGTTTGGGGACCTGGGTCCTGCCCCAGGGGACATGCATCAATGCAAAAAAAGTTTTAAAAATGGCAGTTTTTTCGGGAGCAGTGATTTTAATAAGGCTTAGTCTGCCTGTAAAGTGGCACATTTTTCCTGTGTTCAGAACAGTCTGACAGCAAAATGACATTTCTAAAGGAAAAAAATTTCATTTAAAACTGATTGCGGCTGTAATGAATTGTCGGGTCTCGGCAATATAGATAAAACTCATTGAAAAAAAGGCCATGGGTTCCCCCTAGTCAATTATTAGGCCCTTTGGGTCTGGTATGAATATTAAGGGGAACCCTGAACCAAATTTTTTAAAAAATTGTGTGGGGGTCCCCACAAAATCCCATCTGGTATGGATTTTAGGGGAACCCTGCGCCAAAATTTAAAAAAATGGCGTAGGGGTCCCCCCAAAAATCATACCAGACCCTTATCTGAGCATGCAACCTGGCAGTCTGCAGGAAAAGGAGGGGGGCAAGAGAGCACCCCCCCTCCTGAACCGTACCAGGCCACATGCCCTCAACATGGGGAGGGTGCTTTGGGGTCCCCCCAAAACATCTTGTCCCCATGTTGATGGGGAGAAGGGCCTTATCCCCACAACCCTTGCCTGGTGGTTGTGAGGGTCAGCAGGCGGGGGGCTTATCGGAATCTGGAAGCCCCCTTTAACAAGAGGACCCCCAGATCCCAGCCCCCCCTATGTAAATTGGTAGGGGTACATTATACCCCTACCAATTCACAAAAAAGTGTCAAAAATAGTAAAAATGACAAGATACACTTTGGGACAAGTCCTTTATTAAAAAATAAAAAAATAAAAATATCCCGCGATGTAAATCCATCTCTCGCCGCCTGACGAGCCAAAAAAAGAAAAAAAACGCAACAGCACCGCCTCCATGGAAGGCTCCCGCTGAGTGACGCTTCTCCTCGATGACAGCTGTTATATAGCTGAGGACGGGGCCACCTGGTGATGTAAACGGGTGACCCCGCCCCCTCCCCTCGGATGCCATGTGGCATTTTTTTTTCTTTTTTTCGATTCGTCAGGCGGCGTGAGATGGATTTTCATTGCGGGACATTTTTATTTATTTATTTTTTAATAAAGGACTTGTCCCAAAAAATCTCTTGTCATTTTTACTATTTTTGACACTTTTTTCTGAATTGGTAGGGGTACAATGTACCTGTTACCAATTCACATGGGGGGACCGGGATCTTGGGCTCCCCTTGTTAAAGGGGTCTTCCAGATTTTGATAAGCCCCCCCGCCCGCAGACCCCCACAACCACCAGGCAAGGGTTGTGGGGATGAGGCCCTTGTCCCCATCAACATCGGGACAAGATGCTTTGGGGGTGACTCCAAAGCATCCTCCCCATATTGAGGGCATGTGGCCTGGTACAGTTCAGGGGGGCGCTCTCTCATCCCACCCTCTTTTCCTGCAGATTGCCAGGTTGCGTGCTTGGATAAGGGTCTGGTTTTGATTTTGGGGGGGACCCCTATGCTATTTTTTTTATTTTGGTGCAGTGTTCCCCTTAAAATTCATACCAGACCTGAAGGGCCTGGTAGGGATTTTGGGGGGACCCCCACACAATTTTTTTTTTTTTCAATTTTGGTTCGGGGTTCCCCTTAATATTCATACCAGACCCAAAGGGCCTGGTAATGGACTGGTGGGGGAACCCATGCCTTTTTTTTTTCAATGATTTTTATGTATATTGCCGAGATCTGACAATTCATTATAGCCGCGATCAGTTTTAAATAACATTTCTTTAGAAATGTAATTTTGCTGTGGTATTTTTCTAAACACGGGAAAACTGTGCCACTTTACAGGCATACTATAGTCACCCCGCATGCACAAAATTTAAAGGAATATTTCACTTTATTTGTTTCACTTTAACCACTTGAGCCCCGGACCATTATGCTGCCTAAGGACCAGAGGTCTTTTTCCAATTTGGCACTGCGTCGCTTTAACTGCTAATTGCACGGTCATGCAATGCTGTACCCAAACGAAATTTGCGTCCTTTTCTTCCCACAAATAGAGCTTTCTTTTAATGGTATTTGATCACCTCTGCTGTTTTTATTTTTTGCGCTATAAACAGAAAAATACCGAAAATCTTGAAAAAAAATGATATTTTCTACTTTTTGTTATAAAAAAATCCATAAAAGTCAATTTTAGTCATACATTTAGGCCAAAATGTATTCGGCCACATGTCTTTGGTAAAAAAAATGTCAATAAGCGTATATTTATTGGTTTGCGCAAAAGTTATAGCGTCTACAAACTAGGGTACATTTTCTGTAATTTACACAGCTTTTAGTTTATGACTGCCTATGTCATTTCTTGAGGTGCTAAAATGGCAGGGCAGTACAAACCCCCCCCAAATGACCCCATTTTGGAAAGTAGACACCCCAAGGAAATTGCTGAGAGGCATGTTGAACCCATTGAATATTTATTTTTTTTGTCCCAAGTGATTGAATAATGACAAAAAAAAAAAAATATTTACAAAAAGTTGTCACTAAATGATATATTGCTCACACAGGCCATGGGCCTATGTGGAATTGCACCCCAAAATACATTCTGCTGCTTCTCCTGAGTATGGGGATACCACATGTGTGGGACTTTTTGGGAGCCTAGCCGCGTACGGGGCCCCGAAAACCAATCACCGCCTTCAGGATTTCTAAGGGTGTAAATTTATGATTTCACTCCTCACTGCCTATCACAGTTTCGGAGGCCATGGAATGCCCAGGTGGCACAAAACCCCCCCAAATGACCCCATTTTGGAAAGTAGACACCCCAAGCTATTTGCTGAGAGGCATATTGAGTCCATGGAATATTTTATATTTTGACACAAGTTGCGGGAAAGTGACACTTTTTTTTTTTTTTTTTTTGCACAAAGTTGTCACTAAATGATATATTGCTCACACAGGCCATGGGCATATGTGGAATTGCACCCCAAAATACATTTAGCTACTTCTCCTGAGTACGGGGATACCATGGAATGCCCAGGTGGCACAAACCCCCCCCCCAAATGCCCCCATTTTGGAAAGTAGACACCCCAAGCTATTTGCTGAGAGGCATGGTGAGTATTTTGCAGCTCTCATTTGTTTTTGAAAATGAAGAAAGACAAGAAAAAACTTTCTTTTTTTCTTTTTTCAATTTTCAAAACTTTGTGACAAAAAGTGAGGTCTGCAAAATACTCACTATACCTCTCAGCAAATAGCTTTGGGTGTCTACTTTCCAAAATGGGGTCATTTGGGGGGGTTTTGTGCTACCTGGGCATTCCATGGCCTCCGAAACTGTGATAGGCAGTCAAGAGAGAAATCAAAAATTCACGCCCTTAGAAAGCCTGAAGGCGGTGCTTGGTTTTCGGGGTTCCGTACGCGACTAGGCTCACAAAAAGTCTCACACATGTGGTATCCCCGTACTCAGGAGAAGCAACAGAATGTATTTTGGGGTGTAATTTCACATATTCCCATGGCATGTTTGAGCAAGATATCATTTAGTGACAATTTTGTGCAAAAAAAAAAAAAAATTGTCTCTTTCCCGCAACTTGTGTCGCAATATAAAATATTCCATGGACTCGACATGCCTCTCAGCAAATAGCTTGGGGTGTCTACTTTCCAAAATGGGGTCATTTGGGGGGGTTTTGAACTGTCCTGGCATTTTATGCACAACATTTAGAAGCTTATGTCACACATCACCCACTCTTCTAACCACTTGAAGACAAAGCCCTTTCTGACACTTATTGTTTACATGAAAAAGTTATTTTTTTTTTTGCAAGAAAATTACTTTGAACCCCCAAACATTATATATTTTTTTAAAGCAAATGCCCTACAGAATAAAATGGTGGGTGTTTCATTTTTTTTTTTCACACAGTATTTGCGCAGCGATTTTTCAAACGCATTTTTTGGGGAAAAAACACACTTTTTTAAATTTTAATGCACTAAAACACACTATATTGCCCAAATGTTTGATGAAATAAAAAAGATGATCTTAGGCCGAGTACATGGATACCAAACATGACATGCTTTACAATTGCGCACAAACGTGCAGTGGCAACAAAATAAATACATTTTTAAAAGCCTTTACAGGTTACCACTTTAGATTTACAGAGGAGGTCTACTGCAAAAATTACTGCCCTTGATCTGACCTTCGCGGTGATACCTCACATGCATGGTGCAATTGCTGTTTACGTTTGACAACAGACCGCCGCTTGTGTTCGCCTTAGCGCGAGAGCAGGGGGCGACAGGGGTGCTTTTTTTTTTTTTTCTTTATTATTTTTTTGCTTTTTTATCTTATTTTTAAACTGTTCCTTTCATTTTTTTTTTTTTTAAATCATTTTTATTGTTATCTCAGGGAATGTAAATATCCCCTATGATAGCAATAGGTAGTGACAGGTACTTTTTTTTTGAAAAAATTGGGGTCTATTAGACCCTAGATCTCTCCTCTGCCCTCAAAGCATCTGACCACACCAAGATCGGTGTTATAAAATGCTTCCCCAATTTCCCAATGGCGCTATTTACATCCAGCGAAATCTAAGTCATAAAATGCTCGTAGCTTCCGGTTTCTTAGGCCATAGAGATGTTTGGAGCCACTCTGGTCTCTGATCAGCTCTATGGTCAGCTGGCTGAATCACCGGCTGCATTTTCAGGTTCCCTGTTGAGACAGGAGAGCCAGAGAAAAACACGGAAGACGGTGGGGGGGGGCATTCCCTCCCACGGCTTGTAAAAGCAGTCTAGAGGCTAATTAGCCGCTAGGATTGCTTTTACATGAAAGCCGACCGCTGGCTGAAAAGAATGATCCCAAGATGATACCTAAACCTGCAGGCATCATTCTGGTATAACCACTCAAAGTCGTGAATGGCGTACCTGAAGACAAAAAAATGGTTAACAATAAAGCACAGTAAACGGTAAAGTATAAAAATTTGCATACCTGAAAAGCAAACATGATAAAACATAATAACAATAAAACATTGCAGAATAGAATACAGTAAAAAAGAGCAGAACAATAAAGAGAGAATAGAGAGAGAGAGAACAATAAAACAACAACTATTTTTTTTTATTTTATATATATTTTTTTTTTTTTACACTTTTTTTGTAACTAACTTTTATAACTGTAACCAGTTCCAGGTTCGGGTCTCTCAAAATGTGATGGCATCTTGGGAGACCCTGTGAAAGTGTGTCCTAGTCTGTGGAATGCTGTACCCTACGCTAATACTCAACTAGTGTATGGTAGCGTTCAAAACATTCACCAATGCAAAGACCGGGATTGTCAGGACAGGAGGGACAATAATAGCGGGTGTCACACCTATATCCGCGCTTGCTGCAGACACAACATCTTTTTTGGGGGGGTTCGTTGGGTAGGGGTACTCGGGAGGACATAAAGAAAATGCCTCTCATGCAGCCGACTGCATTTGGTTGGGGATGTGAATGGGGGAAGTACGGGTGCTGCAGAAGTGGTGGGTTCCCAATTAGGATTGGCGAATGCAGCAGGAAGGGCATTATGGGCACGACGGGCCTGTGTTTGTCTTTTTGATGGCAGCGGGACACTACTTGTGCTTGCCACCTCACCAGCTTGAACTGCACTTATGGGACTCGCCACGTCACCAAGTGTTACTGCAGTGCGGGTTTGGCTACGACCGGGGTGTACTAGGCCGCTGGCGCTTGCCAGTTCACCAAAACGCTACCAAAAAAACTGTTAGCGATCGCAGGGATCAGGCCTGACTCTGCGAACGCTGCAGTTATGTGTTTAGTGTTTTGTAAGTGACAGTGATCGATCGATACTGCACTTGGGTGGACTGGGCCGGGCGGAGGGGCAAAACGCAGGTGCTAGCAGGTATCTGGGTTGATCCCACTAACACTGCATTTTTGGGAACCCTAAACTGCTGGGGACGCTAGTATAGATCTGATCGGATCAGATATTGATCCGTTCAGATACTATACCACTAAGGGAGGTGTATGCTGCGTGCGTGGGTGTTAGCGGTACTGGCGCTAACCTGATGCTGCTTGGGGCTGGTGCTTGCCAGTTCACCAAAACGCTACCAAAAAAACTGTTAGCGATCGCAGGGATCAGGCCTGACTCTGCGAACACTGCAGTTATGCGTTTAGTGTTTTGTAAGTGACAGTGATCGATCGATACTGCACTTGGGTGGGCTGGGCTGGGCCGGGCGGAGGGGAAAAACGCAGGTTGCAGCAGGTATCTGGGCTGATCCCACTAACACTGCGTTTTTGGGAACCCTAAACTGCTGGGGACGCTAGTATAGATCTGATCGGATCAGATATTGATCCGTTCAGATAATATACCACTAAGGGAGGCGTATGCTGCGTGCGTGGGTGTTAGCGGTACTGGCGCTAACCTGACGCTGCCTGGGGCGACGCATATCACCGCCGGGCGATCAGGGGGCTAAACCTTTATTCAGTAATAAACGGCGGGTGCCCTGACACTATAAAAAATAAACGAACTAACCAGCGTCACCCGTAACACTTATACGGTGATCAGTGGTGAAAGGGTTAACTAGGGGGCCATCAAGGGGTTAAAACATTTATTCGGTAGTATATGGGGGTCCCTGACGCTATAAAACGCTGACGGCGAACCTAAATATTTACCTCCCTAACTAGTGTCACCAGCGACACTAATACAGCGATCAGAAAAATGATCGCTTAGTGACACTGGTGACGGGGGGTGATCAAGGGGTTAAAACTTTATTAGGGGGGGTTAGGGGGTTTACCCTAGACCTAAAGGGGGGTAACAGTAACTGTCCCAACACTGTAACTGTCACAAACTGACACTATACAGTAATCAGAAAAAAAAAAAAAAAAAAAAAAACTGCTTGGTGTCAGTTTGTGACAGGGGGGGTGTGATTGGGGGGGGATCGGGGGGTGATCGGGGGGGGGGGGATCGGGGTGTTTTGTGTGCCTGGCATGTTCTACTGTGTGTGTGTGTGTTGGTGCACTCACATTGATGTCTTCTCTCCTCGGGCCGGAACGGAAATTACCGAGCCGAGGAGAGATGACATCATTTCCTTTGCTGCTGTTTAGCATACACCAGCAAAGCTATGATTCGATTGGCCGGCGGCGATCGTGAGGGGGGAGGCCACGAACGGATGGTCTCCCCCTCACCTCTGATCGCCGCTGGACAAAAGACGACCGCCTCGGGCACTGGGAGGGGGTCCGATCGGACCCCCCACCCGCGTAAGGCAAATCACGTACATGTACGTGATTTTGCCTGTCCGTGCCACCTTGCCGACGTACATCGGCGTGAGGCGGTCCTTAAGTGGTTAAGCATTATTAAAATCACTGCTCCTGAAACAACAGCCATTTTTAAAACTTTTTTTGCATTGATACATGTCAGCTGTGGCAGGACCCAGGTCCCCATACACTTTTAATGGCAATAACTTGCATATACTGTAAGCCTTTAAAATGAACATTTTTTTGATTTTTCACGTTTGTGTCCCATAGACTTTAATGGTGTTCATTGACATTTTTTGCCTGTTTGCAAGTTCTGGTGCAACCCGAACTGGGGGGGTGTTCGGCTCATCCTTAGTGACCTATCAGCCCCTGGACCAATATCAAGCTTCCCTTGCAACACCTCTGCCTGGCTACCTTACTTTTTCTCTCCTGAAATTCCCACAAAATCCCAGTTAATACTAATGCCCCGTACACACGGTCGGATTTTCCGATGGAAAATGTCCGATCGGAGCGTGTTGTCGGAAATTCCGACCGTGTGTGGGCTCCATCGGACATTTTCCCTCGGATTTTCCGACACACAAAGTTGGAGAGCAGGAGATAAAATTTTCCGACAACAAAATCTGTTGTCGGAAATTCTGATCGTGTGTACACAAATCCGACGCACAAAGTGCCACGCATGCTCAGAATAAATAAAGAGATGAAAGCTATTGGCCACTTCCCCGTTTATAGTCCCGAGGTACGTGTTTTACGTCACCGCGTTCAGAACGATCGGATTTTCCGACAACTTTGTGTGACCGTGTGTATGCAAGACAAGTTTGAGCCAACCTCCGTCGGAAAAAATCCATGGATTTTGTTGTCGGAATGTCCGAACAAAGTCGGACCGTGTGTACGCCCTATAACACTCCAGCTACTTCTAAACTTCTCAGCCTTACCTCCTCTTTTGACCCAATTCAATGGACACATTCATCTACTAATGACAACACCCTTGACCTTGTTTTCTCCTACCTCTGAACTCCTTGAAACCTCTCCAGAAATCCATCACCACCTTATTAGCTTCACTCTCTCCCTGTCTTCCATCTCATTTCTTTCCAATCTCCAAACCATTACCTATAGAAACCGTCACCATTTTAACCCTTCTCTTTTCTATTCTGCAAGAGACGACCTCTATGACAAAGTCTCACCCCTGTTCTTTCCCGACCTAGTTATTTATGACTATAAGAGTTCCCTGTAATCCTACCCGGACACACTCACCCTCCTCACTACACAAAGAATCAGGCCTCGATCACTACAACCTTGGCAAACAGATGACACTGGAAGTCTTAAACATAGCTCTACTCTTTATTGTCTGTGACATAAAGCTAAGCCCTAGCAAGACCAAACCCAGTATACATCCCTCCTCACTGCCTCTATCGACCATACAACAAAAAAGTGTCGCATAACATTAAATCCTTTATAATTTACATTGCACTTACATATTCCTGTGTAATGCCTGACACTAAGGAAACATCGCTTTAGACTGTCAGCTGCAGCCGCAGCCTCTGGCTGCAAGTAGACACGCTCGTACAGGATGACGTCATTCAAACCTGGGAGGAGCATGCATTCTTAATATATTTTAAAGGATTTTATGCTATGTGGCACTTTTTTATCTTTTATGTGGTGGATGGTTGTTTCACATTGAATTTGTTATGACTTCTAATGTATAGATTTGAATTTTTCTTCTATAACGTACAGCTAGATCAAATTAAGTGAAATGTTTCTTATATACTGTAGTTATTGTAGTTGTTATTGTGTTTTATGAGTGAGGTCACATACTCTTTGCCATAGATTTTTTCTGCACCTTAGTGGTATTTTAGTGACTGCAGCTGTATTTAGTGTACTGGTGATACCTGTAGCACAGACTCATTTATTATTGCTATGTTTTCCCGCTTTAGTCCATAATGAATGCTGCTGTCAGACTCATCCACCACACCAACCATTCAGTGTCTGCTACCCTCTCTCTGCTGATCCCTCCATTGGCTGTCACTCACCCAATGAGTAAAGTTCAAAATACTAACCGCAACCTACAAAGCCATCCACAACTCGGCCCCCAGATATATCACTAACCTAGTCTCAAAAACCATCAAATTGTTCTCTTCACTCATACAAGGACCGCCTGCTCCCTTGTCACTCCCTCCCATACTCCAGGACTTCTCCACAGCCTCTCCCATCCTCTGGAACTCCCTACCTCAATCTGTTCAACAATCTCCTATTATCCTACATTTAGGTGATCCCTGAAAAACTATCCCGTTAGAGAAGACTATCCTGTCTCTACCTAATAAACTGCCATTTATTTTTCTCGATCAGCTCATCCCCCACAGTTATTACCTTTTTATTTCACTTAACCCTTCTTCTAATGAGCAGGGCGCTCTGAATCCTCCTGCATAAACTGTTGACGCTATATAAATTCTGTATAATAATAATGATGGATATGGGTCTAGTATGGATTTTTTTTGTCTAAAAGAGCCAGAACACATTTTCTTTTAAAAAAATATACTGTTCTGTTAGAAAAAAAATGGTATAGGGTCCCCGTGCCCTTATTTTTTAAAAAAAAGCTCAAACTGGCTTTTAAAAGAGCCAGAAAAATTTACATTAACCACTTGTCCAACCAGCGATGTACCTGTACGTCTCTAGACTTCAAGTGGTTACACTGGGATGATGCCTGCAGCTGCAAGCATCCCCCAGTACTGTCTTTTTGGAGCCAATGATCGTTTCTCTTGTAAAGGCAATCATAGCGGCTAACTAGCCACCAGATTGCTTTTACAAGAAGTGGGACAGACGTCCCCTCCCTCCTGCCACTTTCTCTGGCTTTACCCAGATCTCCGTCCCACCGGGAGTCCCAATCAACCAGCTGGAACTTCCGCCAGCTGATCATAGAGGTGATCAAAGACCGGAATGGCTTTGATTGCCCCTATGATATAGGAACCCGGAAGTAATGGCCTTACATCACTTCCAGTTTCCCTGGAAGTAAATGGCTCCATTTAAAAAAATGAAAAGCATTTGATCGCACCGATCTTGGTGTTATCAGATGCTTTTAAGGGCAGAGGTGGAATCTGGGGTCTTAGAGACCCCGTATCTCTCCATTAATGGGCACCTGTCACATGCGTATTGCTGTCACAAAGGACGTTTACATTGCTTGTGACAGCAATCAGTCTGATTAAAAAAAAAAAATTAAGTGACAGTATAAAAATAATAAAAAAAAACACCTAAATAAAAAAATTGTGAGTGCCCCCACTCATGCTCATGTGCAAAGGCAAGCGCATGTGTGAGTCCTGAAAACAGCAATCATCCCACACATGTGAGGTATCACCGCAAATGTCAGATTATGAGCAGTAATTCCAGCACCAGACCTCCTCTGTAAATCTAACAGGATTTTAAAGCATTGCCTATGGATAGTAAAATTTACAAAATGTATTACTCTTGCACGGGTGTGCGTAATTATAAAGCATCACATGTTAGGTATCTATTTACTCAGTGTAACATCATCTTTTATGTTTTACAAAAAAAAATCAGGTTATATATTGTGGGTTTTTTTTAATTAAAATTCAAGAAAGTGTATTTTTTTCAAACAATTACGTTTGAAAAACGCTGCACAAATAACGTGTGACATAAAAAAATTGCAACACCCAATAATTTATTTTCTAGGGCCTCTGCTTTAAAAAAAAAAAATAAACAAAGGTAAACAAAAAGTGCCAGAAAAAGGTTTGGAGCTAAAGACCTTGATGGGGTTCAGAAGCTCTGTTTGGGGTTTGCAGATTTCCTGCTGGGTTTGGCAAACAGTGAACCAAACTTTCACTCATCACAATATTGACAAACTTTTTTTCCCTTAGGAAGGTTGCTGAATTTTTTTAACATGTGATTCTTGTGGGATGGGTTCATTCTTCATGTAGACAATTGCGTGGTCATGTAACACTGTACCCAAAAAATTTTTTTATCTTTTTTTTTATCATCACTTTACAAAATAGAGCTTTCTTTTGGTGGTATTTAATCACTGCTGGGTTTTTTATTTTTTACTAAAAAAAAAAAAATGTAAAAAAAGACCCAAAATTTTGAACAAAACATTATTCTTACTTAGTTTCTCTCAGTAAAATTTGTAACTAAGTAATTTTCCTCTTTCACGGATGTGCGCTGATGAGGTGGCACTGATAAGCACTGATAGGCTGAACTGGTGGGCATTGATGAGGTGGCACTTATGGGCACTGATTAGGTGTAACTGATGAGGAGGCACTAATGTGCCGCACTTATGGGCACTGATAGGTTGAACTGTTAGGTGGTATGATAGGCGGCGCTGGTGGGCACTGATTAGGTGGCACTGATGAGGAGGCACTTATATGCCGCACTGATAGGTGGCACTGTTACGTGGCACTGATAGGCGGCGCTGGCGGCAACTGATGGGCACTGATGGGTGGCACTGATAGCCATTACTGACTGGCATTGTTAATGGACACTGGCACTTGTGGGCAGTAGTGGGCACTGATTGCTGCCACTGCATGCTATATTGTAATCGGGGCACTGATGATCAGTGCCCTCATTACATGTGTAGATGCCCTCCTGCGTGGAGATGCCACGGATCGGCTCTCCTCAGCACACACTGTCAGTATGAATTGATGAGCACCAATTACCGCCATCTCCATGTTTACATGTGACCGGCTGTGATTGGACACAGCCGATCACCTGATTAAAGAGCTGCGGATGCACGAGAGCGGTGGTTCTGGGACGCCGTCATATGATGTCTTCCCAGAACGAGAGCCGGCCCCCTTCATTTGACGGTGGGTGGGCGGCAACTACCATGGTTAAAGGAAACTGAATTTCTCTAAAATGTCCCATGATTTCTAATCTAGTGGGACTCCCCGATTGCAATGCAAATTTTATTATAAAAGTAGACTAACCTTATAAATTCTGATTGTTTTGTAGCTCAAAGCTCCAAAATGCTGAAAAACCAAAACCCCCATGCTTCTGCATTGTGTCTGTTCACCTATGAATGCTCAGCTGCCTGGAGCTTGATGAGTGAAACTAGACATGTGAAATTAGTTTAGCTCCAAATTTGTTTTTTAACAAATTACAACAAATTCTTTAAATTCGTTAATTTGAAATTTTTTCCGAAAATTCGGAAATTCAAAAATTTGAAATGCGGAAATAAGAATGAAAAATCGAAAATATGAAATAATAACTTACTATTAATTTAATAGTTAGTAATAGTTAACAAATTAATAATAAATAATAATAAAAACATATTATTGGTTCCGTTCCATTTGTTTATTTCGGATAACTCGTAACTTCAGATAAATTGTTATTCGTTACGTTCTCTAACAGCCAAATTTAAAATGAAATTCCAATACCTATAATTTATTAGTTAGTTATTTTGAATTTTCTGATTTTTTATTTTTTTTTTCCGAATTTCCAAAAAAACGAATGAAATGAAATTGAACTAATTTTTCGGCAGTGCACATGTCTGAGTATAACTCAAATAGGTACATGAGCTACTTTTAAAGCAGCATGGGGCAATATACATGAAAAACATTGCTCCAAAATATGTATGCGTATGTGCTCATGCAGCCTCTGCTTCTCTACTTTCCAATGTTTCGTAAACTGGCTGAGCAATCTCTGGATCTCATCGGACTGATCTGGGATTTGTTGGAAGTAGTAGAAGCCAAATTCTACAGACGTTAGAGTCATAGGCTACTTACTTGGCATAGTGAAATCAAAATAAATGTCCTCCTTCAGGGATCTGTGGCTCACAATACAGGAAAATACATCTCCAGGTTCATCTCTACTAAGCGGCCACACAGTCAGCACACTGGTGACATTAAATGTCCCATCACTGTTCCTGATTTGTTTTGTGAGAGAAACATCTTCATCCAAAAATGTGTGGTTGATGCCTTTATTGTGTTTAATCCACCGGATCTTCACTTCTTCCGGGTAAAAATTGCTGACATTACAAAACACAGATCCCGGGAATCCACCTTCAAAGAATTTTATATAACGCATGGAAGCCTGCGGTTTAACTGTATGAAGAGAGACATTTTGTATTACACACTGTTATTTATTATTTCTATATTAGGTTATCACATGCTACTTTAAACTACTTTAAAACACAGAGAGAGAGAAAAGCACGTCCATATTTTTTGCTAGAAAATTACTTAGAACCCCCAAACACTATATAATATAATATTACGTGTGTGTGTGTGTGTGTGTGTGTGTGTATGTATGTATGAATGAGAGATAGATAGAGAAATATATATATCTCTATCTCTCTATCTCTATTACAGTCAGGTCCATAAATATTGGGACATCAACACAATTCTAATCTTTTTGGCTCTATACACCACCACAATGGATTTGAAATGAAACAAATTAAATGAAACAAACTTTAGCTTTAATTTGAGGATATTTACATCCAAATCAAAGTGAACGGTGTAGGAATTACAACAGTTTGTATATGTGCCTCCCACTTTTTAAGGGACCAAAAGTAATGGGACAATTGGCTGCTCAGCTGTTCCATGGCCAGGTGTGTGTTATTCCCTCATTATCCCATTTACAAGGAGCAGATAAAAGATCCAGAGTTCATTTCAAGTGTGCTATTTGCATTTGGAATCTGTTGCTGTCAACTCTCAATATGAGATCCAAAGAGCTGTCACTATCAGTGAAGCAAGCCATCATTAGGCTGAAAAAACAAAACAAACCCATCAGAGAGATAGCGAAAACATTAGGTGTGGCCAAATCAACTGTTTGGAACATCCTTAAAAAGAAAGAACGCACCGGTGAGCTCAGCAACACCAAAAGACCGGGAATACCACGGAACACAATTGTGGTGGATGACCAAAGAATTATTTCCCTGGTAAAGAAAACACCCTTCACAACAGTTGGGCAGATGAAGAACACTCTCCAGGAGGTAGGTGTATGTGTGTCAAAGTCAACAATCAAGAGAAGACTTCACCAGAGTGAATACAGAGGGTTCACCACAAGATGCAAAACATTGGTGAACCTCAAAAACAGGAAGGCCAGATTAGAGTTTGCCAATCAACATCTAAAAAAGCCTTCACAGTTCTGGAACAACATCCTATGGACAGATGAGACCAAGATCAACTTGTACCAGAGTGATGGGAAGATAAGAGTATGGAGAAGGAAAGGAACTGCTCATGATCCAAAGCATACCACCTCATCAGTGAAGCACGGTGGTGGTAGTGTCATGGCGTGGGCATGTATGGCTGCCAATGGAACTGGTTCTCTTGTATTTATTGATGATGTGACTGCTGATAAAAGCAGCAGGATGAATTCTGAAGTGTTTCGGGCAATATTATCTGTTCATATTCAGCAAAATGCTTCAGAACTCATTGGACGGCGCTTCACAGTGCAGATGGACAATGACCCGAAGCATACTGAGAAAGCAACCAAAGAGTTTTTTAAGCGAAAGAAGTGGAATGTTATGCAATGGCCAAGTCAATCACCTGACCTGAATCCAATTTAGCATGCATTTCACTTGCTGAAGACAAAACTGAAGGGAAAATGCCCCAAGAACAAGCAGGAACTGAAGACAGTTGCAGTAGAGGCATGGCAGAGCATCACCAGGGATGAAACCCAGCGTCTGGTGATGTCTATGCATTCCAGACTTCAGGCTGTAATTGACTGCAAAGGATTTGCAACCAAGTATTAAAAAGTGAAAGTTTGATGGATGATTGTTAATCTGTCCCATTACTTTTGGTCCCTTTAAAAAGTGGGAGGCACATATACAAAGTGTTGTGTTATATATATATATATATATATATATATATATATATATATCTCCTTTTTTTTTTTTTTTTTTTTTTTTTAGCAGAGACCCTAGGACATAAAATGGTGGTCATTGCAATATTTTATGTGACATGGTATTTGCCCAGCGGTCTTTCAAACACTTTTTTTGGGGAAAAAAAGACACTTTAATTAAAAAAAGAAGACACTAAAAAAGTTAGCCCAATTTTTTTGTATAATGTAAAAAGATGATGTTATGCCAAGTAAATAGTTCCCCAACATGTCACACTTTGAAATTGCGCACACTCGTGGACTGGCGACAAACTACGGTACCTAAAAATCTCTATAGGAAAAGCTATAAACAATTTTAACGGTTACATGGTTAGAGTTACAGAGAAGGTCTTTTGCTAGAATTATTGCCTTCACTCTGACGAATGCAGTGATACCTCACATGTGTGAATTTCAACACCATTTGCGGTGCGACTTGCGTATGCATTTTCTTTGCTGCGCGAGCACGCATGGATGGGGGCGCTTTAAATTTAATTTTTTTAATTATTTATTCTAAATAGTAATATCAGTGCTCAAGCGCTGGTGTGGTGAAAAACTAAATTAAATAAAGTGATAAAAGCTGCAAAGCAAGAAAGGTGATCTCTCACTGGTGCAGTAGTAAAATTGTTAGAAATGGTGCGCTAATACCACAGTGCTCTGAATAAAATATATATACAAATTATGTACATGAAAGATACTAATCATAATAAATGCTATGTGGTATAATAATCCCTATATATATCACAACCACTGTGAAAAGTGCATAGTGCAAAACCTTGTATAGCAAACAAATATTTGGCAAATATGAACATGTGCACTATAATGCTGATTGTGCACAATAAAAATTCACAATTAAATCACAATAAAAATAGCAAACTAGGAAAGACGTATAAGTGCTCAGATAAGTCCCATCCGGTGTTGTTACTGCTAGCAATGTGAAGCTGAAACCAGGTATGTAAGCATGACAAAAATGACTGAACATCCAGCAAATAGCTACCAAAGTCAGCTGGCTCGCAGCTAAAGTAATAAGTCAAAACAGCTGATTAAGCCACCTTCTTTGTACTATTCTTTGGAGCTTCCAGAATTCCAACATGAAACAGAAGAAAAAACAATAGTATAATACTGCTAAGATAGGGTCAGCAGACTAAAGCCAATGCACTCACATACGTCCGGTCTGTGTAAGCGTGTATAACATAACAGTCAGGTTCACTCCTCCTCACAGCCACTTGGTGTAATCGTGTAGCCGTACACTGGTGGCTGACGTCACTGGCTCCTCATATATACACACACACACACACACACACAGTATCTCACAAAAGTAAGTACACCCCTCAGTCACATTTTTGTAAATATTTTATTATACCTTTTCATGTGACAACGCTGATGAAATGACACTTTGCTACAATGTAAAGTAGTGAGTGTACAGCTTGTATAACAGTGTAAATTTGTTGTCCCCTCAAAATAACTCAACACACAGCCATTAATGTCTAAACCGCTGGCAACAAAAGTGAGTACACCCCTAAGCGAAAATGTCCAAATTGGGCCCAATTAGCCATTTTCTCTCCCTGGTGTCATGTGACTCGTTAGTGTTACAAATTCTCAGGTGTGAATGGGGAGCAGGTGTGTTAAATGTGGTGTTATCGCTCTCACTCTCTCATACTGGTCACTGGATGTTCAACATGGCACCTCATGGCAAAGAACTCTGAGGATCTGAAAAAAGTAATTGTTGTTCTACATAAAGATGGGCTAAGCTACAAGAAGATTGCCAAGACCCTGAAACTGAGCTGCACCACGGTGGCCAAGACCATAGAGCGGCTTAACAGGAAAGGGTCCACTCATAACAGGCCTCGCCATGGTCCACCAAAGAAGTTGAGGTCACGTGCTCAGCGTCATATCCAGAGGTTGTCTTTGGGAAATAGAAGTATGAGTGCTGCCAGCATTGCTGCAGAGGTTGAAGGGGTGGGGGGGTCAGCCTGTCAGTGCTCAGACCATACGCTGCACACTACATCAAATTGGTCTGCATGGCTGTCATCCCAGAAGGAAGCCTCTTCTAAAGATGATGCACAAGAAAGCCAGCTGAAGACAAGCAGACTAAGGACATGGATTCACTGGAACCATATCCTGTGGTCTGATGAGACCAAGATAAACGTATTTGGTTCAGATGGTGTGAAGTGTGTCTTGCCTCCAGTCAAGCATGGTGGTGGGAGTGTCATGGTCTGGGGCTGCATGAGTAATGCCGGAACTGGGTAGCTACAGTTCATTGAGGGAACCATCAATGCCAACATGTACTGTGACATACTGAAGCAGAGCATGATCCCCTCCCTTCGGAGACTGGGCCGCAGGGCAGTATTCCAGCATAACGACCCCAAACACACCTCCAAGACGACCACTGCCTTGCTAAAGAAGCTGAGGGTAAAGGTGATGGACTGGCCAAGCATGTCTGCAGACCTAAACCCTATTGAGCATCTGTAGGGGCATCCTCAAATGGAAGGTGGAGAAACGCAAGTATGACAGGAGTCACTGCTGGGCGTAGGGTGACCAAGAAAAGAATGAACCCTAAAAATATGATTGGATTACTTAGAGTGGGACAGTAATATTTATCCACAATATCTCCTAGGATATATGTAAAGACTATTCTTGATTTGTTTGATTCTGAACTCAACATGTTAGTTGAGAGAGCTGATCACATTGGCCTCTAGAACTGGGTAGGAGTCCGACAGTCTACTCATACTATAGTTTGTTGCCTACTAGGCTGAGGAGGGGGGGAGATCACTGTTTGTATTGTTAATTGTAATTAGCTCCTGTGTTTATACTAATGTGTGAGGCTCGGTGACAACAAGTCTGACCTGTAGTGAAATCCTGATTAATCATACAATGCCCAGGAGGGCACGGAGTCACATCGGCTTCTTGAAGGGATTAGTTAATTAGTTCATGTTAATTCTGTTTCTGGTCACAGGTGTAATGTTAGAGTAATATGAGCAGGAGGGGGGACCTCCTCTTTAACTGTATATAAAGACTTGTCATTTTGGTTCTAATAAAGAGTCTTTTTCTGTTTGACCCTCAATACAGAGCCTCGTCTCGTACTTGGGGGTGGGGGGGATCATTCATATGGGTTTCTTGTTCGGCTGATTGGAGTGTTCAGTAGCTGCCTTTGTGTTCAGAAATGGAATATCCTAAACGGCTTTAACCTCTTTCATACTTGGTGTTGTTAAAGCAAGGTCTCTAACATCCACCAGCTCCGTGATGTTGTCATGGGGGAGGGGAAGAGAACTCCAGTGACAACCTGTGAAGCTCTGGTGAACTCCATGCCCAAGAGGGTTAAGGCAGTGCTGGAAGATAATGGTGGCCACACAAAATATTGACACTTTGGGCCCAATTTGGACATTTTCACTTAGGGGTGTACTCACTCAACTTTACACTGTTATACAAGCTGTACACTCACTACTTTACATTGTAGCAAAGTGTCATTTCTTCAGTGTTGTCACATGAAAGATATAATAAAATATTTGCAAAAATGTGTGGGGTGTACTTACTTTCTTACTTTTGTGAGATATTGTGTGTGTATATATACACACACTATATATATATATATATATATATATATATATATATATATATATATATATATATATATATATATATATATATATATATACATACATACACAGTATCTGGGGAGATAAAGGGGCATGCTTGAAAGTCCTGCCTACAACTGTGGTCATTAAGCTTAACATCAGCCTGTTATGCAAAGGTAAGCAAATTAGTGGGGGGGGAGTAGTGGGGGGTGTGCAGAGGTAGGCAGAGAAGGAATTACAGTTTTGGGGTGCACAGGTGAGCAAGGAGGGGGATGCATAGAGGTAAGGAAGGTGGGTGCTAAGATGAGCAGAGGCGGCAGGTAGAGTTAAAGGGGAGAGGGGTTTGAGGGGAGAATATGGGGGAGGTTTGGGGTGCAGAGGTTAGCATGGGTTTTAGGATGCAAAGGTGTACCGACAGGGTAAAGATGTAGGTCATGTCTATGGGTAGCCCATTCATTTCAATGGGCTGCTCTATGTGCTACAAATGCAGAAGAAAGTCCCAAACCCCTTTTTCAAAATCACACGGTGCCACGGCACATGTCAGCAGATGCGTGAGGGTGTCATTAACAATTAATGGCACTGCTGTATATCTGCTAAAGGGCAGCATGTTTCTGTGGGGTCAGGAAAGCGATTTTGCATCCATTCCCAACACACACAAATGTGAACGCAGGCTAAATGTCTCAGTTACATTGGTGGTCAATGTAAATCTTCTCATTACATTGGTGCTTGGTGTAGATGTCTTTCATTCACACTAGTGGCTAGTGTGAATGTCCCCCTTACATTGGTGGTCAGTAGGGATGAGCCGAACACACCCCAGTTCGGTTTGCACCAGAACCTGCGAACGGAACGAAACTTCGCACGAACGTTAGAAGCCCATTGAAGTCTATGGGACTCGAACGTTCAAAATCAAAAGTGCTAATTTTAAAGGCTAATTTGCATGGTATTGTCCTAAAAAGGGTTTGGGGACCCGGGTCCTACCCCAGGGGACATGTATCAATGCAAAAAAAAGTTTTAAAAATGGCCGTTTTTTCGGGAGCAGTGATTTTAATGATTAAAGTAAAAAAGAAAAAAAGTGAAATATTCCTTTAAATATGGCACCTGGGGGGTGTCTATAGTATGCCTGTGGCGTGTGTTTCCCGTGCTTAGAACAGTCCCTGCACAAAATGACATTTTTAGAGGAATAAAAGTCATTTAAAACTGCTTGCGGCTTTAATGTTACATAGTTACATAGTAGGTGAGGTTGAAAAAAGACACACGTCCATCAAGTCCAACCTATGTGTGTGATTATGTGTCAGTATTACCTTACATATCCCTGTATGTTGCGGTCATTCAGGTGATTATCTAATAGTTTCTTGAAGCTATCAATGCTCCCCGCTGAGACCACCGCCTGTGGAAGGGAATTCCACATCCTTACCGCTCTTACAGTAAAGAACCCTCTACGTAGTTTAAGGTTAAACCTCTTTTCTTCTAATTGTAATGAGTGGCCCCGAGTCTTATTAAACTCTCTTCTGCGAAAAAGTTTTATCCCTATTGTGGGGTCACCAGTACAGTATTTGTAAATTGAAATCATATCCCCTCTCAAGCGTCTCTTCTCCAGAGAGAATAAGTTCAACGCTTGCAACCTTTCCTCATAACTAAGATCCTCCAGACCCTTTATTAGCTTTGTTGACCTTCTTTGTACTCGCTCCATTTCCAGTACATCCTTCCTGAGGACTGGTGCCCAGAACTGGACAGCATACTCCAGGTGCGGCCGGACCAGAGTCTTGTAGAGCGGGAGAATTATCGTTTTATCTCTGGAGTTGATCCCCCTTTTAATACATGCCAATATTCTGTTTGCCTTGTTAGCAGCAGCTTGGCATTGCATGTCATTGCTGAGCCTATCATCTACTAGGACCCCCAGGTCCTTTTCCATCCTAGATTCCCCCAGAGGTTCTCCCCCCAGTGTATAGATTGCATTCATATTTTTGCCACCCAAATGCATTATTTTACATTTTTCTACATTGAACCTCATTTGCCATGTAGTCGCCCACCCCATTAATTTGTTCAGGTCTTTTTGCAAGGTTTCCACATCCTGCGGAGAAGTTATTGCCCTGCTTAGCTTAGTATCGTCTGCAAATACAGAGATTGAACTGTTTATCCCATCCTCCAGGTCGTTTATAAACAAATTAAATAGGATTGGTCCCAGCACAGAACACTGGGGAACCCCACTACCCACCCCTGACCATTCTGAGTACTCCCCATTTATCACCACCCTCTGAACACGCCCTTGTAGCCAGTTTTCAATCCATGTACTCACCCTATGGTCCATGCCAACAGACCTTATTTTGTACAGTAAACGTTTATGGGGAACTGTGTCAAATGCTTTTGCAAAATCCAGATACACCACGTCTACGGGCCTTCCTTTATCTAGATGGCAACTCACCTCCTCATAGAAGGTTAATAGATTGGTTTGGCAAGAACGATTCTTCATGAATCCATGCTGATTACTGCTAATGATATCATTCTTATTACTAAAATCTTGTATATAGTCCCTTATCATCCCCTCCAAGATTTTACATACTATTGATGTTAGGCTAAATACAAGTACTCGCACAAATGCTTGGTATCGGTCCCGATACCGATACTAGTATCGGTATCGGGACAACTCTAATTACAACCCTCCCTTAGCCCTTATTTCCTCTGTGATACATGAATCAATCAATATAACAACTCTTGACTGACTAAAGCACAATACCGTTATTCTCTTCAAAATCCAATTTAACTGGTCTGAAGGGATGGATGGTGCTGGGCGTGGGTGGGGATCAGTGGTGGCTGGTGCTCAAAATGTTTTGGGGGGGCGCAAACAAACTGAAAAATACTGACCCCCCCCACTAATCGCAGCCACTTTTGCCCATCATCATTTGAAGCCACTTGTGCCCAAATGCAGCTATTGTTCCCATCAAACGCATCCATTGTGCCCATCAAATGCAGCCACTTGCCCATCAAATGCAGCCCCCTGTGCCCATCAAATGCAGCCATTGTGCCCATCAAACACAGCCATTGTGCCCAAACGCAGCCACCTGTGCCCATCAAATGCAGCCACCTATGCCCACCAAATGCAGCCACTGCATGCACAGGGGGGGGGAGGAAGCCGGCTAAGCCATGGGGACTTACCTCTCAGAGTGGCAGTAACCTCCACTCCAGTGCAAGTCTCCTCGCTCCTCTTTCCTAAGCGGCAGGCATCCAATAGGGTGACCTGGCGCTTTGGCCAATCAGGAAGCAGGTCTGACGTCCTGCCTCCTGATTGGCCGGGAGGAAGGTTAGTGTGAAAATAGCAAAAATTAATTCGCTATTGTCACACAATTGGGTGGGATCAGGGCGCACTCTCTGCGCCCGAGCCCACCCTATTTTGAAGCCTATTAGAGCCTATGGCTCCAATCAGGTGCTTCAAAATATACCACCCCCTCCTACCCCCACCATAGGAATCCATGCGTCCGGCATCCTGAAAGGGGTCGGGCACATGGATGGGGGGACGGCGCCCGTGCGCCCGCAGTGCATGGGCCGCCACTGGTGGGGATGCATTGTGGAGACTGGTCTGGAGGGATGGAGTAGATGCTGGGTGGGGATGAAGATGTTTGAGCTGCATTGTGAAAATGGATGAGGATGACTCTGGGTGGGGATGAGAGTTACATAGCGAAGAGGCTCTCCAAAATGTAACTCTCATATGTACCCAGAGTGATCCATTTTTACAATGCAACTCACTTATACCACATTACATTTTTGAGACTTACCATCCATGCAGCAATCTCAGATCTATTCTCATGGCACCTGTTATTGGTGTGTTGCTGTGTGCTGTGTGCTGTGTCCATGTGATGAGCTGGCCACCCCCCTGCCGACCCGACCAATCACAGTTCAAGTGAACCAGCAGCAGCCATCAGGCTCCACCTCAGCAGGACGCGATCACCTGCTGTGTGTGTGCGCAGAAGAATACTCTGCTATCGGAAGAAGTGAAGTCAAAGTGTCCTATCTCCTGCAGCGGTTCTGCCGTTTGCTGTTGGGGGGAGAGGGCCCTGGCCAGCCGGGCCCCTAGGGACACTCGGGCCCCTTACATGTGTAATGCCTGTACCCCCCTGATGGCGCCCCTGGTTATCACCCCTGTGACATTTGTTTTGCTGTCTGTGCTCCTCTTCAGAAGATTTCACCTCACTTTCTGTCCCAATGACAAATGTTTTTTAAAAATTTGGAGTTTTTAGTGAAACAAGGATTGGTGATAAGGCATCGGTGGAAAGGAGAAATGTTTTTCCCATATTATCTCTTACAGGAGAGAATTTCCCTTCCTAGGGGTAGATTTCATCTCCCTTCCTGTTGTCTCCTTCCGTTTGCAAGTAGGAGTCGTTTGTAAGTTGGATGTTTGAAAGTAGGGGCCTGCCCTATATACTCTGCAGAAATTTGGGCCTTAGGTGTTGGTGTTGCCACAACACTGTAAGCCCTCACAGGGCCCTGCTGTGAAATATTGGATCAAGAATTGTAATTACATGCCCCTGTTGAACAGGGGCAGAAAAATTGGGCCTTTGGTGATGGTGGTGGTGCTGGTGCCACAACACTGTAAGTCCTCACAGTTACTCTTGGGGGGCACTGGAACGGGCCCTGCTATGAAATATTAGATCAAGAATTGTAATTACATGTCCCTGTTGAACAGGGGCAGAACAATTGGGCCTTACGCACTGATGGCGGCGCCCAGAACCAAAAATGTTTTTACAAACTATCAGCATGATCATTGAGGAAGATGATAATCACTCAGCATAACAGGATAGTCACTCAGCATCAGCATAGGCAGTCTTGAAGGGATCTGACATTTCAAAAAAAATTATTCGGTTACATCAGCATCAGGTGCTTGGTAGCTGGTGGTGATCCAAGACTGATTCATTTTGATGAAGGTCAGTCGATCGACCGAGATCGGTTACAAAGCCTCCAGCAGCACTGAATGTGCGATCCGAAAGAACGCTAGTTTAGGACAGGCCAGTAGCTCAATTGCATACTGTGCAAGCTCTGGCCAGTGATCCATCCTCAAGACCCAGTAACCCAGAGGATTTTCGATGGGAAAGGTGTCCAAGCCAGATCTTGCCCCTAGGTATTCCTGCACCATGTAAAACAGACACTGGCGATGGTTGCTGGAACCAATCATACCTTGGGGCTGCGGACTAAAAAATTGTCTGAACGCATCAGTCAGACAGTCACCTTCTCCACCGCTCCTTCTTTGACTGACTGACCGAAGCCTCAGCAACACGTTGTCCAGGAACAGGAGTTTGTAACCTCCCAGTCTCTGGGAACGCGTTGCACAGACCTTTCTGCAAGGCCTCCCGAAGATGTTTCTTCCTCTGCTCCCTCTGCGACGGCAAGATAAGGTCCACAACCTTACCCTTGTAACGTGGATCAAGGAGGGTTGCCAGCCAGTATTGATCCCTCTCCTTTCAGTCCGGAGTCCTCTGGGTCACTAAGGACGACATGATCCGCAGCCACCTCCTCCCAGCCACATACAAGTCCATGGGTTTCTTGGGACTGTAAATAATCCCTTAAAGACTGCTGCTGATGCTGAGTGTCAGGCTCCACCTCCATGCTGACACAATCCTGCCCCTCCTCCTTGTCCTCTTCCTGTGTGATCGGCGGGCACGCAGGAACACTGTCTGGATAAAGGGGGCCTTGAGAGCTAAGGAAGTCCTCCTCTTCCTGCCTCCGTTCTGCCTCAAGTGCCCTGTCCATTATTCCATGCAGCGTGTGCTCCAACAGGTGGACAAGGGGGACGGTGTCACTGATGCATGCACTGTCACTGCTCACCATCCTCGTGGCCTCCTCAAATGGTGACAGGACAGTGCATACATCCCTGATCATGGCTCACTGGCGTGGGGAAAAAAAAACAAGGTCCCCTGACCCTGTCCTGGGGCCATAGTCGCACAGGTACTCATTGATGGTCCTCTGCTGCTTGTGCATCCGCTGCAGCATGGCCAATGTTGAGTTCCACCTGGTGGGCATGTCACAGATTAGGCGTTTCTTGGGCAGGTTAAATTCCTTTTGGAGGTCTGCCAGCCGAGCACTGACATTATTTGACTGTCAGAAATGCACACAGACTTTCCTGGCCTGCCACAGGACATCCTGTAAGCCCGGGTACCTGCCCAAGAACCGCTGCACCACCAAGTTAAGGATGTGAGCCAAACAGGGCACATGGGTCATTTGTCCCTGTCGGAGGGCTGAGAGGAGGTTGGTGCCATTGTTGCAAACGACCATTCCAGCCTTAACTTGGTGTGGCGTCAACAACCTCTGAACCTGCCCCTGCAGAGCTGACAGAATCTCTGCCCCAGTGTGGCTCATGTCCCCCAAGCACACCAGCTCAAGCACCGCATGGCATCTTTTGGCCTGCTTACTTGCATAGCCCCTTGAACACCTACGGAGCACCGCTGGTTCCGAGGACAAAGCATAGGAAGAGGCCATGGAGGAAAAAGGAGGTGACGTCGGTGTACAGATAGTAGATTGCCCGCAAGTACTTGGCTGTGACACACCTAATTTTACACCTTCATTGCTCTCAGTGCAGGTCTCAGAGAGGACTGAAGGTATAGTGGGGTTAGAGATCCCAGCTGATGAGGAGCAAGGAGAGGTCCTCTTTGTTCTTTGGTGTGGGTCTTTTAGGTACGCTTGCCAACGAACTGCATGGCAGGTCAACATATGTCTAGTCAAGCATGTGGTGCCCAAGCGGGAGATGTTTTGGCCACGCAAGATACGCTTGAGACATATGTTGCAAATAGCAGCGGTGCGATCTGATGCACTCTTCTCAAAAAAGGCCCACACCAAAGAACTTTTGGAATAATGCGCAGAGACAGCAGCGCCCTGCACATGCGGAGCTCTGCAGTGTGATGCAGTCAGTGTGCTGCCCTTAGGCTGGCCCCTGGAGGACATCCTGCCTCGTTGGTGATGTGCCTCCTTCTCCTCCTCCTCTCTCCTAACAGGCACCCATGTGGAGTCAGTGACCTCATCATCCCCTCCCTCCTCATCACTGGAGCAAACTTGGCAGTATGCTGCAGCAGGGGAAACATGACTGCCAGATTGCTGTTCTTCTTGGGCACCCCCTCTGTCCGGGCTCACGTTACTGCCTTCATCTAGCTGAGTACCATCATCAGAGCCTTCTAAACGCTGGGCATCCTCCTGGAGCATGTACCCAACACTGTGGTCAAACAGTTCGAGGGACTCCTCAGGAGGACATGGTGGGGCTAGGGAAGGCATCACTGATGCCATTGAGCCGAGGGAAGAGACCACGTTGGCAGCTGCTTTGCCAGACAAAATACCCTGAGCCTGGGTGAGAGAGGATGAGGAGGATAAGGACGGCTTGGTCATCCACTCGACCAAGTCTTCTGCATGTTGCGGCTTAACACGGCCAGCTGCTGAAAAAAAGGCCAAGCGCGTCCCACGGCCACGTGCTGAGGATGCACCGTGTCCACGACCAGCACTGTTGCCACTAGACACAGAGCCTGCTTGCCCTCTTTTATTGACCTGCAGTGAGCTGCACAAAACTGGGATGTATATATATACCGATTTATACTGCAGCTATGCCTGCCTGTAGTATTATTAGTATGATAACACCTGCACTTGTCTTCAGGTAGCTATACTGTAGGTGCAACTGTGCAGGGTACACAGTACAGTAACTGGAAATACTTCAAAGAGCCTACACAAGCACCTGGCTGCAGGTAGCTATACTGTAGGGGAGACTGTGCAGGGTACACAGTACAGTAACTGGAAATACTTCAAAGAGCCTACACAAGCACCTGGCTGCAGGTAGCTATACTGTAGGGGAGACTGTGCAGGGTACACAGTACAGTAACTGAAAATACTTCAAAGAACCTACACAAGCACCTGGTTGCAGGTAGCAAGTACAAATACTGTAAAAACAATTCCCTGCCTGTCAGTATATTAGGAAGAGAAGAACAGAATCTAGCTAAAATGAATACAGTGTTTGTGTGTGTGTGTGTATATATATATATATATATATATATATACATACACAATACACTGTAACTGCAGCTAACTGACTCGACCTGCCTACTCTATCTTAAATCAAATTACACTGTCTCTCTCTCTCTCTGTCTAAATGCCGGAACACACTACACAGGGCCGCTGTGCAGGTTGCCTTATATATTGTGGGGCATGTACTAAACCCCCTGAGCCATAATTGGCCAAAGCCTCCTTTGGCCAATTACGGCTCTCTGTACACACAGCGCTGTGATTGGCCAAGCATGCGGGTCATAGTGCATGCTTGGCCAATCATCAGCCAGCAATGCACTGTGATGCCGCAGTGAATTATGGGCCATGACGCGCCACTCGAATTTGGCGCAAACGGCCCATATCTTTCCTAATTCGACGAACGACCGTACACACGATGTTCGAGTCGAACATGGGTTCGACTCGAACACGAAGCTCATCCCTAGTGCTGAGCGTCAGGTCTGGGCAAGACAGATCAAGGCATCAGGTGTAAGGCCTGAGCAGGAGTGCTGTGTTTTAGCCAGGAAGGCTGAATGCTGGTTCTGAAGCCGGACTTTAATGCTGAATACCCCTGCAAGGGAATCTGATGTTTATTTTTGAACTTTGTTTCTTTTGAATAAAAATGGGCTGCCATGCCCTTGAAAATGCAGTCAGGACTGACGCAATTTCTTCAACTCGCATGCACCACTAAAGCTTAATCACCCCGGATCGTTACAATTGGTGGAGAAATTGGCGTTTGGCACGGGGGGCGTTGGTCGAGATCATTGCATGCCAGAAACCGTGAGACTATATGTATTGCTGTTGCTGTGTGGAGCAAAGAGATGTGGGCTGTGTCTCAGCTGTAAGGAGACAGTACACAAAAAAAAAAAAAACATTTTCTGAAGGAACTCTGCATCTGTTGCTGCAAAGATGCATGTTGTTGCCTGTAGCAACAAAGGCAAGGTCGATTATGAGACCTATGGTGGGTGGTGGAATTATCCTGATGAGAGTCCTGGCTGGTGGGCTCAAGAGGAACTGTTACAGACAGTTGAAGAGGGCTGGGGAAGCTCTGCAGGGAGAGTGCGGTCTCCCAAAGCAACCAGTGAAGTATCGTCTGGATGGTGGGGCTCCTATGAAGAGGTGGCTCACTGTTCCCACAAAGAGGGCTGGGAGGCCCGAGAGTCTTTCATTTCACCCTGTGACTGCATGGGGAAATACAGCAGGAGAAAGCAACAGGCTGACCGAAAGTTCAAGAGGAGAGCGGTTGTCTATAGTATCGCCTGTGATTCCAAGTCTGCAGACTGGGTGAGAAAGACTGACTATGTGACTGAGTACACAGGAGTGGAAGTGACCCTAAATGGGAGATCCCGTGTTTGTGCTAAAAAGGACTTGCCTTGCTGCAGCGCTCTGTTCAGTGGGGGGCAAGTGTTAAAATAAAAAATGACATGTGTGATAATGCAAAGCTTGATGTCTGCAATGAAACTTCATCTGCTTACGGTGGTGAGGGTGGGGTACTGCAACATGGTGTAGTTAAAACTGGTTTAAACTGCATTGTGGCAACACAATGTGATGTGTTTAATGTGTTCGCTGCTGAGCCACTCTGTCCTGTGTCTCCTTGTACAGTTGGAGAGGTGCTGTGTAGTACCTCTGCTGGGAGTACAACCAGTACAGACTGGGATGGTATGGCCTGACGGATATTAGCATGGTGGAAAGAACTTTCTGTTGGTAAAGGTGTAGTGGACACTATGGCTGCTGTGCCAGGAGAGGTGTCTGCAGAACAGCTTGTAGACCACAGTGCATTGGCTGTTGCAGAGAATAACCCTCTCATGACTGAAGGTCTGAAGGAGGGTAAACACACAGCGGAAATTGTGTCCACAATGCAAAAAGGAGAAAATGTGTATTTTGTGACAGACATGCTTAATGAAATGTTAGCATCATGGAGCATACAGCCAGTGTATGTCCTGCCATCCTCTCCTACGTTTGGAGAACATGTACCACGGGGTGTGGCTGATTGGAGCTGGATATTGCAGGCTGTACTGTGCAGAAATCGCAAATGCTTGAATCATTTGATGCAATGTTTGGTGTTAATGTGGAAAGTTGTCTCACAGTGTGCTGGATTGCTTCATAAGAGGTTGTGTATGAGAGGCACTCTGGAGCCCTGTTTGTCAGGTCAGATGTATTGAAAAAATGAGACAAATATGTGTTGCAAGAACAGTCACTGATGGAGTGTTGGACAACAGGGGGCGATGTGAAACTGTGGGAAGGTCCCCTAGAGAGTAACTACTTCCCCGTGTGTGGTCCCTCCTCAGACACTCTCCTAGCAAGCGATGGGACTAGAGTTCCTGGTGGTTTTGAATAGGGATGAGCCGAACACCACCCGGTTCGGTTCGCACCAGAACCTGCAAACAGACCGAAAATTCTCGTGAACTTTAGAACCCCATTGAAGTCTATGGGATTCAAAATTAAAAGTGCTAATTTTAAAGGCTAATTTGCACGGTATTGTCCTAAGAAGGGTTTGGGGACCCAGCTCCTGCCCCAGGGGACATGTATCAATGCAAAAAAAAGTTTTAAAAACGTCCGTTTTTTCGGGAGCAGTGATTTTAATGATGCTTAAAGTGAAAAAAAAGTGAAATATTCCTTTAAATATTGTACCTGGGGGGTGTCTATAGTATGCCTGTAAAGTGGCGCTTGTTTCCCGTACTTAGAACAGTCCCTGCACAAAATGACAATTTTAATTTAATAAAAGTCATTTAAAACTGCTTGCGGCTTTAATGTAATGTCGGGTCCCGGCAATATGGATGAAAATCAGTGAGACAAACGGCATGGGTACCCACCCCAGTCCATTACCAGGCCCTTTGGGTCTTGTATGGATATTAAGGGGAACCCCGCACCCGAATTAAAAAAAGGAAAGGCGTGGGGCCCCCAGGCACTATATACTCTGAACAGCAGTATACAGGCGGTGCAAACCAGACAGGGACTGTAGGCTTGTTGTTAAGTAGAATCTGTTTTTAAAGAGTAGCTCCAGCCAAAAAATCTAGTTTAAGCTTTTTGGAAAACATAGGGAAGGGTTATCACCCCTGTGACATTTGTTTTGCTGTCTGTGCACCTCTTCAGAAGATTTCACCTCACTTTCTGTCCCAATAACAAATGTTTTTTGACAATTTTGGGTTCTTAGTGAAACAAGGATTGTTGATAAAGCATCAGTGGAGAGGAGAAACGTTTTTCCCATATTAACTCTTACAGGAGAGAATTCCCCTTCCTAGGGGTAGATTTAATCTCACTTCCTGTTGTCTCCTTCCGTTTGCAAGTAGGAGTCGTTTGTAAGTTGGATGTTTGAAAGTAGGGGCCTGCCCTATATACTCTGCAGAAATTGGGGCCTTAGGTGTTGGTGTTGCCACAACACTGTAAGTCCTCACAGTTACTCTTAGTGGGCGCTGAAACGGGCCCTGCTGTGAAATATTAGATCAAGAATTGTAATTACATGTCCCTGTTGGACAGGGGCTGAAAAATTGGGCCTTAGGCACTGGTGCTGCTGCCACAAAACTGCATCCCCTCACAGATACTCTAGTTGGAGCGCAGGAACTAGCCCTGCTGCAAAGAATTGCATCAAAAATTGTAATTACACGCCCCTGTTAAACAGGGGCATAAAAATTGGGCCTTAGGCACTGGTGGCGGCGCCCAGAACCAAAAATGTTCTTACAAGCTATCAGCATGATCATTGAGGAGGAAGAGGATAATTACTCAGCATAACAGGATAGTCACTCAGCATCAGCATAGGCAGTCTTTGAAGGGATCTGACATTTAAAAAAAAATGATTCGGTTACATCAGCATCAGGTGCTTGGTAGCTGGTGGTGATGCAAGACTGATTCATTTTTATGAAGGTCAGTCAATCGACCGAGTCGGTGGACAGACGCACTTGACTGATCGAAGCCTCAGCAACACGTTGTCCAGAAACAGGAGTTTGTAACCTCCCAGTCTCTGGGAACGCGTTGCACAGACCTTTCTGCAAGGCCTCCCGAAGGTGTTTCATCCTCTGCTCCCTCTGCGATGGCAAGATAAGGTCCGCAACCTTACCCTTGTATTGTGGATCAAGGAGGGTTGCCAGCCAGTATTGTTCCTTCTCCTTGATACCACGAATATGAGGATCCTTCAGTAGGCTTTGCAGGATCAGGGAGGCCATGCAGCGTAGGTTTGCTGAGGCATTCGGTCCGGAGTCCTCTGGGTCACTAAGGACGACATGATCTGCAGCCACCTCCTCCCAGCCACGTTCAAGTCCATGTGTTTCTTGGGACTGTAAATGATCCCTTAAAGACTGCTGCTGATGCTGAGTGCCAGGCTCCACCTCCATACTGACACAATCCTCCTCCTCCTTCTCGTCCTCTTCCTGTGTGATCGGCAGGCACACAGGAACACTGTCTGGATAAAGGGGGCCCTGAGATCTAAGGAAGTCCTCCTCTTCCTGCCTCTGTTCTGCCTCAAGTGCCCTGTCCATTATTCCACGCGGCATGTGCTCCAACAGGTGGACAAAGGGGACAGTGTCACTGATGCATGCACTGTCACTGCTCACCATCCTCGTGGCCTCCTCAAATGGTGACAGGACAGTGCATGCATCCCTGATCATGGACCACTGGCGTGGGGAAAAAAAACAAGCTCCCCTGACCCTGTCCTGGTGCCATAGTGTACTCATTGATGGCCCTCAGCTGCGTGTGCAGCTGCTGCAGCATGGCCAACGTTGAGTTCCACCTGGTGGGCATGTCACAGATTAGGCGGTTCTTGGGCAGGTTAAATTCCTTTTGGAGGTCAGCCAGCCGAGCACTGGCATTATATGACTGGCGGAAATGCACACTTTCCTGGCCTGCCCCAGGACATCCTGTAAGCCTGGGTACCTGCCCAAGAACCGCTGCACCACCAAGTTAAGGATGTGAGCCAAACAGGGCACATGGGTCAGTTGTCCCTTTTGGGGGGGGCGGAGAGGAGGTTGGTGCCATTGTCGCAAACCACCATTCTTGCCTTAAGCTGGCATGGCATCCAGCACCTCTGAGCCTGCCCCTGCAGAGCTGACAGAATCTCTGCCCCAGTGTGGCTCCTGTCCCCCAAGCACACCAGCCCAAGCACTGCATGGCATCTTTTGGCCTGCGTACTAGCGTAGCCCCTTGAACGCCTATGGAGCACCGCTGGTTCCGAGGACAAAGCACAGGAAGAGGCCATGGAGGAAGAAGAAGAGGAGGGGGTGGAGGAGAGAGATGTGTTAGAATCACCAGCATTTTGGAGGCGTGGTGGCAGAACAACACTACTGCACCTTGTCCTGCATCCTTCCCAGCTGCCAGCAGAGTCACCCAATAGGCCGTGAAAGATAGGCAACATCCCTGTCATTGCCTGCTGGACCATTAGTCAGCAGTAATAAGCACCTTACCGCTGACCGCCCTGTCCAGCGAGGTCAAGACATTGCCTTCCACATGCCAGTAGAGAGCCGGAATCGCCTTACGTGAGAAAAAGTGGCATTTGGGAACCTGCCACTGAGGAACCGCACATTCCACAAACTCACGGAAGGGGGCAGGGTCTACCAACTGAAAAGGCAGCAGTTGAAGTTCTAGCAATTTTGCCAAGCTAGCATTCAACCGCTGGGCATGTGGATGGCTGGGAGCGAAACTTCTTTCGGCGGTGCAGCAGCTGGGGCAGGGAAATATCCCTGGTACAATCTGACGTCGGTGTACCGATAGCAGATTGCCCGCAAGTACTTGGCTGTGACACACCTAATTCTACACCTTCATTCCTCTCAGTGCAGGTCTCAGAGGACTGAAGGTATAGTGGGGTTGGAGATTCCAGCTAATGAGGAGCAAGGAGAGGTCCTCTTTGTTCTTTGGTGTGGGTCTTTTAGGTATGCTTGCCAATGAACTGCATGGCAGGTCAACATATGTCTGGTCAAGCATGTGGTGCCCAAGCGGGTGATGTTTTGGCCACGCATGAGATACGCTTGAGACATATGTTGCAAATAGCAGCGGTGGGATCTGATGCACTCGTCTCAAAAAAGGCTCACACCAAAGAACTTTTGGAATAATGCACAGAGACAGCAGCACCCTACACATGCAGAGCTCTGTGGTGTGATGCAGTCGGTGTGCTGCCCTTAAGCTGGCCCCTGGAGGGCATCCTGCCTCGTTGGTGATGTGCCTCCTCCTCCTCCTTTCTCCTATCAGGCACCCACGTGGAGTCAGTGACCTCATCATCCCCTCCCTCCTCATCACCGGAGCAAACCTGGCAGTATGCTGCAGCTGGGGGAACATGACTGCCAGATATCTGTCCTTCTTGGGCACCCCCTCTGTCTGGGCTCACGTTACTGCCTTCCTCTAGCTAAGTACCATCATCAGAACCTTCAAAATGCTGAGCATCCTCCTGGAGCATGTACCCAACACTGTGGTCAAACTCCTCAGGAGGACATGGTGGGGCTAGGGAAGGAGTGACTGATGCCATTGAGCCGAGTGAAGAGGCGGCGTTGGCAGCTGCTTTGCCAGACAAAGTACCCTGCGCCTGGGTGGGAGAGGATGAGGAGGATGAGGACGGCTTGGTCATCCACCCTACCAAGTCTTCCGCCTGTTGCGGCTCAACGCGGCCAGTTGCCGAAAAAAAAGGACAAGCGTGTCCCATGGCCAGGTGCTGATGAGGATGCACCATGTCCACGACCAGCACTGTTGCCTCTAGACACAGAGCCTGCTTGCCCTCTTTTTTTGGCTTGTGACTGCCTCTCCTTGTTGGCCTTCCAGACATACTTATGGCCTGCAGTGAGATGTAGCTGCACAAAACTGGGATGTATATATATACTGATTATACTGCAGCTAGCAGAATGCCTGCCTGTGGTATTAATAGGATCAGAAGAAGCACACCAGCACTTGCCTTCAGGTAGCTATAGGTGCAACTGTGCAGGGTACACAGTACACTAACTGTAAATACTTCAAGCTGCCTGCCTGTGGTATTAATAAGATCAGAAGAAGAACAGCACTTGTCTTCAGGTAGCTATAGGTGCAACTGTGCAGGGTACACAGTGCACTAACTGTAAATACTTCAAGCTGCCTGTCTGTGATATTAATAGGATCAGAAGAAGAACACCAGCACTTGTCTTCAGGTAGCTATAGGTGCAACTGTGCAGGGTACACAGTACACTAACTGTAAATACTGTATAAACACCTGCCTGTCAGTATATTAGAAAGAGAATAACAGGAACGGATCTAGCTAAACTGAATACTGTGTGTGTGTGTGTGTGTGTATGTATATGTATATGTATGTATGTGTGTGTATGTATATGTATATGTGTGTGTGTGTGCGTATATGTATGTGTGTGTGTATATATATATATATATATATATATATATATATATATATATATATATACCCAATGCATCCAGCCCGGTGGCTACAGCGACACCTACGGCCAAGTGGAAACTGACACAACCCAGCTGAACTGGTACAGAAACCAGCGAATTTACCATAATTAGTCTGAGCTAAACTGCAGCTTCAGACAAACTTAAATTTACATAGATAGCACCTGCCCATCAGGAGCAGTGCGCCACATATATACCGTATATACTCGAGTATAAGTCGTTCCGAGTAAAAGTCGAGGCCCTAATTTACCACAAAAAAATGGGAAAAACTTATTGACCCGAGTATAAGACGAGGGTGAGAAATGCACAGCTACTATAAGTGGAAAAGAGGGTCAACAATGCCCATTTGCAGCCTCACTGTGCCCATTTGCAGCCTCACTGTGCCCATTTGCAGCCATAGGTCCCCTGAACTTCAAACTCAGTAGTTAAGGGTTCCTAGATGCCCCCTAGCTGCAGCCAAAATTTGGGGTCTCTGAGCCCAAAGGGTCCCGAAATGACATTGCAGCAGATGGACACAGTTGACCGAATTTGGGGCCCTGTATCTCAGGGCCACTTAGTGCTAAGAACCCCAAATTTGGTGTGCAAACCCAGTGGAACTAGCACCATAAAATTTCCAAAGCTGGTGTTTCTAGCATCAAGTGGCCCCGAGATACAGGGCCCCAAAAATCAGTTCAGAAAATGTCAAGCACTTTTCTACAGCAGAGAATGACATTTTCCAAACCGGTTTGGGGGCCCTGTATCTCAGGGCCACTTAGTGCTAGGAACTTCAGCTTTGGATATGTTGTGGTACCAGTTCCACTGGGTTTGCAAACCAAATATGGGGTTCCTAGCACCAAGTGGCCCTGAGATATGGGGCCCCAAACTCGGTTCAGAAAATGTCAAGCACTTTTCTGCAGCAGAGAATGACATTTTCCGAACCGATTTTGGGGCCCCGTATCTCGGGGCCACTTAGTGCTAGGAACTTCAGCTTTGGATGTGTTGTGGTACCAGGTCCACTGGGTTTGCACACCAAATTTGGAGTTCCTAGCATCAAGTGGCCCTGAGATACAGGGCCCCAAAATCGGTTCGGAAAATGAAATTTTTTGCTGCAGAAAAGTGCTTGACTCGAGTATAAGTCGAGGGGGGCACTTTTAAAAAATGTGCTGAAAAATTCGACTTATACTCGAGTATATACGGTATTGTACAGAACACCGTGGCTGGGTCCTGGAAGGATGCTATGTTTCCCCTCTGTTTGGACTGTGGTCCCTTTAAGGGAACAAAAAGGGTTAACTCACCTGTCAGAGGAAGTGGGTTAAAAACAAGACAGGAAGTTTTAGGTGAGTGTGGAGGAGTGTAGAGGAGACTGTGGATGGTGGATGGTGTTTTTGTATATAGTGATACAAGTGAACCGCAGTGTCCGGCCTGGAAGCCTCCTGACAGGGGAAGCTACCTGCAACAGAAATCAAGGACTGTTTAACTGCGATAGCAGTTCTGGACTCTGCAAGTCGGTGAGACTGAAATCTCTTTCTTTTGTTTTTGCTGCTTTTGTTTCAATATAGTGCCTATTCATATACCGATATCAACCTTTATTGATGACTTCTCTGCCTGGCTATCCTACTTTCTTTCTTCGGAAATCCCCACAACCATTCTGGGTGACTTCAACTTCCCTATTAATACTAACACTCCTGCCACTTCCAAACTTCTCAGCTTAACCTCCTCCTTTGACCTGAAGCAATGGATACACGCTCCTACTCACTCTGAAGGCAATACCCTTGACCTTGTCTTCCAGCTATGCACTCCATGCAACCTCTCCAACTATCCATTCCCTCTCTGATCACTACCTTATTAGTTTCAATCTCTCTCTCCCCTCCACCTCCTCTCCCTCCAACCGCTTAAAAGTTACCCGCAGAAACCTAGGTTATCTCAACCCTTCTCTTCTCTACTCTTCTACCGATGACCTCTATGACAAAATCTCACCCCTATCCTGCACCAACCTAGCCACTTCTGTCTACAAGGATTCACTACCAGCTTTACTGGACTCACGGGCCCCCCTCAACACACACAGAATCAGGCCCTGACCCCTTCAACCTTGGAAAACAGATGATACTAGAAATCTGAAAAAACCATAGTTGCGCCTGTGGCGTTAAGGCTTAATCTCAGAAAGATTTCAATCAATATAAATCTGCCCTATAAAAATACAATTCCAGCCTCCTCACTGCCAAGCAGACCTATTTTATCACTCTCATCCCGTCCCCGTCAACTCTTCTCTACCTTCAACTCTCTACTTCGTCCTCCACTGCCTCCACCACTCACTCACTCACTCACTGCCCAGGAGATCGCCAATCACTTCAAACAGAAGATTGATACAATTCGCGAGGAGATCTCTATTGTTGAGATACCCTCCATTCTTTACACTTTATGCCCACAAGCACAATCATTACTTCCCTCTTTCAACCCCACCACTATAGACGAGGTTGCTAAACTACTTGCTAACGTCCATCTTACCACCTGCCCTTTAGATCCTGTTCCCTCACAAATGCTAAGTTCACCCTCTGGCTCTATTCTATGCTCTCCAACCCACATCTTCAATCTCTCCCTCTCTTCTGGCATCTTCCCCAACTCCCTAAAACATGCACTTGTCAACCCCATACTTAAAAAGCCCTCACTGGACCCATCCATTCTTAAAAACCTACGCCCCATCTCTTTGCTTTTTATCCAAACTCCCTGAACATCTGGTCTACAACCGACTGAGCGACCACCTTGCTGATAATAGCCTTCTAGATCCCCTTCAGTCTGGATTTTGTCCCCAACACTCCACAGAAACTGCTCTCCTAAAACGAACAAACGATCTACTAACAGCCAAAACCAATGGACACTACTCTGTACTCCTACTCTTGGACCTCTCTGCTGCCTTTGATACGGTTGACCACCCCCTCCTCCTCAAAAAACTCCATGCCTTTGGTCTCTGTGATTGTACTCTTAGCTGGTTCTCGTCCTACTTATCCAACCGCACTTTTAGTGTTACTTACAATTCTATTTCCTCCTCTCCTCTTCCCTTCTCTGTTGGCATTCCCCAAGGTTCTGTTCTTGGGCCTCTCCTATTTTCAATCTACACCTCCTCCCAGGGTCAGCTGATAGCCTCCCATGGCTTCCAATACCACCTCTACACTGACGATACCCAAATCTATTTCTCTACCCCTCAGCTCACTCCCTCTGTCTCCTCACATTTCACTAATTTACTAACAGATATATCAGTCTGGATGTCATACCACTTCCTCAAACTCAATCTATCTGGCACAACTATTCATTTTTTTTTCTATCAATAAAAACTTTGTAAAAGAAAAATGGCACAACTATAAGCGCATCCCTGCTTGCAAAGGTCCTAGGTGTAGTCCTGGACTATGAACTCTCCTTTAAGCCCCACGTCCAATCACTGTCCAAATCTTGCCACCTCAACCTCCGCAACATCTCCAAAATACACCCCTTTCTAACCAATGACACAACAAAGCTCTTAGTTCACTCCCTAGTCATCTCTCGCCTTGACTACTGCAACTCCCTTCTCATTGGCTTACCTCTACATAGGTTATCCCCCCTTCAGTCCATCATAAATTCTGCTGCCAGACTCATCCACCTTACCAATTGCTCTGTGTCTGCTACACCTCTCTGCCAATCTCTCCACTGGCTTCCGCTCACCCAACAAGTTAAATTCAAAATACTAACAACTTCTTACAGAGCCGGTGCTCAATCTTTGTACACATTCAGAGAGGGAGGAGCCGGATGTGGGTGGGGTCTAGTCGCCGATGCTGAGCCCGGGCATCCCCCTTCCGTGATGCTCTCTTCGGATAGCTCGCGGTCCACCCCCTAACCCGCCATTGCCGTCCCCTCGACACGCTGCCCTCGGTCCTCTCCGCCCACACGCCAGACATCGACACCGAAACCCCAGGAGACAGCCGCAGATGGTGGAGGCGATGGGAGCGCTGCGCCTGGACTTGCAATAGTAAGCGACCCCGCAGTGAGGAGCTCCACCGAAGCGCGGGTTCACCGAGCCTCCTCCCACATGAGCTGGAGCCTGTGGTCCCTTGCTGACACTACAAAAAATAAAAAATAAAATGCACGGACTGGCTTAAGGCTGGACCCGTGGAGACTGTCGCCTAGCTACACACAAGGAAGCAAAAGAAATCAGCAAATCGGTAAGCAAAGAGAAGCCCAATGTGTGACCAGAAGGCAGTGAGGAGCAAGAGAGAGCCCCAGGACCTACACAATTGGTAAGATACAGATCCGTGCAAAACCGACCGGAAGGGTAAGTGACTTTTTCTTAAGACCTGCATGTATTCCAAAATACCGCTTGTTTATGTCATAACATTACACTCCGTTGGAGCAACGATTAAAGGAGGAGAATTAATTGGTACTATCTTGTTATACCGCATGGGACTGTAAGCGGACAACAATAAATTGATCGATCCCTGGGGTTGTATAACGGTTCAGGATCTGGGTTGCAGTATGTTATACCAGGTTACCCCTAGGGAATGGTAGCCACCGCAGAGTAAGAGGTGACAGGTAGCGATCTGTTATACAGCATTTCTGTGCGGAATCGCAAAGTCCCTGCGCTGTGGATTGGTAACTCGCCAGCCTCCACTTCCGCAGGGAATGAAAACACTTAACCTCTTTACATCACATAGAAGTAAGGCTGCAGTGGAATGAAGGGAAGGAAATAAAAAAAAGTGTTTAACTCTCGCCATAACATCACAATCATAAGCCCATTAAAAACGTTTTCGCACAGGATGATTTCTGGGTGACACCAAAAGGCGGGATTAAAAGAATGAACTACGCGAATATACGATTTTTGAGGTGAACAGAGCGAGTGATAATTAAGCCTTTAAGTGTGGACTCTCGGTCTGCGTTTTTTTTTTTTTTGCAGCCCGTGGGGATAGAGGTGGTAAGGGAGGAGGAGGAGAAGCCGGTGTACCTGTATAGACTTTGCCCTACCCGTCTATAATAAAGGGGAATAAGAAAGAAGAAAGAGAAGAGGAAGGTGTAAGAGGAGGAGGAAACAGATAGAAGACAGGGAAGAAGGGAAAATGAGAGGTAAATCAATGAAAGGGGCAACCGCCAACCCGCCCAGAACTAGCGCAAGCCCGGGAACTATCAGAAAATATATGGTTAATGACAGCAGCAAGGAAAGCCCAGGTAAAGCAACAGGGGCCAAAAATAAAACTCCAGAATGCCCATCTAGAATCGGGACAAGAAGACAGCTGGCCGACACTGAAATACAACCATCCGGTAGTGAGTCAATGGAAGAATTATCAACGGAACCCTAACAGAAAAAACAACTCCCCGCAAAGGAAGAAATGGCAGAAATGTTCACAAAACTTGAAGCATCGATTAAAGGTGAGATAGGTATCTTACATGAGAACATGAACCATATTTTAAAAAGAGTTGAGGAGGTAGAAACCATAGTTGACAAGCAAGGGGCCGATATAAAAGATCTGAAGCTCCAGATGGAAGCACTGCAGATAGAACAAAGAAACATAAGGTATAGACTGGAAGACCAAGAGAACCGCGCTAGAAGGAAAAATCTCCGGATTAGAGGCCTCCCTGAGATGCAAGATGGAAAAGAGAATTTGCAAGAAAAAATGAATGTAATTTTTAAAGACCTGGTGAATCCAACCGATACTAGCTTCAAATTAAAACTGGACAGAGTGCACAGGATCAGAAAGCCGGTGGAAATTGGGGGAGACGTTCCACGAGACGTTATAGTACAATTTCATAACTAGCAGGATAAGGAACAGATCAAAGTCAGCCTTAGGAAAAATCTTCAGTTGTAGTATGGGGAAACAAACCTGCAAATCTTCCAGGACCTGGCTGCAGAGACCCTAATCAGGAGAAGAACCCTGAAACCACTACTGGCTGTACTTAAAACGCACGAGGTACAATACTCTTGGGGCTTCCTTGCCAGCCTAATTGGTCGCAAAGATGGCCGCACAGCCATACTGAGATTCCCGGAAGAAACGCAAACATTCTGTCACCGTTTAGATATCCCACTAATGGAGATCGCGGGTTGGTGGGAGAGAATAGCCAACCAAGAGGCTCCAGAGGAACTTACCGCATGGAAACCTATATTTACAGTAAAATGAACTAAGAGGTCGAAACTAATTTAGACATAAAGGGACTTAGTATCTTAGTATGGACATCTCTATATTTCTGTGGTTGATGGGGGACGGAGAGGCCAGGTTAATCTCCAATCCCGGGAGGAGTTTTTTCGGCACCTGATCAGGCCTACTACGAGCTCAACCTCTAGGGGGACAACTGGAGGGCCAGGAGGAGTTGGAGGGGCCACGGTTTTCTGGGTCCAAGTGGGGCCCGTCTTCCCCCAAATGGATGGGGGGAGGTCGAAGTTGGGGGGGCGGAGGGGAGGCTGTGGGGGGGCGGATGGGGTGAAGGGGGGCAAAGGGGGGGTGTGGGAAGTGGGTGTGGGGGGAGGGTGTGTCAAGGATATCGTGTCATAGGCTTCTACCCTTTAGAGAGGTTCAAAAATACAAGAGTAAGAGGGGATGTCTAGTTTAAAATGTATTTCTTACAATGTGAGGGGCTTGAATTCTCCCATAAAACGTGCCAACATCTTAAGCGAACTGAAATTCCTGAAAGCTGAGGTGGCAATGCTTCAAGAGACACATCTAAGCATTAGCAAGTGTCAAAAAATCTTCTCTAGAGACTTCCCAGTATGGTTTTATGGAGACTCCCCGACTAAGGGGGCAAAAGGAGTGGCCATAGGGTTTGCCGAGGAGGTAAGGTTCGAGATAGAAGAGAGAATGACCGACCCCGAAGGTCGATTTCTCTTTTTGAGAGGTAAAATAAACGGCTCGGAATGCTCACTGGCAGACATATATGGGCCAAATAGGAACACATTTAGATACGTAATGGGCGCCCTGGCCAAATTTGAAGAATTCAAGAGGGGGGCCATCATAGCAGGGGATTTCAATTTATGCCTAGATCCTGTAAGAGACTGTACGTCCCATGTGCGGGGGACAGGTGGTGTCTGGGTAAATAAACTCAAAAAGAAGTTGCACCAGCTCCAGCTTGGAGGATGCAACATGGCAATACAAGAGATTATACATTTTATTCCCCCGTACATGCGACGTACTCGAGACTGGACTTCTTTTTGGTGGAACACCGGTTTTTGGAGGTGGTCATTGATGCGGCCATCGATAACATGACATTTTCCGATCATGCACCGGTGAGTCTACAGATAAGAGTAGGAGAACCTCGTACACAGGGTTTAGGCTGGAGATTGAATGAGGATCTTCTCCAAGATAAAACTATTACAAAGAGGATAAAAGAAGAATTAGACCTGTACTTTAAAATAAATGTGCCCGGGGAGATTACTGAGGCCACAGTCTGGGAGGCTCATAAAGCATATATTAAGGGCATATTAATGATGATAGGATCGGAAAGAAAAAAGACTGGTAAAAGAAAAGAATGTATTGTCAAAAGAAATCCAAGAACTAGAACAACATAAAACATCGGGAGAGGGAGAGGTGTTGGTAAGCCTACATAGGAGAAGAGAAGAGATGAGGGCTTTAACTGAATACGAAACGCGTAAGACTTTTAATATAGTGAAAAAAGACAGATATAGTAATGGCAATAAACCGGGTAAACTACTAGCCAGGGCCTTGGAAAAAAAAGAAAAAGACCAATTATATCGAAAAAATAAGGACTAAGTCAGAGGAAATCAGATATAGAACGTGTGATATTGCGAGAGCTTTCCAAGAACTCTATGGAGAGTTATACGCAATAAACACAAACACACACACGAGGCCAACAGAAGTAAAAGAGAGGACATCCAAAACTTTTAAAAAAACGCACGTTTGCCTAAAATAGCGGAAAGCGATAAAACTATTTTAGATGCCCCAATAACTGAACAGGAGCTCAAGAAAGCTCTTCAGGATACCCCAACCAGTAAAAGTCCAGGGCCAGACGGGCTGACCGTTCTCTACTACAAAAAATTTCAAGACTTACTGATACCTATAATGTGTTCATACATGAACGGGATAGGGGAGAACTGGGAGATGAGGAAAGAAGCACTAGAAGCTAGCATCACTATCATTTGGAAAGAAGGAAAGGACAGCACGTTATGCTCCAGCTACAGGCCCATTGCACTCCTAAACGTCGACACGAAATTATTCGCTAAGATCCTAGCCGACAGGTTGAAACAGATAATCAATGAGATTATCCACCCTGATCAGGTAGGCTTCGTGCCAGGTAGAGAAGGGAGAGATAGTATTAAGACATTAAAGTGGAGTTCCACACAAAAATGGAACTTCCGCTTTTTGGAACCCTCCCCCCCTCTGGTGTCACATATGGCACCTTTCAGGGGGGAGGGGGGTGCAGATACCTGTCTAAGACAGGTATTTGCACCCACTTCCGGCATAGACTCCCATGGGAGTCTATGCCTCTTCCTGTCCCTCCGCGCTGTCTCCTGGGAAACACACAGCTCCCAGGAGATAGCGGGGACCACTTACGATGCGCAGCGCGACTCGCGCATGCGCAGTAGGGAACCGGGAAGTGAAGCCGCAACGCTTCATTTCCTGATTCCCTCACCCAGGATGCGATATCGCTGGACCCTAGGACAGGTAAGTGGCCATTTATTAAAAGTCAGCAGCAGCAGTATTTGTAGCTGCTGGCTTTTAATATTTTTTTTTTTTTTTTGCGGTTTGGGTGAACTCCCTCTTTAATGGTGGTCCAGAAAAAAAAAAGAGAGCGGAGCCCCAGGTCTACTACTGTCGATTGATGCTGAAAAAGCTTTTGACAGAGTAGACTGGGGCTTCATGTGGGACACTTTTGGAGGAGATTGGACTGGGTAATAGAATGCTTAGCTGGATTAAGGCCTTATATACACACCCCACAGCGAGAGTGAAGACGAATGGAACTCTATCTGAACCATTTAAAATGTATAACGGCACCAGACAGGAGTGACCGCTTTCCCCACTGCTGTTTGTGCTGCCTTTGGAGCCCCTCCTTGCGAAGATAAGGCTCAATCCGGACATTAGCTGGGTAAAAATAGGGGACGAAGAGTATAAAATTGCCGCCTTCGCGGACGATATATTATTTTATGTCACCCGTCCAAGGATTACTCTTCCAAACCTGATAGAGACTATTAAAGTCTATGGTAGAATGTCCAACTTCCGGGTCAACCCAACTAAGTCTGAAATCTTGGACATAGTTGAAGGTAAAGAAGGGGAAAATACATAACAAAAGAGTTTTCCATTTAAATGGGGGATAAATGAGCTTAACTACCTAGGAGTTAAAATTACTACATCTAAAGAGTCATTGCTCCAAGCTAATTTTATATCACTCCTCAATGAGATCAAGACCGACCTGAATAGACTCCCATGTAACCAACTTTCATGTGGAGGTAGAATTAACCTATTTAAGATGACAATCCTGCCAAAAATCATTTATAAAATGCAAGTGCTCCCAATCCTAATACCGCAGAGTTATTTTAACCACTTCCCGCCCGCCGGCCGTCATATGATGTCCTGGGCTTTGGGCGGGTATATCTGAATGATGCCTGTAGTTACAGACATTATTCAGATATTGCCGATTTCAGCCGGCGAACCTCTACACCATAGGAACAATCATAGCGGCCATTTCACCGCTTGATCGTTCCTATTGGAAGCGAGAGGGGACGCCCCCCCCCTCCCGCCGCCCTCCGGTGCTTGTTCCGACTCACCGTTACGATCGGTGAGGCGGAGAGCGGATCCGCCGGCGCCGGATGTAGATCATAGAGATTTCCGGCAGACCAGATGGTCGCCGGAGTCTCTATGATCGTCGGAGGCCGGGCGCGATGTTATGACGTCACGCCCGGCCTCTCCATTCAAAAAAACGGTGCCGCTTCGTCTGGGAAGCGGTGATCATTTTATTAATTTTTTTTATTTCAGGCTTCCCAGCCTAGTGGTGAGATATGGGGTCTTAGTGACCCCATATCTCACTATTAAGAGCACCTAACATGTCATATTGCTATTACAAGGAATGTAAACATCCCTTGTAATAGGAAAAAAAGTGATCACAATAAAAAAAAAATAAAAAAATAAAATATAACAATAAAAAAAAAAAAAATTTATAAAGCGCCGCTGTCCCCGTGTGCTCGCACGCAGAAGCTAACACATACGTAAGTCCCGCCCACATATGAAAACGGTGTTCAAACCATACATGTGAGGTATCGCCGCAAACGTTGGAGCGAGAGCAATCATTTTGTACCTAGACCTCCTCTGTAACTCAAAACATGTAACCAGTAAAAAAATTTCAAGCGTTGCCTATGGGGATTTTTAAGTACCGAACATTGGCGCCATTCCATGAGCATGTGCAATTTTGAAGCGTGACATGTTAGGTATCTATTTACTCGGCGTAACTTTATCTTTCACAAAATGCAAAAACATTGGGCTAACTTTACTGTTTTGTTTTTTATTTAAACACAAAACTGTTTTCCCCAAAAAAACACGTTCGAAAAATTCCTGCACAAATACTGTGTGAGATAAAAAGTTGCAACAACCGCCATTGTATTCTCTAGAGTCTTTGCTAAAAAAAACATATATAATGTTTGGGTGTTCTATGTAATTTTCTAGCAAAAAAATGATGCTTTTTACATGTAGGAGAGAAATGTCAGAATTGACCCGGTAGGGAAGTGGTTAATAGATTGCACACTATGTTTCTAAAGTTTATATGGAGAGGGAAAAAACCCTGAATAAAGTTTACACAATTAACCATAGATAAGAGGAAGGGGGGTGGGGGGCACCTGACATTAAAAAATACTATGAGGCAATAGCCTTATCACGTAGTTTAGATTGGGTAAAAAATAATAAAGAAAAACAATGGATGAAAATAGAGAACAAAATGAGCAAAGTAGAGTTGGGTAAGATAGTGTGGATTCCACCACAGTATAGAAATCTGAGCACGGAAATAATTGACATCACTAAACACGCACTAAATATGTGGGATAAATTGCACGAAAGGGAGCACTGGGTATATAATTCACTGTTAATCCCGCTTAAGGACACAGATTATTTTTCACCTGGGAGAGAAGATATGTTTGGGGGGTGGATCTTGAAGGAAGATGCCCAACTAAAAGACATCATGAGACAGGGCAAGCTGTGTACATACCAGGAGCTAAAAGCCAAACATGAATGGTTTATCATAGATTTATGGAAGTATAAGCAGTTGAAACATTTTGATGATACACTCCCGCAGCCAATTAGGTCGATGGAGGGATTACTTCCCCTGGAGAAAATATTTATGGAGAAAAAAGGGAGGGGGGTTGTCTCTAAGATCTATAAGATATTAAACGAAGCAGGAGAGGAGGCGTGTCCGCCATATCTTGAGAAGTGGAAGGAGGAATCGGCCATCAGGGTCAGTGATAGGGAGGCGAGGCTGATTTTGAAAAGAGTGAACGCTACCTCGGTGAGCTATAAGTTATCCGAGATTAATTATAAGATCCTTGCAAGAATGTACATCACCCCGGATAGAGCACACAGAATCCAGAAAGAATCATCGCAATAGTGCTGGAGGGGTTGCAGGGACATCGGCACAATGACGCACATATGGTGGGAGTGTCCGGAAATCAAAAAATATTTGGAGGAGATAAGGAGAACCATTTCTGAGATCACTAGTATGGATATCCCAGATGACCCGTGGGTGTGCCTACATCACGGGAGTAAAATGCCCACGAAGAGGTACCTGAAATCGCTGTTACCACACCTCCTTAATGCCGCTAAAAGCCTCATTCCTAGATATTGGCTGGACAAAAGGAGACCTACATTGCGGGAGTGGTTTAACAAGAAAAGTGAAATTCACTGCTTGAAATATTTGAGGTTTAGTGAGGGGTTAGATATGGAAGCCTTTGAGGAGACATGGAGGGATTGGGTAAAATACAAGTTCTCACTCCAGGCGGCCGAGGTGTGAGAAATATAGCTCGGCGCCTTACTGTGAATATAAACTGGACGATTCACATTAATTAGAGTAAATGAGAAGGATGAGGATTGGAGCAGGTAGAAGCCATGACAATAGGGGGAGGAGTTGGGGGTTAGGACAGGGGGGATTTAGGGGTAGTGGTGGGGGGGTTGGTTTAGGAGGGTTATTGGGGATAACTAATTTCTAGGGGAATATATGTACCTCCTGTTTCTACTATTATCTTTGAATAAACGGTCAATAAAGAATGATAATGCCACAATGATGTGAATACGTAAAGGGATGAGATTGAACTGTAAAGTTGAAACTATATCTCCCACACAACACTTCACTGAAGTGGCAAAAAAAAAAAAAAACTTCTTACAAAGCCATCCACAACTTAGCCCCCAGCTATATTACTAGCCTAGTCTCTAAATACCAACTGATTCATTCTCTTCGTTCCTCTCAAGACCTCCTGCTCTCTAGCTTCCTCGTCACCTCCTCCCATGCTCACCTCCAGGACTTCTCCAGAGCCTCTCCAAACCAATGGAACGCATTACCCCAATCTGTCTGATTATCTCCTACTTTATTAGCCGATCCCTGAAAACACTTCTCTGCAGAGAAGCCTACACTACTCACATCTAACAACTGTATTTTCATTTTCTCCATCACCTCATCCCCCACAGCTATTACCTTTTGTTCCACTTGACCCTCCTTTCTAAATTGTAAGCTCTACTGAGCAGGACCCTCTGATTCATCCTGTACTGATTTGTATTGTAACTGTACTGTCTTGCACCCATGTTGTAAAGAGCTGCGTAAACTGTTGGCGCTATATAAATCCTGAATAATAATAAATTGTAATAATAATTTATGTAACCAATTTATCAATACATACACATAGGACTGTATAGTTAAAAACGATAAGACATTTAACACATAAGGGGGGGTGATTGCCAGTTCATTTTCTCAAAGTCATAAATATGTTGTCCTTAAGTTGGAGAAGTCTTACAAAAACAAGAAGAGTTTGATTTAACAAGTTGGCAGAGGCAGCTCTCTACCGTAGGCAAATTACGCGGTTGCCTAAGGCCTAGCATTCACAGGGGCCTCGCGGCTGCCTAATTTGCCTAACTGAAAGGCCGCCTCTGGGTATTCATGACTGTGGCTGACAACATTGCTGCGGCACTGCGCGTTGGCCTGCAGAGGGTTAATGCTTCCTGCAAGCCCCATGGCCAGGCATTGGAGAGAGAGGACTGAGCCCTGGCTGTGTCTTGTGGAGGCAGTGGGGCCAGCACCTTGTTGTCCAGAGGAGAAGGGGAGGAGGCTCCTAGCAGCCGGAGCAAAATACAATTGAATATTCTCACTGTACCCGGAGACGCCCCCATCACCCCCCACTGGAGTGCTCTGTGGAGCGGTCCATGCACACCCGGAGGAGGCAGCCTGACATCTGGTAAGACGTGGTGAGGAGGAGTCCTCACCAGGGCTGGATGGAGCCGATGGAATGGGAGGTAGGAGAGAAGAGGTGTTCGGGTTGCACCTCATCGGGGGTGTCAATCAGGGCTGGGGTGGTCAGGGGCTTCAGCTGCAGGGAGAGAGACAGCTACTATGTCACAACCCCCTTCTGCCACCATCTACTACCAGCATCAGAGAGAGCCAGGCCCCCCATTCCTGATCCTCCAGCATCCAGCTTCCCTCAGCCACAGTGACCAGCCTTTATACCCACCCCCTCCACTCCCTTCCTCCTAAATATCAGTGCCACAAACAGTAAGGACAGCTCAGTCTTCTGCCTGTCCTGTGCCAACCTGTGATTGACAGCCCCTGACCCCTCCCTCCACCTTGCCCTCACCCCTGCCTTTGTAACGCTCCACTGCGGGGGGGGTTTGGAAGGTCCCAGCCCAGTCCAGTGCTGATCCTAAGCCATGGTGGGCCGGGTATATTGCATTCTGTACTGGCACTGCCTTCTGTTTGGCTTTTCCGCTGCTATCTCCCGCCAGGAGCTCTTTCCCTACAGGGAGTCCCGGGGGGACCTACTGCTACACAACAGGGAAGATGAGACCTCCGTGGTGGTGAAACTCAAAAGCCCCTCATCTTCTAGGAGGCTGAGTTCAAGGAGCTCTATGAGTACAACACTGAGATAGAGACCACAGATGCCAGTACCGAGATATAGAGCACTGACACCAGCACCGAGATATAGAGCACCGACACCAGCACCGAGGTACAGAGCACCGATACCAGCACCGAGGTACAGAGCACCGACACCAGCACCGAGGTACAGAGCACCGACACCAGCACCGAGATAAGGGGCACTGACACCAGCACCGAGATAAGGGGCACTGACACCAGCACCGAGATAAGGGGCACTGACACCAGCACCGAGATAAGGGGCACTGACACCAGCACCGAGATAAAGGGCACTGACACCAGCACCGAGATAAAGGGCACTGACACCAGCACCGAGATAAAGGGCACTGACACCAGCACTGAGATAAAGGGCACGGACACCAGCACCAAGCTGGAGAGCACCAAGATAGAAAGCACTGACACCAGCACTGGGATAGAGAGCACTGAGATAGAAAGTACTGACACCAGCACCGAGATAAAGAACACTGACACCCATGGCCACTGATAGGTGGGGCCACCAGCCCTCTTGTAGGGGGCCGAGGCACACAGGGGGGCCTGGACAGCAGGAGGATCGGTGGAGCAGAGAATGAAGAATGACATCGTCTGTCACCCAGAAACTCCTAGCCGGTTTCTCTCCTTCTCCCTCCCACCAGCTTTCAGCTGCTAGGTGAGACACAGGGCTGGATTTAGAGGATGCCGGGGTAGGTTGTTGTGCCCACCCACATTTCAGTTATGCCCCCCCTGGCTGACCGCCATTGAGCTCCTTCCCCCCCTTCCCCGCCCACTCTCACAGCCAGGACGAGGGGACAGCACCTTGGAGCCTGGAGCGGTGAGAGAAAAAGTGCCAGTGGGAGGTATGCTGTGTTTTGTTCTCCCCTCCCTGTCAGAAAAGCGCTGGTACATGTACATGAGACCGGATTGCTCTTACTGTAGATCTCATGGTACTGTACATACACACTCTGCCCCCTATCCACATTTGTTGCTGCCAGGAGGTGAGCACTGAGTGGCCTTTGGCGGAGATGGGGGCGGTGTGTGTGTACAGTGCCATGCGATCTACAGTAAGAGGGATCCGGTCTCATGTACTGTAAAGACCAGTGCTTTTCTGACAGGAGGGGAGAGCACAACACAGCACATCTCTTCCTGGCTGTGTTGGCATTGGCAAATGTAATGAGGATTTGGGGAGGAGGATGTGTGTGAGGAGGAAGAATGGGGGGATATGTTCTGGAAGGAGTTTGGGGGGTGGGGCAGGGGGTAATTTAGAGGGGAATGTGCTAGGAGGGGGTATTTTTGTTTGGACATTTTTGCAGGGGGGCGTCCCGTCAGGTAGGCTGTACTGGGCCCCATGATTTCTAACAGTGGCCCTGCTGACACCAGTACCGAGATAGAGAGCACTGACACCAGCACAGAGATAGAGGACACTGACACCAGCACTGAGATAGAGGACACTGACATCAGCACTTTAAAGCTCTTAATATGCAATTTATACAGTTAATTTTTATGTCGCTTGAATTATTCCCATAATGGGTGTGAGTGGGGCCTCATGTCTAGGTTTTGCCTAAGGCCTCACAAAGTCTAGAGCCGCCTCTGCATGCTGGGTGTCGTACTGTCTCTACACAAGTATTTTAAATGAGTAAAACTATAGACAAAAACAGTTATAATTTTTTTAATAAACATATAGGAATTGTGTGAATGAATAAGCTTGTCTGGTTGTATGACAGGTGTCAGATTTAGGGTTAGTTACAATGACATAGATCTTAGCAACCAATCATGTTGTACCTAATATGCTTGCATTGTAAGAAACTGTATAAATTAGACCTGCATCTTGCCATGCTTTAAACATGAATCTGTATGTTCCCAGCTGTTGTTAATAAACCTGCATCACTGAAGTTCCTGCCTGGTCCAAAACCTCATTATTCTTGCTCACAACAGAGAAAGAGGCTGCATTTGCACACAGATGCTTGTAATCGGCAAGGAATGCAGGAGGAGATGGCGGGAATCCAGATAAAGAGGTTCCTGCTGGCTGTGGGAACAAGGAGCAGAGTTCCACATGGATGGTAACCCTGCAGAGCAGGAGTGTCGCATTGACACCAAGACTGCGGAGCAGTGGTGCAGCATTGACACTAAGACAACAGGTGGTTTTTTCTGAACAGAGGACTTTACCTGATAATGGGACTGCTGGCAATTGTGGTATTTCTGAGTGAGAGGGACTGCTGTGCTGGAGAGGAGGTGAAAGGATCAGGTGGTGGTTAATCTGCCAAACTTGAATTCTAAGGGTCATATGCAGCTGGTAAATGTGCCTAAACCTGGAAATTCTGTGTCATCTGTCATGCTGCTGCTAGAGGGAGCCAGTTGTGGGGACTTTCACATAATGCACCTTCCTTCATTAAATGCAGGAATGTGGTACAGCTCAGGTGGGAAGGAGGAGTACAGTATACCACCTATCAGGAGGGTGGTTGTGGACAGGATCATAGCCATGGGATTTAAATCAGGGATTTTTTATGCTCTCATCAGTCCGGCAGCTTCCTATGAATACGATTTGTCATTTGTGCATCCAGAATCACTTGATCTGTTTTGGGAAAAGTATGAGCATGTATATAGGAGCCAGCTGGACTGGAAGGGACTTGACTATCTCAAGACAACCCTTGTGACTATCCTGACTGGGGATGCATCTATAACCCCCGTGGATTTATGGGTCTGGTTAAGGAGGTTTGGCAAAATCATGTCTCCCTTAAAAAAGATTGTGGATGATAGAGGAATCTGGACGGGTGGGTGGCTGGTGCCGATAAGGTTGAGTGTGTCTAGGAATGTGGTCCAGCATTTGCCCTCCTCTGTCTTTATCGGTAGAGATAGGATTACCATCTTCTACCAACCTAAGCTGTGTCATAAATGTGGAGTCAAGGGACATTTCCCCTTTTCCTGTCTAAAGCATAAGTGCTTTTTGTGTCAGGAACTGGGGCATCTGGCGAGAGACTGTAAGCATTAGGTATAACTTGTGTGATAAGATTGGTCACCCTTACAGCCAGTGCTCTGAGGCTATGCACAATAAGCCAGAGTTAGTGGATGAATTATTTTATCTGGGTAGGGAAGAGTCTGGGTTGGCAGAGGTTGTACCAGGGGATCCTGGTGTCTTTGTCCCATCAGAATCTGTGACTGAGGTTGTCTGAGGTGTCAGTATCCTCCCAGTCCGTGCTTCCCCAGTCCGTTTTTAAAAGTATGATTGTCAAGTCTGTGTCCGAACCTGTTGTTTCTCCTAGAGTAGTGGAGGGTGCTGGGCCAGTGCTTATGGTTGCACCAACCCCTCTTCCTTGGCGTAGTAGAAGTGCAGCTGGAGGGCAGCAGACGCCGAGGGATGAACTGGGTGATGGATTGGATGATGGTTGGGGGAGTTGGGAGGGGGATGAGAGTAGCTGCTGTAAAATGCAAGGTGAATGATGTGGAAGGTGGGCTGAATGATGTGGGGAGAGGGGTGGGGTTTTGGCTGAGGATGTCCTGGGGGGGTAGGGAGGGGGTTCTGCGATAAGGATTGTCACATGACGATATGGAATTGTTGGAGACAAAAAGGAAAATGGGTAAGAGGTGGAGCAGGAGGAAGGATGTCAGTGCTTCTGAACCAGTGAAGGTGGTGGTGTCAAATACATTGAGGTGTTTTCTGAGGTGAAGGGTGAGATTTCTTCTGGTGAGAAGTCAGTGATTTCTATGGAAGAGGAATCACAAGGAGTATTGAAGCATGTATGGTCTCTGAGTAGGGAGGGAGGTAAGCAGGCTAAGAAATGTACAACAGAACAAGACAGGGGTGTCCTCTTTCACCCCTGTTATTTGTTCTGATATTAGAACCTCTATTGGTTACAATTCGGAAAAATGGGGGTTATTTACAAAAGGCAAATCCACTTTGCACTACAAGTGCAAATTACAAGTGCAAAGTGCACTTGAAATTGCACTGAAAGTGCACTTGGAAGTGCAGTTGCTGTAAATCTGAGGGGTAGATCTGCTGATTTTATCATCCAATCATGTGCAAGCTAAAATGCTGTTTTTTTATTTTCCTTGCAATTTCAGTGCAATTTTAAGTGCACTTTGCACTTGTAGTGCAAAGTGGATTTGCCTTTCATAAATAACCCCCAGTATAGTTATCAAAGGTATTAGGGTTGGAGATGAGGAGCATAAGGTAGCTGCATATGCGGTCGATGTTTTGTTCTACATCTCCAACTCTAGAATAACATTGCCATCAAAATTAAAAATAAACCCGTCAAAGTCAGAGATTTTAAATATAAATGTGAGAAAACAAGAGGAACAGGATTTACAATGGGAGTTTCCCTTTGCATGGAGGAAAACAAAACTAAAATATCTAGGAATAAGATTAACACCAACCCTGGGGAAAATCTACCAAACAAACTATATACAACTACTAAATGAAATAAAAATGGGAATAAAAAGAAATAAAAATGGGAATAAAAAGAATATCAATGCTCATTATCTCCCTTATTATTTGCCCTTATACTCGAATCCTTGGCCCAATACATCCGTCAAAACCAAACTATAACTGGCATTGAAGTAGGAGGTATTACACACAAAATATGTGTATTTGCAGATGATATATTACTTTTTCTATCATCACCACAGGTTTCCGGTCCTAACTTAATGCCAGCTCTTGATGGATTTGCAGCCCTATCCGGCCTTATGATTAATCCTAAGAAATGCCTAGTGCTTAATATTTCACTCACAAACATGGAATTGATCCCGGCTAGGGCTGCACTCCCATTCACATGGGCAGAAAAATCAATCCCATATCTTGGAATTCATTTAACAGCATCTCATTCGGACTTATTCTCAACCAATTATCCTTCCGTATTAAGACAAATCACAAATCTAATAAAACAATGGTTGCAACTTCCTTTATCCTGGATAGGGAAGATTAATGCAATCAAAATGACTATTCTACCCAAATTACTTTATCTATTCAGAGTCCTCCCTATTCCAATTCCTTCCTATTTTTTGAGAATAGTACAAAAAAGAGCAACTTCGCTTTCGTCTAAACCACGTATACCTATACACACACTACATCTTCCCAAAAATAAAGGAGGCCTGGGATACCCTAATTTTACTAACTACTACAGAGCAGCACAATTGGCCAGTCTCTCCCAAAATACCACGCAAAACAGGAAATCCCACTATGGGTATATAGTATATATATTTTCATTTCAGAAAATGACCCTCTATTAATATCAAACTTGTTATGGCTTGATCCTAAAGACCGCTTTAAAATTCATAATCCCATAACTAAACACTTCTTATCTCTATGGGACAAACTAAAAAACAAATATCAGTTACAATCTCCACACAATCCTCTCCTTTCTTTTATCAGAAATCCGGCCTTTTATCCGGCCTGGATCTACCCAAATTCCTTTAAAGCTTGGACAACATCAGGCATTCAGACACTAAATGACTTCATAGCAACTAAATCATTCCTTTCATTCCCATCGCTTAGAGAAAAATATGATCTACCAAATTCTGAGATATTTAGATATCTCCAAATCAAAAATTTCTATACACCATTCCTAAATGTTTATAATCAATTATATGGTGTCGTAAATCATAATAAACGTTTTACGTTCAGAGATGGGAGGAGGACCTGGGACGAACTTTAGAAGACACGGACTGGTCTAACATATGGCTTACATCTAAGTCATCTTCACCCAACATCTTAGCACTGGAGACAAATTATAAAGTCCTAACTCGCTGGTACCTTGTACCCGCCAGAGTGGCAAAATATTCACCTAATATCTCAGCTCTTTGTTTTCGAGGATGCCAAGACATAGGCACACATTTACACATATGGTGGACATGCCCAATAATCCAAACCTTCTGGAAGGAAGTCTTCGTGATTGCATCTAAATTAGAGGTCGACCGATATATCGGCCAGCCGATATATATCGGCTGATATTTGGTGTTTTTTACTTAATCGGCATTGGCCGATTGTGCTGATAAAAAAAGCCGATATAGCTTCAGCGCGACTTGCAAAAGACTTCTGTAATAATAGAAGTCAGTGCAAGTTGCCTGTGTGAAGCGACTTCTCCCCCTCTCTGGGCAGCCTGCCAAATCTGATAAAAAGAACCTGAAGGATACAATGTTTACAATTATGAATGGACTGAGCTCCTGTGTAGAAGCTCTCAGTTTAACCATTTAAAGACTAAATCTTTTCTGACATTTGTTGCTTACAAGTAAAAATCCTGTATTTTCTGCTAGAAAATCACTTAGAACCCCCAAACATTATATATATTTTTTTTAGCAGAGACCCTAGGGAATAAAATAGCGGTTGTTGCAATATTTTATGTCACACGGTATTTGCGCAGCGGTCTTTCAAACGCAATTTTTTAAAAAAAAATACACTTAATAAATTTAAAAAAAAACTAAGCAGTAAAGTTAGCCCATTTTTTTTCATCCAGAAGTTTTGATTACCTGTTTTTGTGTATTTAATATTTAAGAGAGGTGTTTTGATTGGAGGTTTGTTTTGTTTAATAGATGTTTAAATGTAAAAAAATTTCCGTATCACTGAAGGTTGCTCTCACACTGCAGCGGGCATGCGTTGACGGTAAAACGCTGCTAGTTTTAGCAGGTCTTTACCATCATTTTAGCAGCGCTATTCGGCTGCTAGCAGGGCGCTTATAACCCAGCTAGCGGCCGAGGAAGGGGTTAAATGCCCCCCCCCTGGAACACCGCTGCCGAAACGCTTTGCAGGCGCTTCGGCAGCGGTGCGCATTCATTTCAATGGGCAGGAGTGGTGGTATACACCGCTCCAAAGATGTTGCTTGCAGGACTTTTTTTTAACATCCTGCCAGCACATCGCCTCAGTGTGAAAGCACTCGGGATATCACACTGAGACTGCAGGGGAGCTGTTTGACAGGCACTTTACAGGTGCTATTTTTAGCCCAAAAGCGCCTGAAAAACGCCCCATTGTGAAAGGGGTCTAACTGTTAGACTTTATGAGATGAAGGTAAAAAAAAAAATAAAAAAAAAAATAAAAATCGGCCTAATATATCGGCCCAAAAAAATCGGCATCACATATCGGCCATCGGCCACCGCGATTTGTAAATATCGGCATCGGCCAGAGAAAAACCCATATCGGTCAACCTCTAATCTAAATTATTTAAAAGAATAATACAACCAGATCCATGTACAGGGGGTCCCCGGGTTACAAACAAGATAGGGACTTTAGGTTTGTTCTTAAGTTGAATCTGTTTGTAAGTCGGAACAGGTACATTTTTTTAAGTGTAGCTCCAGCCAAAAAATCTATTTTTAAGTTTTGTAGATAGCATAGGGAAGGGTTATCACCCCTGTAACGTTTGTTTTGCTGTCTGTGCCCCTGTTCAGAAGATTTCCCCCCACTTTCTGTCCCAATGACAATTGGATTTAGAAAATTTGGGGTTATTAGGGAAATAAGGATAGGTGATAAAGCTTCAGTGGAGACACCTTTTTCCCATATTAACTCTTACAGGAGTGAATTTCCCTTCCTAGGGGTAGATTTCCTCTTACTTCCTGTTGCCTCCCTCCGTTTGTAAGTAGGAGTCGTTTGTAAGTCGGATGTTTGTAAGTAGGGGACCCCCTGTATAACTTTACTTAATCTAAAACCGGAATGGTTAACATTCTCTCAATTCAAACTTATGATCCAACTAATAACGGCTGCAAAACAAACTTTGGCATCCTTGGATAAAACAACAGTTCCTGTCAAACTTCAATGACTCTGTCCTGTTGCCATGGTAGCAGATTAAATGACTTACAGAGACACCCATTCTAAGGCTTCAGAGAAAACTAAAAAGAATAATAAGCTGGCGAGGGAACGACCTTGTGGACCATACCTCTACCTTTCAACCCTTTTTCTTCTTTCTCTTTCCTTTTCTCCACCTTATGATTAAAGCTCATTATCAGAAATTATTTGACCTATATACACTCTACCTGTAAATAATATGTATAGTAGGTATAAATCCTTTAAATACCTACAAAAAAAACTAATGAAAGGTTATATATCTTTATTTTAAGTTTACGTAAACCCAATGCCTAATATTTGAAATCTCATGATACTTACCTATGCAAACCCTACTGTAAAAACAATGAGCTTACTTTATAGATCCTTGTAAACTTACTTCATGTATCTTTATATTATTGTATGCTCAATAAACTTCTTTTGACAAGGGAAAAAAAAAAAAAAAAAAAAGAATACCAACTAGATCCCTCTTATGGATAAGATGGATAAGTATAGTAAAAATGGTGATAGTACCGAAAATTATATATACATTCTAAATGCTACCAATCCTTTTACCACAGACATATTTTCAAACACTAAAAGCAATGATATTAACCACTAGCCGACCAGTTCACACAGATATACTGCGGCAGTTCGGCTCTCCTGTGCGAACCGACATACCTGTACGTCGGTCCGTGCAAGGAGGATAGTCATCTGTCATGTCCCTGGTAGCTCATTCCCCCCCCCTACAGTTAGAACACACCCAGGGAACACACTTAACCCCTTGATCACCCCCTAGTGTTAACCCCTTCCCTGCCAGTGACATTTTTAAATTGATCAGTGCATTTTTATAGCATATGTAATAATGTCACTGGTCCCCAAAAATGGTCATTTGGGGTCAGATTTGTCTGCCGCAATATCGCAGTCCCGCTAAAAAACGCAGATATACACCTATTGCGATTTTTTTATTTTTTTTATTTTTTTACCAAAAATATATAGAAGAATAAATATCGGCCTAAAACTGATGAATATATTTGTTTTTTTTAAATCTTATTTTGAAAATGTTTTATAGCAGAAAGTAAAAAATATATATATTTTTTATTTAAATTGTTGGTCTTTTTTTGTTTATAGCGCAAAAAATAAAAACTGCAGAGGTGATCAAATACCACCAAAAGAACGCTCTATTTGTGGGTAAAAAGGGCCATCAATTTTGTTTGGGTACAGCGTCGCGCGACAGTGCAATTGTCAGTTAAAGCGATGCAGTGCCGTATGGCAAAAAAAAAAAAAATGGCCCGGTCATTAAGGGGGCAAATCATTCTGGGACTGATGTGGTTAAAATACAAATGGCAAAACATAGAGTACAGACTCCTGGTACCCCTGCAGGGGTAATAGGCATGTAATGCTTTAAATGGAGATTGCTGCTCCCTGTTGTTTGCAGTGGATGCCTCTGGTATATCCTGGCTGATGGAGGTGTGAGGTTGGTTTACTAAAACTGGATAGTGCCATCAGCCAGGATATACCAGAGGCATCCACTGCAAACAACAGGGAGCAGCGATCTCCATTTAAAGCATTACATGCCTATTACCCCTGCAGGGGTACCAGGAGTCGGTGAGTAGGAAATCAGAAGGGGGAGCACAAAAGTCACCTGGCAATCTTTTAAGCACTAAAGTCACTGCTGGGAGATCCTGACCTGATGCAGACTTAAGCTTATGGGACTATTGTACACCATTTTGATTCAATTACTGCAGCATATGCTGGGACCAGGCTTCATTATATGAGTTGTAATGTACCCATATGGCTCACACTGTATGCTTTATTTATGTAAACATATGAATGTGGTTGATGCAAATATAAGCCTATGAGACTATTATACATCACTTTGATATATTCACTGTAGCTTATGCTGTGTTCCAGCCTTACTGTGTAACTTAAGTTGCACCCGTGTGGTTGATATCATTTAGAGTGTATCTAATTGGTTGATTGCTTGCCTTTGCTCTATATAGTTGTCACAGTGCATATCAAAACATACAGACTGGAACATCTCTGTTAATACACTGCACCAACTTAGGCAATCTACCTATATATCACTCTTCCTACTTTTTATTATTAAGTTTTTTTTATATACAATAATAATACTCAACCATATCTTATTGTTTAGGGATCCTAGGACTCCTTTTACCCATTCCTTACCAGTCACGGGGTAATTCCTCATAATTACTGACTGTGATGATATGAGCATTGGTGTGTAATTCTATAACTGTACTATAAAACTACCTTTTATTCTATTCGAAATTCAAATTTTTGCACATGGACTTTATCATTTATTTTGCATGTTAGTAATTTTGACATATAGATTGGTGATATATATATACGGTTTTGTAAGTGGAATATTATGTTTATGGGGGGGTTTCTTAATTATTGCATAACAATAGGATAGTGATGTACAATTATGAGTGGTGTATGGTAAAAGAGTAGCGCACTCACACACATTAATCATAGTTTTAGCCCATTTCACTGAATGTTTTTTTTGAGTGCAGCAACTCTAACAGGGTTAAAAGGGTAAACAAGGAAAGGGGAAAGGTTTTTTGCGCCGGTGACACATACATATTGATTTATAGTTTGAAATAGCTTAGTGTTGTATCTAACCTAAGACTACCTGCCACATCCCAAAGACAATCTGAACCAAAGAGAGGGCCCCAGGAGGACTTTATAGGCAGTAGCCAACCACGTATCAAAACTACAAGAAAGTGAAAGAATGTATAAAATCTAAAGTTTTATATAACATCATAAAATGGTGATGTATACACCAAAAACATGGTTAAAAGCAGAAACATATTACGCACATATGGTACCACACAATTGGAGCAATGCTCATAATCTGGAACACATGGTCAGACTCGTGGGAGGCCACGCCAGAGAGAGGTTCACAGAGGTCCCAACATGTTTCAAAATATAGTGTTGTTTCTTCTTCAAGCGAAGATCAGAGCATATTGCAATTCTCGTAAAGTATATAGTAGTAACATGTCAATAAACAGACTTAGGATAATGTCAATGCAGGTAGAACATCCATGTATATATCCGCACTTAAAATACTCACAGTGTGTACAACAGCAGAGACATATATGGTTTGATAACATTCATCTCCAAAGTCTGCCCCACCGCATTAGATTCACACTGAAAGGATGGTAGGAGGGGATATAGTAGCCCAGATGGAACAATGAGCCACAAAATCAGCAGATGTGAAACTGACTATTGGCGCCAATTAATGCTCACAAGGGTCACACATGGGGGGCCATCCTAAGGGAAAAATTGAATGAATATGAGGACCAGCACAAAGAGGGAAGGGACCCCACCCTTGAGAGACATCTCTAACAGATATAACTCAAAGATGGGGAAATATATCAGCAGTATAAACAGTAAACAGGGTACAGATTGCAGGATTGTAGAACTTACATATGTGGATGTCCTCATTCAGAGTGTCGTATGCTGCGTGGGAGACAGATAGGCTGACTATCAGTATGATGGAGTAGCCACTTTATAAATGTTGGGGGGGGCTTTACTTGTTGTGGGAGCCCACGTCCCCTAAAAGTATCCAGGAAAGGAGGGACTGGATCCTGCATCTGACAAGGCCTGGCAGATTCCCCAGAGGCTCACCATGGCATGGGCATCCAGGGAAATGGTGTATACCATCACCAATTTATGATGTTAAATAAATTAAATAATAAACCCCACTACAGAGTCTAATTTGCCTTTGACTGATTCCTCCTCTAGGAGGTGCAGCAAGAACTTCCCGTCCAGGGGTATGGCTGTTACCTTTCCATCTTCACCTTTCAGTCATCAGCATAATAAACCATAAAATAAAGCAAAAAAAACCCTAGTGCTCTCTGTTTCCACACATTTATTGTAAACCAAAAAGGATTAAAAACACTCACAAGAAAATCTAGATAACAAGCGTGAAAATCATCAGCTCACCACGCTGACACTGCTAGCTACTACATGATGTCACAGGCTTCGGCTCCTCCCACCCATAGGCATTGCGCCTTCCAATTGGGCTTCTTCAGTAGGCAGGGAGCCCACCTCAAACAAGCCCTTTTATAGCCTAACATCCATTAAACAATATCCATACGTCAGGATCCGGAAGTGATGAGGCCAGGGCATTCTAGATTCCTGTTGGTTAATAGTCAGCCAATCATCTATTGGTCCCCTCCCCTCCTCATACCCCCCCCACTCATAAAGACACTTCTGCCCGAAGTACACATATGGGAGAACCGGAAATGACGTCCCGGCCAACCATACTCACTTCACGTATTAAGGTGGCAGAGTAAGGAAACAGGATGAGACTCCACCTCTACCCACCATGGAAGTGAGGTGCCCAGACCCACTGGCGGTCACCCCAGAATTAGGCAACCCGACCCACTTCTTCAATAAAATTATGATGCCACTTTATAAATGCTGGGGGGGCTTTACCTGTTGTGGGAGCCCACGTCCCCTGAGAGTATCCAGGAAAGAAGGGATTGGATCCTGCATCTGGCAAGGATTGGCAGATTCCCCAGAGGCTCACTATAGCCTGGGCATCCAGGGAAATGGTGTACACCATCACCATTTTATGATGTTAAATAAAACTTTAGATTTTATACATTCTTTCACTTTCTTGTACTTATTCTACCGGCTTGGCTACTGCTTATAAAGTCCCCCTGCGGCCCTCTCTTTGGTTCAGAATGAAAAATAAGAGAATAGAATAGAAGGAAATTGAATAGAAAAAAACAATAGAATAGAATAAAATAGAATATAAACTGTCTTCTGAAATTTGAATAGAATAAATTCAAAACAAATTCAAAAACAAATAAATGAAATGAATTCTGAAAACAAATTTAAACCAAATTTAACAAACTTAACTAAACAAAATTATTTAAATAATGAATCAAAACAAAACACATTTTTTCGTTCTGCACATGTCTACCCAGGACCTCAATGGGAATACAGACATCTCATGACTCTGTACAAGCTCCACATCTAAGTCACCACTATTGACATGTTTTGAGGCTCTTCCTCTTCATCAGAGTAGCAGCGGTGTCCAAGCCACCATAGTGAGGAAGAATCTCAAAACATGTCATTGGTGGAGTCTTAGATGAGTTTGCAATTCTTTGGATTTCTTTTTATTAAGAATAAACATCACATAGGTACTATCTGGTACTCCTCACTTTTCTGCTTTCTTACTGTTGTCATTGTGTACCTGAGACATGCAGAGTAGATGTAGCAGTGCCGACATCATGAGTGACGATAACAAAGCAGTGATAGTCCCCTTCATCTGTGATCTGAATGTTGGGTATGGAAAGACTGGCGTTGCCTTGTTTGAGGTCTCTGTCATTCATGTGAGATCCGGGCCATAATGATTGATAGTGGGAACCTTGAAATTGGTAAACCTTGTATTCAGTTCCATTTTGTAATCTGAGAGTCCAGACAACTGATACCATCTTTAGATTCAGCGGTATTGGGACACCAGACAGCAGACAAGGGATGGTGACATTTTCTCCTCTAAGAGCTTCAGTAGGACCATCTTTCCCAGTAACTGTCAGCCCCCGAACCTGAAAATCACCTAAAAAATTAGAACAAAAAAGAGTGATGACAATTGTATGGGAATTCTTGTGTAGCATATCTACTAGTAGTACTGGGTCTTCTGTTCCTGCCTCGACCCCACTAAAAGCCTCAGCCCCTCTGACACTCCAGTTTATACTCACACAAACAAGTAGCAACTGACAAGCTTTGTGACACTAAGTGGTCAAGCCTTAAAAATTAGACACAAAACAGGTTAGCAGAGACAATGAGTATATTATCACTTAAAGATCACTCAGGAAAAAAAATAGGAAATATAACAATGTCCAGCTTAACAGTGATGTGCCCAATTGAAGTACAACTGACTCTACAATAGACATACAGGCAAGCAATATCAAACTTTCCCTGGGCTAGCATAAACAATTTGTACAATTTATGTAAATGGGGTGTCTCAATAAGGGAACAAGAACCAAAGTTTTCCTTCGGGGTTGCAAATTATAAATCAACCAATCAGTACTGATCCCTTGCTATATAAGACTCCAACAAAATGGCAGCTGAGCTTCCTGAGGACGCACTGCACGCAAAATGCATAGAATCTGAGCTCCTGATGTCATATCCGGTCTTTCATCCAGTCTACATCTGGTCCCCTGGAAAGCATGCCGGCTCCGGAAACAAGAGCGGCGGTGCAGGAGATAGGAGCAGTTGAGCTGGATGTGTTGCTGTCCAATGGGATCTGCTAAATGTGAGTGCATTCTAATTATTTGTTACTTCATACCATTTTAATAATACATATTTCACTATGACATGTCTCTGGGTTTCTTGTCTATTCATATGAGTGAATGAGTATTCATAACAGTGAGATCTATAAGCCAGCTGGCATTTGTACCTTTATGGAGAAGATCTGAAATCACGTGTACAGGATCTAACATTCAAGGCTTGTAAGCTGGTTTGTGAGCCGCAACCATCTGGTGAGTGTACATTTCACCTGGGCACATGGAAAAGATTCTATTAACCACTCGCCAACCTGCTCACATACATTTACTGCGGCAGGTCAGCTCTCCTGCGCAAGGAGGATAGCAGGTGCGCGCCGTGGGAGCATGCCACGGGTCCCGCAGACTTGATGTCCACCAGCGACCTGCGATCACAGTGTACAGAGGCAGAACAGGAAACTGCCTATGTAAACAAGGCGATTCCCCATTCTGCCTAATGACATGTCAGAGATCTTCTGTTCCCAGTGATTGGGAACAGTGATCTCTGTCATGTCCCAGTAAGCACATCCCCCTACAGTTAGAACACACCCAGGTAACACACTTAACCCCTTGATCGCCCCCTAGTGTTAACCCCTCCCCTGCCAGTGTCATTTTTACATTGATCAGTGCATTTTTATAGCACTGATCAATGTAATAATGTCACTGGTTCCAAAAAAGTGTCATTTGGGGTCAGATTTGTCGCAATGTCGCAGTCTCGCTAAAAATCGCAGATTACCAACATTACCAGTAAAAACAATAAAAAAAGTCCCTAAATGTTTCCCCAATTTTGTAAATGCTATAACTTTTGTGCAAACCAATCAATATACGCCTATTGCGATATTTTTAAACAGAAATATGTAGAAGAATAAATATTGCCCTAAACTGATTAATACATTTTTTTTATTTATTTCTTTGGATATTTATTATAGCAGACAGTAAAAAAAAATTTTTTTTTCCAAATTGTCACTCTTTTTTTGTTCATAGCGCAAAAAAATAAAAACCACAGAGGTGATAAAATACCACCAAAAGAAAGCTCTATTTGTGGGAAAAAAGGGACCTCAATTTTGTTTGGATACAACAACGCATGACCACGCAATTGTCAATTAAAGTGACGCAGTGCCGTATCGCAAAAAGTGGCCTGGTCATTGAGGGGGCAAATCCTTCCAGGGCTGAAGTGGTTAAAGAGGATGTAAACCCACTCTGCAGGCTTGTACCTACAGGTAAGCCTATAATAAGGCTTACCTGTAGGTACTATGAATATCTACTAAACCTTCATGGTTTAGGGGATATTCGCACTTCATGTAGCCAGTGATGTCACCGGAGCATGTGCTCTGAAGGGGAAGTATACCCATGCAGAGCTCCTTCTGGGATGAGAACCCAGAAGGAAGACCGGGTGAAGATGGAAGCGTCTGTCAGAGTTGACAGCTGTGCAGGGCTTCATTCTAAGGTAAGTATTTCATAATGTGCTAGTATGTAATGCATTCTAGCACATTATGCCTTTACTTTACAGGGGTTTAAAAAAAAAAAAAAAAAAAAATGGGCACAGTTTACATCCTCTTTAAGCACCTATTATAAACATAAAGAAATAAAAGATACTTCACATTTTATTTCACAAGATCACGATGATCGGGGACTTTCCTTTATATAAAGATTCTGGACTGTACACCATATTTTAGGATGTTTTACAGGATATTGTATATGTTGCACTGACCCCGAAGGAGCTGCTGATTTATTTGGGCCTGTAATCTGCTTTATTTCCCCTTTGAATATCTCAGTGCCCCTGACACAGCTGTGGTGTAATAGTGTGCAGTCAAGACAAAACCCTAAGACCCCATTCACACAGGGGCAACACGACTTGCAGGTCACCTCAGCGAGGCGACCTGCAAATGACTGCCCGGGCGACTTGCAAAACGACTTCTGTATAGAAGTCTATGCAAGTCGCCCCCGAAGTCGTACAGGAGCCTTTTTCTAAGTCGGAGCGACTTGCGTCACTCCCCTTAGAACGGCTCCATAGCACAGAATGGGAGGCGACTTGTCAGGCGACTAGGTCGCCTGACAAGTCGTCCCTGTGTGAATGGGGTCTAAAGGCAAGTTTACAGTACTCAATGTAATATACCTGTTTGTCTTTACCTTGGCCTCCACTTGCTTGATAGTGCAGAGGAAAACAACACTCACACAGTTGTACTTGAATAAGAACCTTGTTTACTTAATTTCTTTAAAGGTTAAACACTACAATGGTAGTACTCAGGGCCGATTCTAGGGTCACAGACGCCTAGGTGCAGAAATATTTCTGGCGCCCCCACGTGGGCGTGGTCATCTTACCAACTCCTGCCCTTTACAAATGTTTCTATGGCAATGACTCAAACACAGAGATGCTCCCCTAAGAAGTCTTCGTTACCTTGGGATCCTCCCATGATCTCTTAACAATAAAGAAAATACAGGAAGAGCGTACACTAATGAGACCTGGAGGGGAGTCTCTCTGATGCACACAGAGAGGGCTTCTGTTGGAGAGTCTGTTAGAAAGAGCCCCAGACATGATACAAGAGATGGTCAGAGACTGCAGACATAGTACAGGAGACGGTCAGACACTGGAGATATGATAGAGGAGATGGTCAGAGACTGCAGACATAGTACAGGAGATGGTCAGAGACTGCAGACATAGTACAGGAGATGGTCAGAGGCTGCAATCATAGTACAGGAGATGGTCAGAGACTGCAGACTTAGTACAGGAGATGGTCAGAGACTGCAGACTTAGTACAGGAGATGGTCAGAGACTGCAATCATAGTACAGGAGATGGTCAGAGACTGCAGACATGATACAAGAGATGATCAGAGACTGCAGACATGTTACAGGAGATGGTCAGAGACTGCAGACATGTTACAGGAGATGGTCAGAGACTGCAGACATGTTACAAGAGATGGTCAGAGACTGCAGACATGTTACAAGAGATGGTCAGAGACTGCAGACATGTTACAAGAGATGGTCAGAGACTGCAGACATGTTACAGGAGATGGTCAGAGACTGCAGACATATTACAGGAGATGGTCAGAGACTGCAGATATGTTACAGGAGATGGTCAGAGACTGCAGACATGTTACAGGAGATGGTCAGAGACTGCAGACATGTTACAGGAGATGGTCAGAGACTGCAGACATGTTACAGGAGATGGTCAGAGACTGCAGACTTAGTACAGGAGATGGTCAGAGACTGCAGACTTAGTACAGGAGATGGTCAGAGACTGCAATCATAGTACAGGAGAGAGACTGCAGACATGATACAAGAGATGGTCAGAGACTGCAGAGATAATACAAGAGATGGTCAGAGACTTCAGACATAATACAAGAGATGGTCAGAGACTGCAGACATGTTACAAGAGATGGTCAGAGACTGCAGACATGTTACAAGAGATGGTCAGAGACTGCAGACATGTTACAGGAGATGGTCAGAGACTGCAGACATGTTACAGGAGATGGTCAGAGACTGCAGACATGTTACAGGAGATGGTCAGAGACTGCAGACATGTTACAGGAGATGGTCAGAGACTGCAGACTTAGTACAGGAGATGGTCAGAGACTGCAGACTTAGTACAGGAGATGGTCAGAGACTGCAATCATAGTACAGGAGAGAGACTGCAGACATGATACAAGAGATGGTCAGAGACTGCAGAGATAATACAAGAGATGGTCAGAGACTGCAGACATAATACAAGAGATGGTCAGAGACTGCAGACATGTTACAAGAGATGGTCAGAGACTGCAGACATGTTACAAGAGATGGTCAGAGACTGCAGACATGTTACAAGAGATGGTCAGAGACTGCAGACATGTTACAGGAGATGGTCAGAGACTGCAGACATGTTACAGGAGATGGTCAGAGACTGCAGACATGTTACAGGAGATGGTCAGAGACTGCAGACATGTTACAGGAGATGGTCAGAGACTGCAGACATGTTACAAGAGATGGTCAGAGACTGCAGACATGTTACAGGAGATGGTCAGAGACTGCAGACATGTTACAGGAGATGGTCAGAGACTGCAGACATGTTACAGGAGATGGTCAGAGACTGCAGACATGTTACAGGAGATGGTCAGAGACTGCAGACATGTTACAGGAGATGGTCAGAGACTGCAGACATGTTACAAGAGATGGTCAGAGACTGCAGACATGTTACAGGAGATGGTCAGAGACTGCAGACATGTTACAGGAGATGGTCAGAGACTGCAGACATGTTACAGGAGATGGTCAGAGACTGCAGACATGTTACAAGAGATGGTCAGAGACTGCATTTTCTATAGACGTTAGTAGATAATGGCCGATCCACCCTCTCACCTGACCCAGCGATACAGCAACAACGGTTCCTCTGATCAGGAGTCGGCTCACTCTGAATTGCCCATGGCGACTCTGTTGGGTAGAGCCCAGATCTGTATTCTGGCAATGACTCCATTCCTTTCTCCACCAGGGATGGCGCCAGGCTGTGTGGCTTTCCCTCTGGTGGCGCAGGGCAGCAGGGTTCTCTCTCTGATGGTGTTCCCTCAGCACTGTCCTCTCCCTCTGAAGTCCTGGGTGTACTTCCCTGAAAGCTTTCCCGGTCTCCTGTCTCTCTCTCCCATTCAGCTGAGCATGCTGTGTGGGCTGCAGTTTCTGTGTTGCAGTGGGGCTGCCAGTCCTCGGGACTACATGTCCCACAATCCTCTTTGCTCCTTTTTTTCTTCCCTGGCCGATATGAAGGCGGGGGGAAGAAACATAGTGCGCCGCTCAATAGTACAGCAGCGCACGCAGGGAGGAGAGGGAAATAAGAGCCTGCGGCTGCAGTGGCGTCACTAGGCTTGGTGTCACCCAGTGCGGTAAAACATAGTGTCACCCACCCTCCACCAATTATAGTCGCCCCTCAGTACAGACCCCCCTCCACTAAGTATAGACCCCCCCTTCGTCAGTGCAGACCCCCCACTTAGTATAAACCCCTCTCTCAGTACAGACCTCCCATCAGTATAGACCCCCCTCAGGACAAACCACCCCCCTCCATTAGTACAGAACCACCCCTCCTCCATTAGTACAGCCCCCCAGAACAAACCACCCCCCTCCATTAGTACAGACCCCCCCAGAACAAACCACACCTCCTCCATTAGTACAGACCCCCCCAGAACAAACCACCCCCTTCCATTAGTACAGACCCCCCTAGAAGAAACCACCCCCCTCCATTAATACAGACCCCCAGAAAAAAACACCCCCCTCCATTAGTAAAGACTCCCCTTCATTAGTACAGACCCCCCAGAACAAACCAACCCCCCTCCATTAGTACAGACCCCCCAGAACAAACCACCCCCCCTCTATTAGTACAGACCCCTCAGAACAAACCACCCCCCTCCATTAGTACAGACCCCCGACAAACCACCCCCCTCCATTAGTACAGACCCCCCGGCCAAACTACCTCCCCTACATTAGTACAGACCCCCCAGGACAAACCACCCCCCCTACATTAGTACAGACCCCCCCAGGACAAACCACTCCCCCTACATTAGTATCGACCCCCTAGGACAAACTACCCTCCCTACATTAGTATAGACCCCCAGGACAAACCACCCCCCTACATTAGAATAGACCCCCCCAAGACAAACCACCCCCCTACATTACTATAGACCCCCAGGACAAACCCCCCCTACATTAGTATAGACCCCCCAGGACAAACCACCCTCCTACATTAGTATAGACCCCCCAGGACAAACCACCCCCCTACATTACTATAGACCCCCCAGGACAAACCACCCCCCCTACATTAGTATAGACCCCCAGGACAAACCACCCCCCTACATTAGAATAGACCCCCCAGGACAAACCACCCCCCTAAATTAGTATAGACCCCCCCAGGATGAAACCAGCCCCTCTACATTAGTATAGACCCCCCCAGGACAAACCACCCCCCTACATTACTATAGACCCCCAGGACAAACCACCCCCCTACATTAGAATAGACCCCCCCAGGACAAACCACCCCCCTACATTACTATAGACCCCCCAGAACAAACCACCCCCCACATTAGTATAGACCCCCCAGGACGAAACCACCCCACTACATTAGTATAGACCCCCCAGGACAAACCACCCCCCCTACATTAGTATAGACCCCCCCAGGACAAACCACCCCCCTACGTTAGTATAGACCCCCCCAGAACAAACCACCCCCCACATTAGTATAGACCCCCCAGGACGAAACCACCCCCCTACATTAGTATAGACCCCCCAGGACAAACCACCCCCCCTACATTAGTACAGACCCCCCAGAACAAACCACCCCCCCTCTATTAGTACAGACCCCTCAGAACAAACCACCCCCCTCCATTAGTACAGACCCCCCTAGAAGAAACCACCCCCCCTCCATTAATACAGACCCCCAGAAAAAAACACCCCCCTCCATTAGTAAAGACTCCCCTTCATTAGTACAGACCCCCCAGAACAAACCAACCCCCCTCCATTAGTACAGACCCCCCAGAACAAACCACCCCCCCTCTATTAGTACAGACCCCTCAGAACAAACCACCCCCCTCCATTAGTACAGACCCCCGACAAACCACCCCCCTCTATTAGTACAGACCCCCCGGCCAAACTACCTCCCCTACATTAGTACAGACCCCCCAGGACAAACCACCCCCCCTCCATTAGTACAGACCCCCCAGGACAAACCACCCCCCTACATTAGTACAGACCCCCCCAGGACAAACCACTCCCCCTACATTAGTATCGACCCCCTAGGACAAACCACCCTCCCTACATTAGTATAGACCCCCAGGACAAACCACCCCCCTACACTAGAATAGACCCCCCCAAGACAAACCACCCCCCTACATTACTATAGACCCCCAGGACAAACCCCCCCCCCTACATTAGTATAGACCCCCCAGGACAAACCACCCTCCTACATTAGTATAGACCCCCCAGGACAAACCACCCCCCTACATTACTATAGACCCCCCAGGACAAACCACCCCCCCTACATTAGTATAGACCCCCAGGACAAACCACCCCCCTACATTAGAATAGACCCCCCCAGGACAAACCACCCCCCTAAATTAGTATAGACCCCCCCAGGATGAAACCAGCCCCTCTACATTAGTATAGACCCCCCCAGGACAAACCACCCCCCTACATTACTATAGACCCTCAGGACAAACCACCCCCCTACATTAGAATAGACCCCCCCAGGACAAACCACCCCCTACATTACTATAGACCCCCCAGAACAAACCAACCCCCACATTAGTATAGACCCCCCAGGAAGAAACCACCCCACTACATTAGTATAGACCCCCCAGGACAAACCACCCCCCTACATTAGTATAGACCCCCCCAGGACAAACCACCCCCCTACGTTAGTATAGACCCCCCAGAACAAACCACCCCCCACATTAGTATAGACCCCCCAGGACGAAACCACCCCCCTACATTAGTATAGCCCCCCCAGGACAAACCACCCCCCCTACATTAGTACAGACCCCCCAGAACAAACCACCCCCCCTCTATTAGTACAGACCCCTCAGAACAAACCACCCCCCTCCATTAGTACAGACCCCCCGACAAACCACCCCCCTCCATTAGTACAGACCCCCCGGCCAAACTACCTCCCCTACATTAGTACAGACCCCCCAGGACAAACCACCCCCCCTCCATTAGTACAGACCCCTCCAGGACAAACCACCCCCCCTACATTAGTACAGACCCCCCCAGGACAAACCACTCCCCCTACATTAGTATCGACCCCCTAGGACAAACCACCCTCCCTACATTAGTATAGACCCCCAGGACAAACCACCCCCCTACATTACTATAGACCCCCAGGACAAACCCCCCCTACATTAGTATAGACCCCCCAGGACAAACCACCCTCCTACATTAGTATAGACCCCCCAGGACAAACCACCCCCCTACATTACTATAGACCCCCCAGGACAAACCACCCCCCCTACATTAGTATAGACCCCCCAGGACAAACCACCCCCCTACATTAGAATAGACTCCCCAGGACAAACCACCCCCCTACATTAGTATAGACCCCCCCAGGATGAAACCAGCCCCTCTACATTAGTATAGACCCCCCCAGGACAAACAACCCCCCTACATTACTATAGACCCCAGGACAAACCACCCCTCTACATTAGAATAGACCCCCCAGTACAAACTACCCCCCTACATTAGTATAGACCCCCCAGAACAAACCACCCCCCTACATTAGTATAGACCCCCCAGGACGAAACCACCCCCCCTACATTAGGATAGACCCCACAGGACAAACCCCCCCTACATTAGTATAGACCCCCCAGGACAAACTACCCCCCCTACATTAGTATAGACCCCCCCAGGACAAACCACCCCCCTACTTTAGGTTAATTTAAAACACCCGGGCAGCAGCTGGAGAAGAGAGGACAGTGTGCAGCCGCGCCACCCGGGTGGAGCGTGTCAGGCTTGGGCAGCAGGCGGGAGTGAGACACAGGAGGTCAGAGGAGGAGAACTGGAACACGTTGGGCACGGGCCGCCCCCCCAGTGACGTCACTGTGCGGCTGGTCTCTCACACAGAGACAGCCGCTCCAATCTCATTTCGCTCTCCTCCTCTGACAGGAGGAGGGAGGAAGGAGGGGGGATGGGCTTCTGCACTCGGCAGGTTGAGGCGGCGACAAGCAGAGAGAGCCCCCTATGGACAAGGAAGAGGAGGAGGGGGGGCACTCTTGCGCTTCAGCGCCCCCACCTCTGTTGCGCCCGGGTGCACTTCACCCCGTGCACCCCGTCCAGGATCAGCCCTGGTTGTACTGTCAGACCAACATGAACCTTATCTTACAAAGATATTATACAGATATAAAGTGTCTGAAATAACTTGTGAGTAATGTAATAAAGTAAATAGGATAACTGTCAGAGTGAATTAATCTCACTATGAGCACTATCCTATTCTATGCGCGCTTTATAACTATACTAAATCAGAGATTAACTTGATAATGTATAATACAATATTTAGAGAGCTCCCAAATTTAGTATCACATTAACCTAAATATGGTAAAGGAACACAAGACCTTGTGTTTTACTAAACAGTCCTTCTTTTCTTCTTTCTTCTGCTAGCAAAGAATAAAGTAAATTTGTAATCCAAGGGTTAACGACTCCTAATCAAAGTAGGCTGAAATATGGAAACAAAGTTCTGGTGCAGCAGCACTGTAACTATCTCTGATGCCAATGACACAGTACCAACTCCTCAATGAGGTACAGGCCCGAGGCCTAATATTAACTCAGTCTAATCCTCTTGACTTGGCTTGTGGGACTATGGGTCCCAGCAACTCTGTATTGTACAGATGAATGTGTAAAATTGTATCAAGAAGCTTTTGGGCAACAGCCCTCCCACCCAACCAGGACAGTGTTGTCAGAAGGCTCCGCTCTGATGTACAGGGTTCTGTCTCCAGCCGGCCAGCACCACTGTGCTGCTCTGTTCCACACAATGAGACGCTCCGACACTCTCAGATGGCTCCGACAGGCTCCTCTGGCTCTTTCCCAGTCTCGCTCTGTTGTCAGCCCAGCTCACTAGTGTGTCGCAATATTGTTGCTCGGATCGCTCTTCTGTGGAGGTAGGCTGCGCTGTGCTGGAGACCTCACACAGATCCTCCCAGACTGGCCATGCGTGTCCAAGAGACCTAAGATGGCCGTGCCCAGCCCTTTTATAGTCTTCCCACAATGCAGTTCAGTTCTCCTGATGTTCATGGGAGTTAATGGACATTGTGGGTAGATCAAGGTAATGTCTAAATGTAAACAAACAAAACACTTCCCTGTCAACTTCTTAAATGATGAAAAATAAAGAGGAAGTCCTTTCTTACTTTTGCCACTAGATGGCGCCAGATGCTAAGATATAACATATATTAAGTTACATACCAAATATGTCACCGCTACACACTCCCCCTGCTTGAACTCTTTGGTCCCCAAAGAGATGTAAGATCTTGTTTCATCAAACATTTTTGCCTGTTACATGCGGAGAAAACAGGTTAGTAAGATAATAAACAAGTCGCATTTTCATGACCAGAGTCCAAGCTCAAATGGCTACAACACAAACTTGACAGAGGAGCCTCCCACCAATTATCTTGTGATGGGAGACTGCTCTGTGTACCCACAGCTGACACCAGGGTGTCCAGCACAACTGTGTCAAGGGGCGAGATGGGGCTGCTTCCTTCTGACTCAACAATAGAGGGGCCAAGTATCTCAACATTTTTTCTGGCAGTAAACTGAGTCCCTTCAGAGCATTCACCAAAGGTATCATAAGTCAGCCTTCATGGCAGGTGAATCACTCTCTTTGTTCTCTGTACTTTTGGCGTTTCAGGCAAACTGGCATTTTCTCCAATTCCTTTACTTTCCTGTACTTCAGACTCCACACCAACAGAAAAGTTCTTAGTGTCTTTTTCCAACAGAGGAGTTTGAGACTCCACTAGATCTCCTGTTGATCTGTCTTTGGATATAGTCACCACATCTGGGCAAGTATTGCCTTCCACCATTTCAGACTCCTCTATCTCAATGCCAGTGGGGGACAAGTTTTCCTCAGAGTATTCAGACAGCGACACAAATTCTGGGGCGTCAGGTCTAAGAGTCCCACTATTTCCACTTCTTGGCTGAGGTGAAACACCCGCTTCAACTTCTGGTGTTTCAGATGGCCACAGCCAACTTATCTCCATCTCCTCTTCCTCGTCATCCTCAGTTATTGAGGATCCAGGCTGAGACCTAGTCACTGGTCGAGGCACAGCATTAGATGTAGAGGGTAGATCTGCCTCTGGATTTATCCTGACTGCTTCCGTTAGAGGTAGGAGGTGGTTCCTATGCCAGGTCTTTACTGGTCCAATGCTCCCTTCCAGCCTGATCTCATACACTGGAAGTTCTGGAAGTTTCCTGCATACAATAAATGGTTGTGATTTCCAGCGATCAGCCAGTTTGTGCTTGCCTGGGATTCCCAAATTCCTTAGCAGAACTCGATCACTGGGTTGTAAATCTTGAACCCGTACTTTGAGATCAAAATTCTTTTTGTTTCTGTACCCTCTGCGGTCTGACGTGACTTGAGCTTTGTCGTAAGCTGTCTTCAGACTCTTCCTCAACCTATCCACATATCCTCTGTGAGAAATCGCTGAGGTATGATCCAGACTGGTTCCAAAAGCCAAGTCCACCGGTAGTCTAGCTTCTCTTCCAAACATTAGCCGGTAGGGGGAATATCCTGTTGCATCACATTTTGTACTGTTATATGCATGTACTAGTGCAGTGATGTGCCTGCTCCAATGTGGTTTTTGCTCAGATGTCAGGGTTCCCAACATATTTAGAAGAGTCTGGTTAAATCTCTCCGGCTGAGGATCACCTTGTGGATGGTATGGAGTGGTTCTAGATTTCCGAATACCTAAAAGATCCAACAGCTTTTGAATCAGAGTACTTTCGAAGTCTCTCCCTTGATCGGAATGAATTGTGGTAGACCATAATGGACAAAGAACTTCTCTACCAAAACTTTCGCCACTGTAGAGGCCTGTTGGTCTTTAGTAGGGAATGCTTGAGCATAACGAGTAAAGTGATCAGTAACTATTAGAATGTTCCCTTTTCCACTTAAGTCAGATTCCACACACAGGAAATCTATACAGACCAGCTCCATCGGTCCTTGGCTCTCCAAATGGCCCATTGGGGCAGCTTTCTGAGGCAAGGTCTTCCTCTGAGTGACAATAGCCCTCTACTTCAGTTCTCATATAGGGCCAGTAGAACCTGTCCTTCACCAGCTGGAAAGTCCTTTCTGCTCCCAAATGGCCATGGTGGTCATGTAGAGCGATCAGTACCTTCTCTCGGTGCTTCTTCGGTAGGGATGAACCGAACACCCCCCGGTTCGGTTCGCACCAGAACCTGCGAACGGACCGAAAATTTGCACGAATGTTAGAACCCCATTGACATCTATGGGACTCGAACGTTCGAAATCAAAAGTGCTCATTTTAAAGGCTAATTTGCATGGTATTGTCCTAAAAAGGGTTTGGGGACCCGGGTCCTGCCCCAGGGGACATGTATCAATGCAAAAAAAACTTTTAAAACGGCCGTTTTTTCGGGAGCAGTGATTTTAATGATGCTTAAATTAAAAAAAAAAGTGAAATATTCCTTTAAATATCGTACCTGGGGGGTGTCTATAGTATACCTGTAAAGTGGCACATGTTTCCCGTGTTTAGAACAGTCCCTGCACAAAATGTCATTTTTAAAGGAAAAAATCTCATTTAAAACTGCTTGTGGGTTTAATGTAATGTCGGGTCCTGGCAATATGGATGAAAATCAGTGAGACAAACGGCATGGGTACCCCCCAGTCCATTACCAGGCCCTTTGGGTCTTGTATGGATATTAAGGGGAACCCCGCACCCAAATTAAAATAAGGAAATGTGTGGGGCCACCAGGCCCTATATACTCTGAACAGCAGTATACAGGCGGTGCAAACAAGACAGGGACTGTAGGTTTGTTGTTAAGTAGAATCTGTTTGTAATTTTGAACGGGTACATTTTTAACGTGTTTAGCTCCAGCCAAAAAATCTTTTTTAAGCTTTTTGGAAAACATAGGGAAGGGTTATCACCCCTGTGACATTTGTTTTGCTGTCTGTCCTCCTCTTCAGAAGATTTCACCTCACTTTTTGTCCCAATGACAAATGTTTTTTGAAAATTTGGGTTTTTTTGTGGAACAAGGATTGGAAAGCATCAGTGGAAAGGAGAAATGTTTTTCCCATATTAACTCTTACAGGAGAGAATTTCCCTTCCTAGGGGTAGATTTCATCCCACTTCCTGTTCTCTCCTTCCGTTTGCAAGTAGGAGTCGTTTGTAAGTTAGATGTTTGAAAGTAGGGGCCTGCCCTATATACTCAGCAGAAATTTGGGCCTTAGATGTTGTTGTGGCCACAACACTGTAAGCCCTCACAGGGCCCTGCTGTGAAATATTAGATCAAGAATTGTAATTACATGCCCCTGTTGAACAGGGGCTGAAAAATTGGGCCTTTGGTGCTGGTGGTCGTGCTGGTGCCACAACACTGTAAGTCCTCACTCGCTCTTGGTGGGTGCAGAAATGGGCCCTGCTGTGAAATATTAGATCAAGAGTTGTAATTACATGCCCCTGTTGAACAAGGGCAGAAAAATTGGGCCTTTGGTGGTGGTGCTGGTGCCACAACACTGTAAGTCCTCACAGATACTCTAGTTGGAACGCAGAAACGAGCCCTGCTGCAAAGTATTGCGTCAAAAATTGTAAATGCACGCCCCTGTTAAACAGGGGCTGAAAAATTGGGCCTTAGGCACTGGTGGTGGTGCCCAGAACCAAAAATGTTCTTACAAGCTATCAGCGTGATCATTGAGGAGGAAGAGGATAATTCCTCAGGGATAGTCACTCAGCATCAGCATAGGCAGTCTTTGAAGGGATCTGAGATTTCAAAAAAAATTATTCGGTTACATCAGCATCAGGTGCTTGGTAGCTGGTGGTGATCCAAGACTGATTCATTTTTATGAAGGTCAGTCGATCGACCGAGTCGGTGGACAGACACACCCTGTGATCGGTTACAAAGCCTCCAGCAGCACTGAATGTGCGTTCCGAAAGAACGCTGGATGCAGGACAGGCCAGTAGCTCAATTGCATACTGTGCAAGCTCTGGCCAGTGATCCATCCTCAAGACCCAGTAACCCAGAGGATTTTCGGTGGGAAAGGTGTCCAAATCTGATTTTGCCCCTAGGTATTCCTGCACCATGTAAAACAGACGCTGGCGATGGTTGCTGGAACCGATCATACCTTGGGGCTGCGGACCAAAATTTTCTGAGCGCATCAGTCAGACGGCCACCTTCTCCACCGCTCCTTCTTTGACTGACCGAAGCCTCAGCAACACGTTGTCCAGAAACAGGAGTTTGTAACCTCCCAGTCTCTGGGAACGCGTTGCACAGACCTTTCTGCAAGGCCTCCCGAACATGTTTCATCCTCTGCTCCCTCTGCGATGGCAAGATAAGGTCCGCAACCTTACCCTTGTAACGTGGATCAAGGAGGGTTGCCAGCCAGTATTGGTCCTTCTCCTTGATACCACGAATATGAGGATCCTTACGCAGGATCAGGGAGGCCATGCAGCGTAGGTTTGCTGAGGCATTCGGTCCGGAGTCCTCTGGGTCACTAAGGATGACATGGTCCACAGCCACCTCCTCCCAGCCACGTACAAGTCCATGTGTTTCTTGGGACTGATCCCTTAAAGACTGCTGCTGATGCTGAGTGCCAGGCTCCACCTCCATACTGACACAATCTTCCTCCTCCTCCTCCTCCTCCTCCTCGTCCTCTTCCTGTGTGATCGGCGGGCACGCAGGAACACTGTCTGGATAAAGGGGGCCTTGAGAGCTAAGGAAGTCCTCCTCTTCCTGCCTCTGTTCTGCCTCAAGTGCCCTGTCCATTATTCCACGCAGCTTGTGCTCCAACAGGTGGACAAGGGGGACAGTGTCACTGATGCATGCACTGTCACTGCTCACCATCCTCGTGGCCTCCTCAAATGGTGGCAGGACAGTGCATGCATCCCTGATCATGGCCCACTGGCGTGGGGAAAAAAAAAACAAGCTCCCCTGACCCTGTCCTGGTGCCATAGTCCTACAGGTACTCATTGATGGCCCTCTGCTGCATGTGCAGCCGCTGCAGCATGGCCAACGTTGAGTTCCACCTGGTGGGCATGTCACAGATTAGGCGGTTCTTGGGCAGGTTAAACTCCTTTTGGAGGTCCGCCAGCCGAGCACTGACATTTTTATGACCGGCGGAAATGCACACAGACTTTCCTGGCCTGCCTCAGGACATCCTGTAAGCCCGGGTACCTGCCCAAGAACCGCTGCACCACCAAGTTAAGGACGTGAGCCAAACAGGGCACATGGGTCATTTGTCCCTGTCGGAGGGCAGAGAGGAGGTTGGTGCCATTGTCGCAAACCACCATTCCTGCCTTAAGTTGGCGTGGCGTCAACCACCTCTGAACCTGCCCCTGCAGAGCTGACAGAACCTCTGCCCCAGTGTGGCTCCTGTCCCCCAAGCACACCAGCTCAAGCACAGGAACAGCTACGGAGCACCGCTGGTTCCGAGGCAAAAGCACAGGAAGAGGCTATGGAGGAAGAAGAAGAGGAGGGGGTGGAGGAGAGAGTTGTGTCACAATCATTAGTAGTGGCATTTTGGAGGCGTGGTGGCGGAACAACCTCCAACACTACTGCACCTTGTCCTGCATCCTTTCCAGCTGCCAGCAGAGTCACCCAATGTGCCGTGAAACTTAGGTAACGTCCCTGTCCATGCCTGCTGGACCATGAGTCAGCGGTAATATGCACCTTACCGCTGACCGCCCTGTCCAGCGAGGCATGGACATTGCCTTCCACATGCCGGTATGGAGCCAGAATCGCCTTCCGTGAGAAAAAGTGGCGTTTGGGTACCTGCCACTGAGGAACCGCACATTCCAAAAACTCACGGAAGGGGGCAGAGTCTACCAACTGAAGAGGCAGCAGTTGAAGTGCTAGCAATTTTGCCAAGCTAGCATTCAACCGCTGGGCATGTGGATGGCTGGGAGCAAACTTCTTTCGGCGGTGCAGCAGCTGCGGCAGGGAAATTTGCCTGGTACAATCTGACATCAGTGTACCAAAAGCAGATTGCCCACAAGTACTTGGCTGTGACACACCTAATTCTACACCTTCATTCCTCTCAGTGCAGGTCTCAGAGAGGACTGAAGGTATAGTGGGGTTGGAGATCTCAGCTGATGAGGAGCAAGGAGAGGTCCTCTTTGTTCTTTGGTGTGGGTCTTTTAGATACGCTTGCCAACGAACTGCATGGCAGGTCAACATATGTCTGGTCAAGCATGTGGTACCCAAGCGGGAGATGTTTTGGCCACGCGAGATACGCTTGAGACATATGTTGCAAATAGCAGCGGTGCGATCTGATGCACTCGTCTCAAAAAAGGCCCACACCAAAGAACTTTTTGAAAATCGCACAGAGACTGCAGCGCCCTGCACATGTGGAGCTTTGGGGTGTGATGCAGTCAATGTGCTGCCCTTAGGCTGGCCCCTGGAGGGCATCCTGCCTCGTTGGTGATGTGCCGCCTCCTCCTCCTCCTCCTCCTCTCTCCTATCAGGCACCCACGTTGAGTCAGTGACCTCATCATCCCCTCCCTCCTCATCACTGGCGCAAACCTGGCAGTATGCTGCAGCAGGGGGAGCATGACTGCCAGATTGCTGTCCTTCTTGGGCACTCCCTCTGTCCGTGCTCATGTTACTGCCTTCATCGAGCTCAGTATCATCATCAGAGCCTTCCAAACGCTGGACATCCTCCTGGAGCATGTACCCAACACTGTGGTCAAACAGTTCGAGGGACTCCTCAGGAGGACATGGTGGGCCTAGGGAAGGAGTGACTGATGCCATTGAGCCGAGGGAACTCATCCTGCCTTTGCAGAGGGAGCTGTGACAGTACAGTTTCCTGTCCTAGTAATTGTCGCCCAGGGTTCTCAAATAGGCAGGTTGAGGGGCTCCAGGGGTGTTTAATGTGGAGGAATCTGTTTTATCAGTTTCCTCCAAAGTTTGTAAAATCCAGTTGGGGACCTGGAGCCCGGAGATTGCATAGCGTTATGGGTGGGACAGAATCTACAATCTCCGGGGAACGGGTTTTGGGAACAGCCAGGAGTCTGGCTGGTTGATTGAGCAGGTGGGTCCTGGACTTATAGCAGAGTCAGGATTTAAGTTCTGGGCTCCACCAAGAGAGACAGAAGGTCTCCAGGAGTCCATAGAGTGCAGGTGTGCACTAGTGAAAGCCAGAGACCCAAGTCTGAGGATCAGAGCAGTGAGGGGCTGCTTTCTAGATAGACTCTGTGTGCGTTGAAGCTGTGTGCATCTAAGGAGACAGATGAGAGCCTGAAGTGGAAGGCCTGAGCAGCAAGGAAGCTGAAAAGAGGTACAGTAGTTCTACGGGAACCCTGTTATATGGCCAAGAGGGCTGAAGCGTAAAGCCTAAGTGGCAGTACTGCTGAAGAGAGCCAGGTGGCTTGGCATTTTTCATTTGTTATTGTTTTTGGGAGAAGAACCCTGTGTGGGCATCCAAGTGCATGTATGAACTTTCCTTTATTTTGTTCCTTTTAATAAAAGTGGGCTACCATTCCCTTAAACTAAAGTTCCTGTTCGCTGTGAACTTACTGAAACGGCATCCACCACTGAGCTAGACATCCCCCAATGTCACAGAGCAGAGGATGAAACATCTTCAGGAGGCCTTGAAGACAGGTTTGTGCAATGCCTTTCCAGACCCTGTGAGGTTACAATTTCCTGGTGCTAGACAACGTGTTGCTGAGGATTCGTTCAGTCAGAGGAAGAGAGGTGGAGAAGGTAGCCGGCTGACCGATGCCTTTAGACAATTTTTCAGTCCTCAGCGCCAAGGTCTGATCGGTTCAAGCAACCATCGCCAGCGTCTACATTACATGGTGCAGGAATATCTAGGGGCAAGAGCAGACTTGGAGACCTTTCCAACAGAGCATCCACTGGGTTAATGGGTCTTGAGGATGGACCACTGGCCAGTACTACTTCAATATGCAATTGAGCTACTGGCCTGTCCTGCATCCAGCATTCTTTCTGAACGCACAATCAGTGCTGCTGGAGGGTTTGTAACGGATCATAGAGTGCACCTGTCCACAGACTCCGTTGATAGGCTCACATTCATAAAAATGAATCAGTCTTGGATCAGCAGCAGCTATCAAGCACCTGATGCTGATGTAACTGATTTTTCTATGGATGTGAGATCCCTTGAAGACTGCCTATGCTGAGTGACTATCCTATTCCTCCTCAATCTTGATGATGCTAGCTTCCAACAATATGTTTGGTTTAGGGCACCACCACCACTATCTAAGGCCCAATTTTTCTGTCCATGTTTGACAGGGGCATGTAATTACAATTTTTGATCTAATATTTCACAGCAGGGCACGTTCCTGCGCCCAACAAATGTATCTGTGAGGGGTTACAGTGTTGTGGCACCACCACAACCAAAGGCCCAATTTTTCTGTCCATGTTTAACAGGGGCATGTAATTACAATTTTTGATCTAATATTTCACAGCAGGGCACGTTCCTGCGCCCAACAAATGTATCTGTGAGGGGTTACAGTGTTGTGGCACCACCACAACCAAAGGCCCAATTTTTCTGTCCATGTTTAACAGGGGCATGTAATTACAATTTTTGATCTAATATTTCACAGCAGGGCACGTTCCTGCGCCCAACAAATGTATCTGTGAGGGGTTACAGTGTTGTGGCACCACCACAACCAAAGGCCCAATTTTTCTGCCCCTGTCCCAGCAGCAGAAAAAAAGGACAATCATGCCCCACGGCCACCTGCAGAAGATGCACCGTGTCCATGACCAGCACTGTGGATTGTAGACAGAGCCTGCTTGCCCTCTTTTAGTGGCCTGTGAGCGTCTGCCTCTCCTTGTTGGGCTTCCGGACATGATGGTGATTTTGTTTTGCAACACCACACTACACTGTATTGTGTACTGTGTACAACATCAGAAAAGTAGTAGCAACTGCACTATGGGTGCACGGTACTGTGTACAATACACCAACAGAAGTCTAATAGCAACTATGAGTGCACTGTTTGTATTGTGTACACCAGAAAAGTAGTAGCAACTGCATTAGGGGTGCACGGTACAGTGTACACCAACAGAAGTGTAACAACAACTATGGGTGTACTGTATTGTGTACACCACCAGAAAAGTAGTAGCAACTGCACTAGGGGTGCACGGTATTGTGTACACCACCAGAAGTCTAATAGCAACTATGGGTGCACTGTTTGTATTGTGTACACCACCAGGAAAGTAGTAGCAACTGCACTATGGGTGCACGGTACTGTGTACACCAACAGAAGTCTAATAGCAACTATGGGTGCACTGTTTGTATTGTGTACTGTGTACACCCCCAGAAAAGTAGTAGCAACTGCACTAGGGGTGCACGGTACTGTGTACACCACCAGAAGTCTAATAGCAACTATGGGTGCACTGTTTGTATTGTGTACACCACCAGGAAAGTAGTAGCAACTGCACTATGGGTGCACGGTACTGTGTACACCAACAGAAGTCTAATAGCAACTATGGGTGCACTGTTTGTATTGTGTACTGTGTACACCCCCAGAAAAGTAGTAGCAACTGCACTAGGGGTGCACGGTACTGTGTACACCAACAGAAGTGTAATAACAACTATGAGTGTACTGTATTGTGTACACCACCAGAAAAGTAGTAGCTATTGCACTAGGGGTGCACGGTACTGTGTACTGTGTACATCACCTGAAGTATATTAGAAAAAGTACACCAGGAACGGCCCGCAGTCAAATATAGCTAAACTGGATACAGTGGATATATATATAGCTAACTGAATAACCTGCCTGCCTGCTCAATCTAAATGACACTTTCTCTCTGTCCATGCCAACACCACACTACACGGGGCCTTTGGCCAATTATGGTTCTTAGCTGAGGGCGCTGGGATTGGCCAAAGCATGCAGGTCATGGTGCACGCTTTGGCCAATCATACAGCAATGCACTGTGCTCGCGCAGTGCATTATGGGTCGTTACGCGCGCTCGAATTTGGTGCGAACGGCCCATAATGTTCGGTTTTTGACGAACGGGTGAATCAGCCAATTTTCGAGTCAAACTCATGTTCAACCCGAACAGAAAGCTCATCCCTAATTACTAAATATACATAAAATCTTTCATATGTATATACGTACATAAAGTAAATTTGGTACGACAAAAAATGTGTAGGATATCCCGTGCTACCTTGTAGGTATTGATATGTGGCTTGTCTTGTGATGGGTGGCTGCATACAACCTAATTGTGTTCCCACAATGTGAATCAAATAATGAGAGTGTATGTTGTTGTGCCTAGTGCTCTTGGTAGTGTCAATAAAAGAATTGTGTTAAATTATAAAGTGCAAACAAAGTGTGAAACCTTTCTCCTTAGTGTCGGTTCACACTGAGGCAGTACGACTTGCAGCGCGACTGCCTCAGGCGACCTGGACACGACAGGAGCGGTGACTTGCAAAACGACTTCTGTATAGAAGTCAATGCAAGTCGCCTCAAGTCACCCCCAAAGTCGTACAGGAACCTTTTTCTAAGTCGGAGTGACTTGCATCGCTCCGATTAGAACGGTTCTATTATACAGAATGGGACGCGACTTGTCAGGCGGCTAAGTTGCCTGACAAATCGTCCCAGTGTGAACCGGCACTTAGTGTCCTTGGTAAATAATTTTGGTGAATACAGAAATATAAGTGAAAATGTGAAACAAAATGTGTACTTTAAAAAAAAAAAAAAAAATTGCATGGCATAATCGCAAAAACACAATATTGCAGTGTAAATTGCATAAACTGAAAAATCCTTTCAACATGTGCAACATGTACAGTATCTCACAAAAGTGAGTACACCCCTCACATTTTTGTAAATATTTTCTTCTATCTCTTCATCTGACAACACTGAAAAAAATGACACTTGTCTACAATGTAAAGTAGTGAGTGTACAGCTTGTATAACAGTGTAAATTTGCTGTCCCCTCAAAATAACTCAACACACAGCCATTAATGTCTAAACCGCTGGCAACAAAAGTGAGTACACCCCTAAGTGAAAATCTCCAAATTGGGCCCAATTAGCCATTTTCCCTCCCCGGTGTCATGTGACTCGTTAGTGTTACAAGGTCTCAGGTGTGAATGGGGAGCAGGTGTGTTAAATTTAGAGTTATCACTCTCACTCTCTCATACTGGTCACTGGAAGTTCAACATGGCACCTCATGGCAAAGAACTCTCTGAGGATATGAAAAAAAGATCTGTTGCTCTACATAAAGTTGGCCTAGGCTATAAGAAGATTGCCAAGACCCTGAAACTGAGCTGCAGCATAGTGGCCAAGACCATACAGCGGTTTAACGGGACAGGTTCCACTCAGAACAGGCCTCGTTATGGTCGACCCAAGAAGTTGAGGTCACATGCTCAACGTCATATCCAGAGGTTGTCTTTGGGAAATAGATGTATGAGTGCTGCCAGCATTGCTGCAGAGGTTGAAGGGGTGGGGGGTCAGCCTGTCAGTGCTCAGACCATACGCCGCACACTGCATCAAATTGGTCTGCATGGCTGTCATCCCAGAAGGAAGCCTTTTCTAAAGATGATGCACAAGAAAGCCCGCAAATAGTTTGCTAAATACAAGCAGACAAAGGACATGGATTACTGGAACCATGTCCTGTGGTCTGATGAGAGCAAGATAAACTTATTTGGTTCAGATGGTGACAAGCGTGTGTGGCGGCAACCAGGTGAGGAGTACAAAGACAAGTGTGTCTTGCCCATAGTCAAGCATGGTGGTGGGAGTGTCATGGTCTGGGGCTTCATGAGTGCTGCCGGCACTGGGGGGCTACAGTTCATTGAGGGAACCATGAATGCCAACATGTACTGTGACATACTGAAGCAGAGCATGATCCCCTCCCTTCAGAGACTGGGCCGCAGGGCAGTATTCCAACATAACGACCCCAAACACACCTCCAAGACGACCTTGCTAAAGAAGCTGAGGTTAAAGGTGATGGACTGGCCAAGCATGTCTCCAGACCTAAACCCTATTGATCATCTGTGGGACATCCTCAAACGGAAGGTGGAGGAGCACAAGGTCTCTAACATCCACCAGCTCCGTGATGTCATCATGGAGGAGTGGAAGAGGACTCCAGTGGCAACCTGTGAAGCTCTGGTGAACTCTGGTGTACATGCCCAAGAGGGTTAAGGCAGTGCTGGAGAATAATGGTGGCCACACAAAATATTGACACTTTGGGCCTAATTTGGACATTTTCACTTAGGGGTGTACTGACTTTTGTTGCCAGCGGTTTAGACATTAATGGCTGTGTGTTGAGTTATTTTGAGGGGACAGCAAATTTACACTGTTATACAAGCTGTACACTCACTACTTTACATTGTAGCAAAGTGTCATTTCTTCAGTGTTGTCACATGAAAAGATAGAAGAAAATATTTACAAAAATGTGAGGGGTGTACTCACTTTTGTGAGATACTGTATATGCAATTCATAAGTGAGTCCATATAATTCGGATAATAATCCATAATCAAAAAAGTGCTGGTGCTTTGGTGATCCCCACCACCTCTCAACTAATGCGCTCCCCTCTATGTTTGACCGCTCTTACTAGGTCAAATTTCACCTTTCCCTGTATGTTGAGGTATGCACAGTGGGCTCCTCTGACGTCCTCCTCCTCGTTTGTTCCACTGTATATCCAGATACCCTTTCTTTAGTGGGGTGTGTGGCCCTTTAAAACTGCAGTTTTTCCTCCATATAAAGATTCATGAAAAAAAGGGGGTCCTCATGGTGTAGTAATAGGTATTTATTTAAAAACAGTAACTTACATTTAAGTTTAAAACAAACAGTTCCTGTGATGGGCAGCTGGATACAAAGGTTCCCACATCACTTCCTGCATGCAGCAGTGTCACCTGACTCTACCCCACGCGTGTCATTGTTATGAGTCAGGTGACACTGCTGCATGCAGGAAGTGATGTGGAAACCTTTGTAATGACCCCTGTGACTGTGTTTTATAAAAATAATGCTGTATATACCTTGTTTACAGAGTGTTGCTCTGCGCTCATTAACCCGCCGCCTATCTCCTCTCTCGGCCCGACAGATGCAGTGCGTGGGGCCGGGGATCCCCCGCTGAGGTCAGTCAGGAGGGGAGGAGGAGAGAGGCGGCTCCGCCAGCTGCACTGTCAGGCTGAGAGAGGAGAGAGAGGCGGGTCAATGAGCACAGATCAGCGCTCTGTAAGCAAGGTATATACAGCATTATTTTTTATAAAGCACAGTCACAGGGGGCATTACATTTAAAAACAAAGAATTATATTAAAAATAAACAGTAGTTTGAGCAGCAGGGGGGGGAGGGGGCAACGTGGACACGGAGCTGACTAGCAGAGAGGGGAGAGGATGAAGGAGAGGACACAAGAGACACAGAGGAGGGCTGCGGATGATGGAGGCACAAACGCTGACTCTGGTGTCAGAGCTGAGCAGCCCTGATATATCGGAGTCAGCTTATGGGGGGGGCATAGCCAGGCAGGATTAGACCGGTATTACAGGTGTTACAGGGGGCCAAATGACACAGCACAAGCACTGTGCTATATTACACGCTTTAAAGGAGCAGGATATTTATTTTTTATTTTTTTGGGTTAACAAACACTTTAAATGTAAGTTTACTTTTTTTTTTTTTCACAGTACACAATGGGGTTGATTTACTAAAGGCAAATGCACTCTGCACTACAAGTGCACTTAAAAGTGCAGTTGCTGTAGATCTGAGGGGAAGATCTGAAATGAGGGGAAGCTCTGCTGATTTTATCATCCAATCATGTACAAGCAAAAATGCTGTTTTTAATTTTCATTGCATGCCCTCCTCAGATCTACAGCGATCACACTTCCAAGTACACTTGCAGTGCACTTGGAGGGGCACAGTGGATTTGCCTTTAGTAAATAACCCCCATTTAGGGATGAGCCGAACACCCCCGGTTCAGTTTGCACCAGAACTTGGGAACAGACCAAAACTTTGCACGAACATTAGAAACCCATTGAAGTCTATGGGACTCGAATGTTCGAAATCAAAAGTGCTCATTTTAAAGGCTAATTTGCATGTTATTGTACTAAAAAGTGTTTGGGGACCCGGGTCCTGCCCCAGGGGACATGTATCAATGCAAAAAAAGTTTTAAAAACGGCCGTTTTTTCGGGAGCAGTGATTTTAATAATGCTTAAAGTGAAACAATAAAAGTGTAATATTCCTTTAAATTTCGTACCTGGGGGTGACTATAGTATGCCTGTAAAGTGGTGCATGTTTCCCGTGTTTAGAACAATACCACAGCAAAATGACATTTCTAAAGGATGCACGGGGAATGCCACAGGGAAGTCCCCTCAAGTCCCCGTGCATCAGAGGGGGGCGGGGTCACCGGGTGGCCCTGCCCTTCGTTATTTAAGAACCATCAGAAGACGAGAAGCGTCACACAGCGGGAGCCTCCCATCATAGATGCGGAGCGGCCCGAGAAGAAGAAGGGAAGAAGACGCCGCGGAGGAAGATGCAGCACGAGAACACCGGAGCAAGAAGCAGAGGATCGGAGGAAGAAGAAGATGGAGGAAGAAACCGAAGGAAGATAGCCGAAAGAAGATGGAAAAAAGAAGACTTTAAATAAAGGAATTGTCAAAATGTCTGTTGTCATTTTTAACATTTTTGACAGTTTTTTTGTGAAATGGTAGGGGTACTCCTGTACCCCCATACCATTTCACACAGGGGGGGCGGGATCTGGGGGTCCCTTTGTTAAAGGGGGCTTCCAAATTCCGATAAGCCCCCCCCGCCCGCAGACCCCCACAACCACCGGGCAAGGGTTGTGGGGATGAGGCCCTTGTCCTCATCAACATGGGGACAAGGTGCTTTGGGGGGCTACCCCAAAGCACCCTCCCAATGTTGAGGGCATGTGGCCTGGTACGGTTCAGGAGGGGGGGCGCTATCTCGTCCCCGCCTATTTTCCTGCGGCCTGTCAGGTTACGTGTTCGGATAAGGGTCTGGTATGGATTCTTGGGGGGACCCCACGCCAATTTTTTTTTAAATTTTGGCACGGGGTTCCCCTTAAAATCCATACCAGACCTGAAGGGTCTGGTATGGATTTTGAGGGGGACCCCTACGTCATTATTTTTTTTCTAATTTTGGCGCAGGGTTCCCCTTAATATCCATACCAGACCTGAAGGGCCTGGTATGGAATTTAGGGAGACACCCACGCCAGTTTTTTGTTTTAAATTTTGGTTCGGGGTTCCCCTGTGGGGAATTCCCATGCAGTTTTTATCAATGAACTTTTATGTGTATTGTCGGACCGGCAATTCATTAATAGCCGCGAGTAGTTTTGAATAACTTTTTTTCCTTTGAAATGTCATTTTGCTGTCAGACTGTTCTAAACACGGGAAACATGTGCCCCTTTACAGGCATACTATAGACACCCCCCAGGTACGAAATTTAAAGGAATATTACACTTTTATTGTTTCACTTTAAGCATTATTAAAATCACTGCTCCTGAAAAAAGGGCCGTTTTTTAAAACTTTTTTTTGCATTGATCCATGTCCCCTGGGGCAGGACCCGGGTCCCCAAACACTTTTTATGACAATAACTTGCATATAAGCCTTTAAAATTATCACTTTTGATTTCTCCCATAGACTTTTAAAGGGTGTTCCGCGGCTTTCGAATTTGCCACGAACACCCCAAATTGTTCACTGTTCAGCGAAGTGGCGAAAGGCCGATGTTCGATTCGAACATGAGTTCGACTTGAACTTGAAGCTCATCCCTACCCCCATTGTATAAATAACCCCCTATGCGTTTCACATTTATTTGCACTGTTATTAGAGTATATGTAGGAACCAGTGTTTGATTTTATGGAATTGATATTTATATATGATCCACCAATACTATTCACTTAAGACACTAAAGAGGAAAATTTCAGACTTTGTTTGCACTTATGCTTGGTAATAATATGCACTCACTTGCATACACATGTTGCACTTTTAAGGACTCTTTCAGTTTTATGTGATTTCATTGTGAGATTGTGATTTTGCGAATATGCCATTTTGTTACGATTTTTTTCAAAGTACACATTTTGTTTCACATATTCACTTACTGTATATTTATGTATTTACCAAGGACTCTAAGGAGGAAGGTTTCAGATTTTGTTTGCCCTTTATAATTTAATAAACTGAAGACAATCAGCGCAAGCTGTGATAGATAAGAAATGCAAGCTGAACACTATAGGATTCACCAGCCTAGATAACAATTTATAAAACAATACTAGTGCAGCGCAAATGGTTAGAAGAAAAAGTCCTTATGGTCTCATAGATGAACAATTCCTCTTGGTAGAAAAAAGCTGATACTATTCCATCGAGCACCAATAATCGTCAATCCAATAATATGAATGCGCTTACTGGACAAGGTGGACCCCTTAAATACAGGAGGTAATGCGAGCCTGAGTTCCTTAAGAACTAGATGAAGACTGGATCTCATGAAAGGACACCGATCATCAGAACCCCCGGCAGACACACATGAACTGGATCTAGTTTGTAGATTGGAAACACAAAAACCGGATCAGATTGATCTCATATCATAGAGATCTAATGGGCTTGTTGCATTAGCCTGCTGGCCTCAGTGATTGCCACCTGGATAGCGATCAAGGTAGATGTCCTCATCCCCGATTTGTGTTTCCAATCGGGAAATCTATTGAGGGATTTCTACAGACGAGATCCAGTTCATGTGTGTCTGCCGGGGGTTCTGATGATCGGTGTCCTTTCATGAGATCCAGTCTTCATCTTGTTCTTAAGGAACTCAGGCTCGCATGACCTCCTGTAATTAAGGGGTCCACCTTGTCCGGTAAGCGCATTCATATTATTGGATTGGCGATTATTGGTGCTCGATGGAATAGTATCAGCTTTTTTCTACAAAGAGTAATTGTTCATCTATGAGACCATAAGGACTTTTTCTTCTAACCATTTGCGCTGCCCTTTATAATTTAACACTTTTTTTATTGACACTACTAAGGGCACTAGGTGCAACAACATATACTCTCATAAAGTAAATTTGTTTTAAAAAATAAGAAAAAAGAGAATTTCAAAAATAAGAAATATATGTAAAAAATATTTAAAAATCTATATGAAAAAAATGTATATAAAAATATATGAAAAATAGATATATGAGTTTATACATTAAAAGGTGTGTATACATTTTTCTTTCTTATATAAAAAATGTGTACATAAACCACAGTAGTACAATAACGCAGTAGTAATAGTCAAAAGGAAAATTCTCTATTTATTTATCAATGGGGAAATGAGTACAGCGCTGCGCCAGAAAGTGCTAGAACAATAGTTATACAGTTAGCAGCTAACACACCTCTAGACATAGGTTGGGGTAAACTTGTTATATAATAGTGTAGCGCTATGTGTATAAATAAATGATATATCTTACATAACTAGACAGTGAGCAAAATTCTAGTCATCCCTTACAGGGCTAGAATAATATAGAAACAACACTAAGTGCTTCAAAATCGCATTTGAGATACAGTGAATATGATAAACCAATAATACAAAAATAGTGTGGTAAATCAGGAAAATCGTACATATGTGATAAATCAACCAATATAGTCCATAAATATAAATTAATAGTGACTAGTGGGATAGAAGACCACCACCAAAAAGTCTATGAGGGTTGTGTGTTGAAAAATGAAACTCCCAAGCTTCCTCGTAGACAGAATTAATCACTTCTGGCAGATGAATAAATGGATAGATAAGGAACCACGGATGGATGAAGGGTCTAAATAAGTGGCGGGACCATCACCGGAGCATCAAAAGAGGCTTACCAAAATCAGGTGACTTGTAAAGACCTACGTCTTACAAGTCTAAGGAAGCTTAATTGACCACCAGGTCTGGCAAGATGAATCGTCAGATATCCTCAGCTTCCAATAGAGGGAGGGGTCTCACCACAACTTCAAACGTCCCCAAACAGTCCAACAGGCCAAACGGATGTTTTCAAATACCATGCGAGAAATAAAGCTCACATGGCATGATATCGTTTAAAAACATCAATTTATTAAAACAAATAAGAGAAACACTCACATGATAGGAGATCGCAAACAGCTCAAAAAAGATCAAACGCGGTGATCGTAAGGGGTCCACCCGACATGTTTCGGCTACAAAGCCTTCATCTGGGGTGTGGAGCCCCCCCACTTCACCGCTATTTAAACAAGAAATGACCCCCACTGGGAGTATCACACCACCGGAAGTTGCACAGCTGATGTCACTTCCGGTTAATGAATAATAATGATTTGCCATTATACTATCTTAAATGTGTATAATAATTGAAGTAGGCGATGGGCGGTATTAAACCGCCTTCATCAATATATAAAAAGATCAGATCGAGTATTGAATATTATATTAACAGCCTGGTCGGCTAATCCGGAAGTGTTCCGGATGCACACCAAGCCTCTCTCTCAATACAGCCGGATCCTATAGGCCGAAGCGCCATCGCGCTCCGCCCACCTGATCCGGCATGACAATATGGGTGTGTGCAATGACAACATCCTCCGGAAATAATCCTGGATGCGCCCCAAGCCTCATTTTAGATACATCCAGATCCCATAGGTCGAAACGCCGTCATGCTCCGCCCACCGGATCTGGCCTCGAGATATGAGTGTATACAATGGCAAACTCCGCTCGTCAAGTGCGGTGCACATGCGCTCCACACCTGAGGCCAAACCTCACTACCATATCAGCAGCCCCGTTCCATCACATATAGGAAGTGAGGTGCCGATAGGTCAGAGAGGACCGGAACAAGGTCCTAATGATCTGACAACAAATTAGAAGTGTCAGCAGAGGTAGATCTAAACAAAAAGAGGTTTAAATAGGTCATGATGTCAGAACACCATGAAATAAGTGACATAACAATTTGAGATAATAAAAGGACATCAGCCACAATGTTATGTAAGTTAAAAATATTGAGTGGAGGTTATAATGACACTGCCAATGAGGGGCATCTCATACGTCCCATACAATACAACAAAAAACAAGGGGAAGGAAAAAACATGACAAGCCCTCCAACATAGGGGAACCTCCTCCTTGCATAATAGTTGCACAAATTGTGTGAAACCTGAAGTGACATCAATACATTGTAAAAATGTAAAATACATATTAAAAACTAATAAATGGATCAGAAATACACATTAACACTAATAACGGTGATAAAAAATAGGGCACTAAAAATTGTAAAAAGAGGGGAGATCATAAATAAAACAATTAAGCTTGATTAATAAAGGAATTGATGTCCCACCCTACGTTGATACCTTGCGGAAAGTGGGACCCCAATTCATAAATCCAATAAGTCTCTAGACGGGAGACACCCCTAAGGGTCGAACCACCCTGCCAGGGAGCAACATATTTATCAATGATGAGAAACTGTGTGCCTTCAGGGTTTCGATCATGGAATTCAGTGTAGTGACGAGGCACAGTGTGTTTAGTACTACCCGCTTTGATAAGATTAATATGTTCAGAGACTCGTGTTGTAAAAGATCTAATGGTCCGCCCAACATACTGCTTACCGCATGGGCAAGTCAGAAGATAGACCACCCCTGTAGTAGCACAAGTACAAAAATGTTTGATCTTATAGGAACGGCCAGTCACAGTAGAAGAAAAGGTATGGCTAGCCCTCCTACCGCTGATGTTAAGCTGGCATACTAGGCATTTTTTACAGGGGTAGAAACCAATCCAGTTATGAAAAAAGGAAGGTTTATTTGGGGGATTGACAACATTGGGTGCCAGCTTATTTGAAAGGGATGGAACACCTTTTGAAAACCACCTTGGGGGTTCTGGGCAGCATAGGGCCCAAAATCCTGTCCGTTTTAAGGACATCCCAGTGGTGTTCAAAAATTCTTCTGACATGTTTATGTTGAATGGAGAAGGACGTCATAAAAGACTATTTAAAGTCCTCATTTACTTGTCTAGGTCTGTCCTCTAGTAATGATTGACGGTCAATCGAACAGGCATTATCAATCTCCTTATCTAAATCAGAGGGGTGGCAACCTTTCTCCAGAAACCTATTTTTAAGAGACGCTGCTTGGATCCTAAAAGTATTAAGGTCACTGCAGTTCCTGCGTAATCGCAGGAACTGGCTTTTAGGAACTGACCTGATCCAAGGTGCGTGATGGCAACTATCGGTGGGAGTATACCCATTCCGATCGGTAGATTTAAAGGAGGTGCTGAATATAAATTGGCCTTCCTTCCTTTCAATAACCAAGTCTAAGAAGTGGACTGAAGTTACACTTGCTTCAAAAGACAAAACGATATTCCTATTGTTATTGTTAAGAGTCGCAATAAAATCGGCTAGACCATCTGAACTACCAGTCCATAGGAGGAGGATGTCGTCTATGTACCGAGCCCACAACAGAAGATGTGGGTTATTCATGGCATAGACGACATCCTCCTCCCACTTGGCCATAAATAAATTGGCCAGACTGGGAGCGAACTTAGCTCCCATTGCAACCCCCTTATGTTGACGATAGAATCTACCATCGAACCAGAAGTAATTGTGCTGCGTTGCAAACTCAATTAATTCGATAATGTAGTCTATCTGGGGTGAAGCAAGGGAGGCATCCCTGTTCAAAAAACACTTGACTGCATCGATACCCTTACGTTGCGGGATGCAGGTGTAGAGAGATGCAACGTCCGCAGTCGCCATAATAAGATCACCCGGGTGGGAAACATTTGAAAGTAATCTGATCACATCCTTAGTATCTTTTAAGTAAGATTGCATCTTTATTACGGTTGGCTGAATAAAAAATTCTATGTATTTCCCGATTTTCGAAGTGACCGAGTCGATGCCACTAATTATTGGTTGACCTGGAGGGTGTAGAGGGTCCTTATGGACTTTAGGCAGGTAGTACATAACAGGTATGCGCGGGGCAAGGGGAACTAGAAATGATCTCTCCTTCTTATTTAAAATACAAGAATTAAAACCTTTAGATACCAGTCTTTATAGATCCTTCTTATATTTATATGTAGGATTACTAGGTAATTCAATGTATGTCTCTTGATCTCCCAAAATACGGTGCATTTCATTAATATAATCTGATTTATTCAGTAAAACAATGCCACCACCCTTGTCGGCGGGGCGAATAACCAAATTTTTGTTGTCGCATAAAGTCTTTAGGCCTGTTGAAGGTAAGGGGTTATGAAATCTATGTTTTAATGGAATATTAGCTATATCTCTCAACACTAACTCTTTGAACAGATTGATAGCTGGTGGGAGTTGTGTTGGAGGGCTAAAAAGAGAGGGCTTGGATAGACCTGAATGAACAGTGCCAGACGTTGCCGCCCTGGCTACATTCCTAGAGGGATTAGAATTAATATACCTCTGGACATTAATTTTCCTAATGTACTTCTGAATGTCGATAAATGTATCAAACTTATTCAATTTACATGGAGGGGCAAACTTAAGACGCTTATTCAGAATAATTTTCTCTTCCTGAGTAAGAATGGTATCACTCAGGTTGAAGACCCCTTGACAGGTTACACTCGTTTCCTTTTTTCGTCTCTGGATCCTCCTCCCTCCTCTGGACCCTCTCTTGTTTCTGGACCTCTTTTTTTGTTTTGGGGGTCCTCGCGAAAACCCAGAGTGGTCTGTTGCCCAGAGTAAGACTGTTTATAGGGGGATGGACCATATCCGGCATCAGGAAATGGGTAGACGTTTTCATTATAGTGATCCCGCAAAGGGGAGTATCTGTTATATGTAGAGACCTGAGAGTGCCTATAATAAGGTGGATTATGGTGTTGAGAGTAGTGGGAAGAGTTATGATTAGGACCCAGGGAACTCCTATAATGGGAGTTTTCCCGATCATAATAATGATGTTCATCATAACTACGATAATCACCCCTATTTCCACCTCTGCCCCTACTCCTAGAATATTGACCTCTGCCCCTTTGTTGGTTTCTGGGGGTATGTGTACCCGGGTGTCGACCCTTATATGAGGAGGGGCCCACAGCTTGGGCTCGCCCCTTATCGACAGTAGGTTTAGGGCGAACAGAAGGCTCCCTGGGAGGGACTACAGTGCTTATGCTCTGGGCATTGGTTTCCATTGCAGACTCCAAGGTAGGTACCGTGATGGATTTCTGCCATCCAAACACCCTACCAGCCTTGTAATCCCCAATGTCTCGGGAATACTTTTTATGCTTCTTGTTTCTTTGTTCTTTATCTTCTTTTCCAAGGTGTGTTTGTAAATTAGAAGATAAAGTGTTGTATTCAACCGAGTTTTTAAAAGTAAGTAATTTATCTTCCAGCTCCTTAATCTCCCGATCTAGAGTCGAAAGACGAGTACATTTCCTCGTGATGAGAAAATCAAGGAACTTGATACCAGCGTCGTTAAAATATGTGAACCAAGAGTCGAGTTCGGACTCTCCCTGTTGAGGGTGAACATCCCACCTGAGGCTCCGTGGGATCATGCCTTCTGCCACATATTGTTCCAAGAAGGCAAGATCCCATTGTAGATGGAGCTCGGAGACCATGACATTTTTTAGCCTCAAAAATAATCCGCCAATTTCTGAATCGTTGGAAGTAGCTACAAATACTCCCTCGGTATTGACTACTCTGGAAGCACGGTAGTCAAATATATCCATATTGAATGGAAAATGCGCTGCAGCTATACTGGATGCCTAATTAATGATGGAATCAATGGGGAAATGAGTACAGCGCTGCGCCAGAAAGTGCTAGTTCCTTAAGAACTAGATGAAGACTGGATCTCATGAAAGGACACCGATCATCAGAACCCCCGTCAGACACACATGAACTGGATCTCGTCTGTAGATGGGAAACATAAAAACCGGATCAGATGGATCTCATATCATAGAGATCTAATGGGCTTGTTGCATTAGCCTGCCAGCCTCAGTGATTGCCACCTGGATAGCGATCAAGGTAGATGTCCTCATCCCCGATTTGTGTTTCCAATCGGGAAATCTATTGAGGGATTTCTACAGACGAGATCCAGTTCATGTGTGTCTGCCGGGGGTTCTGATGATCAGTGTCCTTTCATGAGATCCAGTCTTCATCTAGTTCTTAAGGAACTCAGGCTCGCATGACCTCCTGTAATTAAGGGGTCCACCTTGTCCGGTAAGCGCATTCATATTATTGGATTGGTGATTATTGGTGCTCGATGGAATAGTATCAGCTTTTTTCTACAAAGAGGAATTGTTCATCTATGAGACCATAAGGACTTTTTCTTCTAACCATTTGCGCTGCCCTTTATAATTTGACTCTTTTTTTTATTGACACTACTAAGGGCACTAGGTGCAACAACATACACTCTCATAAAGTAAATTTGTTTTAAAAAATAATAAAAAAGAGAATTTCAAAAATAAGAAATATATGTAAAAAATATTTAAAAATCTATATGAAAAAAATGTATATGAAAAATAGATATGAGTTTATACATTAAAATGTGTGTATACATTTTTCTTTCTTATATAAAAAATGTGTACATAAACCACAGTAGTACAATAACGCAGTAGTAATAGTCAAAAGGAAAATTCTCTATTTATTTATCAGAGATGAAACAATTCAGGTCAAAATCTGAATTCATGCCAAAAGGTGCGAGAACTTTGGCTTCATATATCCAAAAGGACTCTCTCTTACTTAGTTGCCTGATAAAGTTTCCCCCTCTCCAGTGCTTTACTACCTTCCCCACCCCCCCATTCTAAAATGTTTGGGGACACTACGTTCCCTTTTCCAATTCTTTATGTTAGTCATATGTTCTTTAATTCTGGCTTGAAGCTCTCTGGAGGTTCATCCCACATACTGGGTGCCACACGGGCACTCCAGCATATAGACTACAGGCACTGCACCTGAAGGTTGTTGGTCACCAGAAGCACTGAGAAGGTATATGAACTGTCACTACATTTCACTATATATATGGGACTTTAGATATATGCTGAATTTTGTTCATATTATTATATGGTGTTTCTGATCATGAGTCCAGTGGAAGTGTTGTCTGATCAATGAGTAGACTTCACATGCATGTTATAATATGATACACTTTATTGTAGCACTAATTTTTATTTTGTTTTTGTAATATATCTATATACCTGTTGTGTTGCACTTATTTTATATATATTTTTAACTAGATTATGTTGTAGTGTTAGAAACACACCTCGAAAGTGTTAGCGCCAATTTATGCCTAGATCACAAGGCATAATAATTTGAACACTTTTGATGCAGGATCGAGTTGGTGGTTGTGTTGATTATTTTTACTATTGTATTACCACTTAATTTATTAGACTCAAAAATATCTACGTTTAAATAGAACATAAATATAAGGACAAAGCCCATCAATTAGAAAAACATCTCATGATGAAATATCACAATGATATTAAAAAGAAAAAAAAAAAAAAGAATACTAGAGAGATAGTTAAGAATTTTAAGAGGGGAGAGCCAGAATGTACCCACATCAAGGGAATTGTCACAAGAAATTCCCTTAGAGACAAAGGATAGGATCTATGGAAAACAGAATGACCAAACCACTGGAGACCGAGAACCTGTTCATGAAGGTAAAAAGGGAGTTGGATTTAGCATGAGGGAAATAGAGAGGGTACCAGAAAGAGGAGTAATGGAAGTGATTTTAGAAACGGAGAGAGATCACATTCTTCCAATTACAGAATACCTACTTATAATAGATACTCCCCATTGAAGGACATAACACCTCAAAGGGAGGAAGTTTACCATCATAAAGGAAACCCTTTATCCTCATCCTTCATCCTCTTCAGGAGGTATCTCCCCTTATCCAGATAGGGGATATTATAATACCCTACAACAACCAACCCTATAGAGTAGGGGTCTCAAACTGGCGGCCCTCCAGCTGTTGCGAAACTACAAGTCCCATGAGGCATTGCAAGGCTGACAGTTACAAGCATGATTCCCACAGGCAGAGGCATGATGGGAATTGTAGTTTCGCAACAGCTGGAGGGCCGCCAGTTTGAGACCCCTGCAGTATAGAGGATCTCGCCCACCACCCCCTAGACCCCAAAGAGGGAGGTTTAGGGGAGGTAATAGGGGAAGAGGCTTTTTCAAGCCTCAGTTCCTGTTGTATATGAATGAGCACTATCAGCAACAGGGGGAACACACCTGAGCCCATCCTTACTCCTCCCACAGTACAGATAAGATTCTCCTGTTTGACTTTCTGAATCCCATGATGCCTTGTTTTTCTCTCTCTCTCCTTGCATGCTCTGCACTCCTCTCTGTCGCCCCCTCCCCCTCAGGACCAGAGCACATGCTCGTTCACAGCTACACTGCATTAAGTTTCCCTGCTTCTCAATATCTACACCTCTCTGTGATTCCCCTTATGTACTCAAGCAATTATAAAGTCACTTTACAACCCGAATGAGTAGTAGAGAGAGGAGAGAGGGACAAGAAAAAACAAAACACCACACTATCTATATATACACACACACACACACACACACACACACACACACACACACACACAAAGGGGATGGTTTACTAGACCTGGAGAGAAAAAGAAGGGAGGAGTGCCCCCGAGATTTTGTGGGCCAGGGATATAGTCAAGTAAGGAAGTAGATGCAAAAAATACAAATTGTTTTATTAAAGAACAAATATACACTTATTAAATATTAAAACCAAATAGCGATGGTCATGTGGTTTACAGTATACATATAAATACTGAATCAGAAGGTTGGTCTCAGGGTGATAGACCCAACATTCACAAGAAATTCAGAAATCCCGACATGTTTCAGAAAATAATTCCTTCTTCAATGGTTCATTTAGTACAGACTGTACCGTAACCAGACCATATGCATGGTCAGACAAGACAGTATACATTGTACATCCAGTTCCACAGATGATGGGGTCTGTGTCTAGGGTTTCAGCTCTCGCATGGGTGTGGATACACGAAACATAGCATCATTGAAGGATGTAGGAGAAAACTCTTAATTTCAAAGGGTGGTAATAGGTGGGGTTCTAATCAGTCTGGTTACAGTATAGTCTGCAATAAATGAACCCTTGAAGGAATTCTTTTCCGAAACATGTCGGGATTTCTGAATTTCTTGTGACTGTTGGGTCTATCACCCTGAGACCAACCTTCTGATTCAGTATTTAGATGTATACTGTAAACCACATGACCATCGCTATTTGCTTTTAGTATTTAATAAGTGTATATTTGTTCTTTTATAAAACAATTTGTATTTTTTGCATCTACCCTTTCTACTTCCTTACTTGACTATATCCTTGGCCCGCAAAATCCCTGGGGCACTCCTCCATTGTTTTTCTCTCGACTTTTGGGATGTGGCCAGGGTTCCAGTGGCGTATCTAGGGTATGGCAGATATGGCAAGTGCAATGGGCGCCACCTGAAAGGGTGAGTGAGTGGCTGGGCAGCAATGCACTTTCCAGGGCATACCTGCCAACAGTCAAGATGTTGCTAGGACATTCCTGGACTGTGGCCGTCCTGGGAAGTTTGCCTAAAAATAGTTTTTGTCCCAAGGATGGACTGGGCCGAGTTGTCCGATTTCCCCCCCCCCAAAAAAAAAAGATGAACGGCTCCGGCTCGTCATCACCCGGCACCGCCCACACAGTATGCTTGGAGGGATGTAACGGCCAGCTACTAGCTAAAAAGATAGCAGGGGCTGCACAGTGTCCTAGTCAATCAGTGCCCGGGATACAGAAGGCTCTGCCCTCACAGGTGTCAGCTGACTGCCAGCACATGAAAAGAATGAAATACATATATACAGGGAAGTAGGGAGAATATATAAACAAAGAGAGAGACTACCCAATCCTGAAAAAAAAAAAAAAGTTTATAGCAGCACGCGTTAATAAAAGAACATACAAATGCCATGCATTTAAGCGTATACATATGTGAAATCTCATCTAAACATAAATTGTGCAGCATTATGAGTGAGACGATCCAAAACCATTCCCTTTTTCAATTTTTCAATTAGTATGTGGAACAAAATAACGTACACACAACATATACAGTAAACAATTTCCCAATAATACACCAAAAGTGAAAATGAAAAACCAGTGTTTAGTAACACTGATGTATCAGGTAATTTTCAGTCCTCTTATAACGTGAAGTGGTGAGGGCATATCCTTGTTGTGGTATGTGGTGAGTTGAAGAGGGATTTTATTTTTTGATTATATCAGCGTTACTAAACACTGGATTTTAAATGTTCTTTTTTTTTAACTAATCACTTTTGGAGTATTATTAGGAAAATTGTTTACTGTATATGTTGTGTGTGTCTTTTTTTATTTCCACATACTATTTGAAAAGTTGAAAAAGGGAATAGTTTTAGGTAGTCTCACCCATAACGCTGCATAATTTATGTTTAGATGAGATTTAATATATGCATACACTTAAACGTAGGAAATCTGTATGATTTTTATTAATGAGGCAGGGATTGGCAGTGTGTGTATAAACTCCTAGTCCGTCTGATCCAATAAAAGACAAAAAAAAGCAAAACCTAGTGCTGAACAGCACAGTAATACCCCTCTGGATTTTATAGACAGACCAGGTAATGTAGTAAAAAAAAGGTATTTTATTATAAACATACAATAAAATTGCAAATAGCAAGAAAAGTACAGTTACATAAAAAATGTGTGTAACAAATATACTCAGGTAAACATTGGTATGGAACTCAGCTGTCCTGTAGACAAAGTTGGGCTAGCGAGAGCACATACTGCAAATGACACCTAACATGTTTCGGACCTTGTAGTCCTTCTTCGGAGGCTTATGTAATTTTTATATAGAAAATCATGAGTATTCTAGAATGTAGATATAATAATGCATTAGTAGGATAATAAGTTGGTATAGCAGCTCTATCTATAATGATTGCACAAGAAAAGAGAGTGCTTTTTGTCAAAACAGACATGCACCTCCAATCACATTTGATATCAACATAACAGCAAGAGAGACTATACCTACAAAGATGAACAAATCACTGATAAAAGCAACCAGGGGGCCAATGCTGGGTTCCCACAGGGTGAACGCAAAACCAAGGCCTCAGATATATACTGGATGGAAAGAGATGGGCAAGCACAGGAGGGTGAGAGAGCAGAGAGGCGGCAACTGTCCCAATCCAAGATTTTAGGTGTGTGGAGTAAAAAACTCCTGTCAAGATCCTGACCAAAAACAGATGGGGTCTTGATATGTGCTGCAGTAAATTGCTGTATATGATTCTCTGTATATGTGTAAAAGAGAAAGAGACAAACAAAAAACGGTGTATAGGAAGGAAAGGTACTTATAAAATATTATAAGAATGCAAGTTGATAGGGATATGAACGCCATAGCCATGATTGTAGTGGGACCTTCGCCCCAAGCATTGAAGCAGTAAAGTAGTAAGGAAGTATGTTTCAGTTTGAAAAATAGAAAACATTTTGTGCTGTTCACATACCTCTGCCTTGTATCCCATACAATATGTCATCCTATCACCTCCACTGCATCACTATGGATGTCTGGGGTGTGTGTTAATATACCCCTGGTGGGGCTAACTAAAATCAATTCCACTTAGTGCAAGCGAGATCAACTGGTGGTCAGTGGACAGATCGAGGCGTTCAACCAACAGCAGCTTCGATCCGTCACAAAGTCCCTTGGCACAATGACGCGTGGCGCAAGCCCCCCCCATGGGGGTGGGGTCACATCCCACATCATCGCGCCACTGACGCACACAGTAACCATCTGTTCTGCGCCTCACAATGAGGCGTAAGCAGGAAGGAACCTGTCATGGAGACAGGCTCCAATGGGCAGGGATGTCCCAAGCAGGGCGGGTACAAGGCAGGGGCGGAAGGGGCGGATGCCCTGGGCGGGACAAATTACTAGAGGAAGGGGGGCACAGGTGAAGTGGCTGGACTGTACACACAGAATACTGCACAGCCAGTCAGAGCTGCTATGATGTCTGTGCCATGCACTAGTGCACAGCGAGGACGAGCCCTTCACTTCCCTGTCAGGCGGAGCAATCTCCGCCCGACTGCTGTTGTTCTGACAAGAAAGTCGCCCCCCCCATGAGATAGTGTTGGGCTGTCCGCCCTGTACTACGCAGGCGAAGCGCTGTTCTGACGAGAAAGATCCACCCTGAACAGCTGTTCATCTTCGAAGACTTTCGGAGTCTCCTTTGTGCGCCTGCGCAGTACAGGGCGGACACTATCAGATAGGGGACGTTTCTCGACAGGAGCGAGTGTGATCTAGAGGAGGAGGAACCAAGCAATAGTAAGTAAGCCATCTGCAGATGAATTTGTTAACTCCTTTTTTGGGGGGCGGTTAATATATTACCAGTGGTATTTTTTAATATGCATGAAGGGTAGTTAATGTGTATTGTCAATGCTGCATTAGTGACAAGTGGCAGTTATTTAACCCTTTTGGGCTGCATTAGTGGCACCAGTGTCAGTGTTAATTAACCCCTGCATGCTGCAGCAGTTAATTAACACTGATGCCACTAATGCAACACAAAGGGGTTAATTAACTGCCACTTGTAACTAATGCAGCATTGATAATACACACTAACCCCTTCATGCTGCATATTACAAATACCATTGGTAATTGACCACTTGCCAACCCGTTGCGGTACATACACTGCAATGGGGTGGCAGCTACAAGCACTGCGACATACCCATCACTGCCTGTTTCAGCCTAGGGTCACACTGTAGCGAACACAGACATCAGATATGATTCGCACTCACACTGCCAATCACATGCGATGTCTGTGCAATGCGAGTTCAGATATACAGTTGTATGGCAGAACTCACATTGGATTTGCACAAAAAAAATGCAGGGATTTTTTTTTTCCCGCACTAGAATCAGATCGCATGTTCGTGTGTTCTCACCCATTTGATCCGATTCCTGTCCGAATCCACAGTTCGCACTGCAATCTGCAAACCGATCTGGGGGTGTTATTAACATTCTATTGACACCCGCAGCGGTTCTCATTGGGCAGCGTGAACTGCCTGCGGGAGAGATGCGATGTGGGAACCGGCGCTGGAATCGCACTGGTTCTCACATTGCTACAGTGTGAATCTAGGCTTAGGGTTTTGGGTGCATGCCCCTGCCCACCTACTCCCCTGTGATTGGACACAGTGGGAGTATGTTAGCAGATCCCAACCAGTGATTCATGGGCAGGACCTATTGACTGGCTTTGTCACAGCCCAGAGCCCTGTGTTGACAATCAACACAGGGCTCTATACAAAGGAAATGTTCGCTTGCAAAGCAGGGAAAATAAACAAGCCAGTCAATGGTAAAAATCAGTACACACATTACACATTGTTGGGCACACAATTAACCCCTTGGATGCCCCTAGATATTAACCCCTTCTCAGCCGTTGTCATTAGTACAGTGTCGGTGCATATTATTAGCACTGATCAGTGTATAAAGCTACATTCATGACCTAGGTATTCCAGAGCTTCTTTTGGGCAACAAGCGTCCCGCAATTTTGTCGCAATTTGTTGAGGGACAATTGCCACAAAATCGCACCGTGATTGGGGTGCCATTTAAAGTAATGGGATCGCAAGCGTGTCTGTGCGTCAATTTGGAAATTGCAGGCAGAATCACAGCAATCCAGAATGCCTAGGTGTGAACTGAACCTTAGTGTCACTGGCTCCCACTATAAGTCGCTCCTTCTTTACAACCGGGGGAGGGCGCAGTTTGCCATCTTCGCCCTGGGCACCAGATGACCTTGTCCTGGCACTGGTCCCGAGCATGGACACAAACCGTGTCCGGACATGGGACCCCCGTGCGTCGGGCAGTGGGGCACGACCCCCAATCCGCACCTCCAACCTTGGAGATATAATCTGCAGCCCAAAGGCATATGAGGATGTGGAATCCTGGGTAGTGCATTATGAATCCACAGGAAGCACACCCCCTAATGGCCAGCAGTGACAAGCTCATCTCACAACATCTTACTATACAAATCCTAATCTGGGACATAAAAGATACATGTGAAACACTAAACAGGACAATAAACAAGATTGTATATAGTATTATACTTAGGATATAATTACATTGTTTTGTACCACAGAAACACGATACATCAGGTAGAACACAGTACCAATTAGAATGATTTGCATGTAGAGATAGATGAAATGGAATATAAAATGGAATTATATCCCTGGGCATCACACATGCATATCAGCGAATATGCGAGCATATGCCTCAAATTTGTAAGAAATAATTATATTCGAAGTTTGTGATGCTCCTGTAATGGGAATACCACATGTGTGAGACTTTTTTTTTACAGCCTAGCCACATAGAGAGGCCCAACATCCAAGGAGAACCTTTAGGTGTTCCAGAGGCATATTTAAATTCACATCTAAATTCCTGACTACCTATCATATGTTAGGAGGTCCTGGAGTACCAGGAAAATAGAAGCACCCACAAAATGACTAGATATTGAAAAGCAAACACCCAAAGTTTTTTTCTAAGCGACATGGTGAGACTTAATTTTTTGCCACAAGTTTTTGGAAAATGCAGATTGAAAACTGTCAATTAATATTAGATATTTCTAATACACAGCAGGGGAATACTTGCATAATTACACCCCAAAAGACATTCTGCTACTTCTCCTGAGTATGGGGATACATGTGAGACTTTTTCACAACCTTACCATAGAGGGGACCAAAATCCAAAGGGCACCTTCAGGATTTCTAGGACTTCGCATTCTGACAATTCAATCGGCCAGAGAGTGCTAGAAGAAAGTTAGGGTGAAGATGGAAGTGCTGATAGTGGTGACAGCTCAGTGCTGAAGGGCTCCATTTGAAAGGTAAGTCTTTCATAAGGTACTAGTATGTGAGGCTTTGCATCTTCTCAATGAATGCAGCGCGTTCTCTGATTGAACACCTGCTTGTCTCCACCTGAATTTGTTACTGTTCCTCACGTTCTCGCTGAATCCCACTGCCTTTCTGGATTTGTGTCTGTTCCTTTTTTACGCAGTGATCTCTGGCTCACTGTGGTTTGGTCTCTTTTATAAAAAAAAATAAGAACCCTGAAAATTGTATATCTGTGAATCCGCTGATTGGCATGTGAGTGAGGAGCACATGGTACAGCAATGAGGGACCATAATCCACTGGTGTCTGCGAGGAATTGTGATTTACAGTCATATCCCTAACCAGGATAAAGCACATAATGACTTTCTTACACTAAGAGGTCATCCCCCATTTGGTGAGTGTGCATTTATTACACATGTGGCGGCACAAGCATACAAATATTGTATGTTAAAGAAAAGAAAAGATGAAGAACTACAAGTACATGAATAACCTGTTTAGTGTTGGGTCATGTGGTTGTGAACTTTCTTTTGGACTTTTGTTGTGACCACTGGTTAATAATGCTATTGCATTTGTGTAAAATGCCTTACTTTTATTTGAGTAGTGTAGTAGCAGTGTAGTAGTGGCATAGTAATGGTGTAGTAGCAGTGTAGAAGTGGAGTAGTAGCAGTGAACTAGTGGTGCAGTAGTAGTGGTGCGGTAGTGGTGTATACCTCAGTGATTTCTGGATTCCAGGGGCATTTGCCAGGTATGGTTTACACATCATTACATCAGTCTAAGCTGGAGCAATGTATGTAACTATGTATAAACTATACATACCCAGCAAATCAGAGGTGTGTAGTGAAGTGTGGAGGAGTATTGGAGGACGGCGGTCTGTAGTGATGTGTGGAGGAGTATTGGAGGACGGTGGTCTGTAGTGAAGTGTGGAGGAGTACACATTAAAGTGATACTAATGTCTTGGGTTTTTTTTGCTTCAAAATAACAAACATGTTATACTTACCAGCCCCCGATCTGCCTCTTCTCAGGTCCCTTGCTAGTGCTCCTGGCCCCTCCCTGTTCAGTGGCCCCACAGCAAGCAGCTTGCAGTGGGGGCACCCAAGCTAGATAAAAAAACCTTCAGACTTTACAACCACTTTCAGATAAAAAAAACCTTTAAGTTGTAGAACCACTTTAAATGTATGTATATCATATAGATGATCATATAAGCACTTTTCACTGTTCTAATGGTCCTTCCAAAGGCACAAATCAAAAAGTATATAACTCTTTGATTTATAGACCCATAGCACCCAATAAATCTTCCCATGAATAGCCTCAAAGTGTCTCCTTCCACAATGTAACTTCAATGGTCATCTTCCTTACATTTTGAAACCCCTCTAGTTCCTTTCTGTTTGGGGCTGGGAAAATTGAGGATGGGGGGGCTGGGAAGACTGAGGATGGGAGGACTCTTAAGCCTGAGGATTGAGGGGCATAGTGAAGCCAGAGAATGGGAGGACTGTGAAGCCTGGAGATGAGGGGGACTGTTCAGATGAGCTGGAGGGGGCCTGGGAAAACTGGGGTTGCTGACTGTGAAGCTGGAGGATAAGGGGGGCTGTGAAGCCTGAGGATGGGGGGACCGTAAAGTCTAAGGATGGGAGGGACTGTCAAGCCTGACTATGGGGACGACTGTGAAGCCTGAGGTTGGAGGAGGCTGTGCAGATAAGCTGGAGGGGGGCTGAGAAGCCTGAGAATGGGAGAACTGTGAAGTCTGAGGATGGGGGGACCGTAAAGTCTGAGGATGGGGGGACTGTGAAGCCTGAGGATGGAGAGGACTGTGAAGCCTGAAGATGTTAGCTCTCTGTCTATTTTCAGTGCACAGAAAATCATATGTAAATGGGAGAGTTTTATTTTATTTTTTAAATGATTGTGCTGACATTTATACATGTCTGTGAGACTCTTGCTTGTGGCACAGCAATGTATACATATTTTATGGGTACAATAAGGCTTGTGCTTTAGTTAACCACGCCCCTTTAAGCCCCCCCCTAAAACGATTTGGTCAAACTCACCGTTTGCCGTTATATCTCTAATTAAGATTCCCAAACATGCCCCAGGTCTTTTACAACCCAAGCAACACCCCAGCCACACCTCAGACACCATGAAAGCCATGCCCACTCTGTCCACTCTTTGCCATAGTGCATTAAGCATGCTGTATTTTTTTTTCATTAAACATTGAGGCCCAGCTTGTGATCTTGCGCACAGGTCCACTGCTTGATCAGTATAATCAGGTATTACATTCTGATCCTCTTCAGTCCTTATCTTTAGTATCTCATTGCACCATTCCCTATTTCAGAAAATTTCTTGAAACAATTTTTAATAATTCTGTCTAACCAACACCACTTTATTTGCATCTTTACCAAATGGTTTTATTACTATGTGTGACTTTCATTTTGGATCCTGCAGAGCCGCAAATCAATTAAAAAATGTAACCATTTTAAAACTTTTATCTGTAACTACACCTACAAAGTACTACATACAATACAAGCTACTTCCCTCTCTCCCCTTTTCTTATGCTATATACTAGAGATGGAGACATGTCACTGCTTTAACCGTGGTTGAGATAGGTCACATATATTTTTAATACAGGGGTAGAAGATACCCGCTTTCTAGTGACCTACCACACCTATTATAGTCTATTACTACATGTACATTGATACAATTTATATTATATTATTTTGTTCCAATCTTTTATTTGGCCAACCATCAGTTACTATCCATACTGATTCACCTCCAGTTATCACATGGTAGTTCTGTAACCATCATATCACCAATAGAGACTATTCAGTCCTCTTGGTGTCATCTCTCATTTATTTGTTAGCCAGCCCATTTTACAGGTGGTGAGGATGGATGTTCATTATGTCTCACTTCCAGGGTTGCGATGCGACCAGTTCCTTCCCTCCGCTCATCCTGTCATGTGATGGGGGTGGGGTTGGACCTCTACGGATCGGCGTCATGTCAACCTGCCCTGCACCCAGCGTCAGTTTGATGCAGTGATATGGGGATGGTGGTTTCCTTCATCCTGGTTGCAGCGAATGGCGAGTGGGTCTCTACTGCGATTGGATATACCGCAGTTAGGCAGGCTCCCTCGCCCTATCAGTGCTGCCCTGACACTCATCATGACGTTGGCAGGGACCCACCCTGGACAATCATTGGGGAAGTATATCAGCCGGGGCTGGCCAGCAGTTCACTCTGCATGATCCCATCATGAGGAAGGACTTTTATAACGTCATACATACATCACTCAGGTACAGGGGGGCATTTGATTACCCCAGGGTTTCTCAACCAGGGTTCCTCTAGTGGTTTCTAGGGGTTCCTTGAGCAATGAGCAATTTCTGCCTCTCAGATAAGTTCCCACTGACACCATTGATCTTTTTTGCTATCTTAAAGGGGGTAAGTCTTCCCAAACACCACAAGTGTAAGGAGCATTCTTCCCACTGACCATCGCACTAATTGTACCATGAGTTGTGGATATAGTAATATTTAGCAGGGGTTCCCTGAGAGCAGAACATTATTTCAAGGGTTCCTCTGTGTTGAAAAGGTTGAGAAACACTGGATTACCCTATACACACTTTTCACACACTGGGTTTAAATTTGTGGTCATTTATATGTACCTATATGCACTGGGTACACACATACCTTGATTCAATAAAATACATTTATACGCATATACACACACACACTTCCCTAGTGGAAACACATAGATGTTTGTCTCACACATTCACTGGTCTACTTTTGTTTCGGTTTTCACTCATTTTCATATATATTTTATTTGAATTTTTTTCACAGTTCTCGTACATGTCAAGTTGCACACATAGCACATAAGATCATGCTGTGGATGATCTGGCCTGCTTCTTGGCTGCTCCCCCTCTTGGTCCCCTTTTTTTGTTCTTATGGGGGGTCTTCCGCCTCAACCCCAAGTGAGACAGCTCATCCTAAGCCACCGCCTAATTACATCATGAAGGCTGAGTATAGCCTATGGACTTTGACGATGTAAGTAGTTGAGAGATTGTTCGTCCTAATATTTTACCCTTATAAAGGGTATTTTTTATTAATGGATAGATATCTGATTTTTCAGCATATACCGTGCATCTCACTCCTGATGATTGGCTATAACGCCATGAAACGCATTGAGTTTCGAAACAAGGGTGCCGAGACATGCTCGCCCAAATTACGTGTTTTATCGATATTACCTACTGCCTGTACATGTATCATGTGAATTCTATTTGTATGCTTTGTATTTTTACGTGAATCAACTATTCATTCTGTATTGACTGTACCAGTTACTGTATGTCCATTGAATATTCGTATTAAATACGTTATTATATTACATGTTCGATATGCTAATCCTTTATGATTGCATTATATTGTTATGATTATTACTGACAGGTTATGTTTATTACAAATCATGGACTACCCCATGGGACTGATACACTAATCAATTTACAGATAGATGTATCAATTTACTTAGTATCATACACATTGACATGCCTCATGCAAAGTCCCATTTCCCTCTCTCCCCTTTTCTTATGCTATATACTAGGGATGGAGACATGTCACTGCTTTAACCGCGGTTGTGATAGGTCACATATTTTTTTTAATATACAAGCTACTGTTCAATGGTCCACACATACTAAGCTAGATAAGGCTCTAGTTTAACGTCCTCTAATACAGGGATAGACAACCTTAAAGAGGTGGAGATCTACCTGAACAACGTGGGAGAAGTCAAAGATCACCGGGCACAGTGTCGCCTCCTCACACCTGATTTAAACCTCTAATTGCTGTACTACTGTGCTGCAATCACATTCATTACATGGCAATCATGAGTTTAAATCAGTTGCTTTACATTGACCTAGAGATCACTAGCTGGAATAAGAGGTGGAGTGCAGTTGGTATCACTCCTCATGGGACAGGAGCTGGCACTACAGAGGAGGCATCGGCTTATGCCACTTTTGCTTCCTACTACAGCTCCAACTTTACAAGTAATCCCTCTGCATTGCACTCTGTTTGATGCTCTTGAAGGTTGAGTCAGCAAGACAGACCGTGATCCACCAGTCACCTGACTGCGATCTACTAGTAGATCACGATCTACAGGTTTCTGACCCCCGCACTAATAGGTGCCTCTTTTCAAAATTTCTACACTTGTAAATCCCCTATGTTCTTCACCTGGAGGAGTCCCCAGAATTCTCCCAATTCTGGAATAATCAACCTCCTCTTGCTGGTGCCGTTTTTTCACCAGGATTCCTTCTTATCTAAAGCTGACCTACAAACCCTAACAAAGGTTAATATCTTTAATGGCATCCCAGTCTTATGCCGCGTACACACGATCGGACATTCCGACAACAAAATCCATGGATTTTTTTCCTGACGGATGTTGGCTCAAACTTGTCTTGCATACACACGGTCACACAAATCTTGTTGGAAATTCCGAACGTCAAGAACGCGGTGACGTACAACACGTACGACGAGCCGAGAAAAATTAAGTTCAATAGCCAGTGCGGCTCTTCTGCTTGATTCCGAGCATGCGTGGAATTTTGTACGTCAGAATTGTGTACAAACGATTAGAATCTCCGACAACAGATTTTGTTGTCGGAAAATTTGAGATCCAGATCTCAAATTTTGTTTGTCGGGAATTCAGAGAGAAAATTTTCGATGGAGCCTACACACGGTCGGAATTTCTGACAGCAAGCTCCCATCGAACATTTCCCGTTGAAAAATCCGACCTTGTGTACGCGGCATTAGTCTGTAGGGCTCAATATTGAGTTGGCCCACCCTTTGCAGCTATAATAGATTCAACTCTTCTCAGAAGGCTGTCAACAAGGTTTAGGAGTGTGTCTATGGGAATGTTTGACCATTCTTCCAGAAGCGCATTTGTGAGGTCAGGCACTGATGTTGGATAAGAAGGCCTGGCTCCCAGTCTCCACTCTAATTCATCCCAAAGGTGTTCTATCAGGTTGAGGTCAGGACTCTGTGCAGACCAGTCAAGTTCTTCCACCCCAAACTCACTCATCCATGTCTTTATGGACCTTGCTTTGTGCACTGGTGTGCAGTCATGTTGAAACAGGAAGGGGCCATCCCAAAACTGTTCCAACAAAGTTGGGAACATGAAATTGTCCAAAATGTCTTGGTATGCTGACAACTTAAGAGTTTCCTTCACTGGATCTAAGGTGCCAAGCCCAACCCCTGAAAAATAACCCCACGCCATAATCCCCCCTCCATCAAACTTTACACTTGGCACAATGCGGTCAGGCAAGTACCATTCTCCTGGCATCGGCCAAACCCAGACACATCCATCGGATTGCCAGACAGAAGCATGGTTTGTCACTCCAGAGAACACATCTCCACTGCTCTATAGTCCAGTGGTGGCGTGCTTTAAACCTCTGCATCCAACGCTTTGCATTGCACTTGGTGATGTAAGGCTTGGATGCAGCTGCTTGGCCACTGAAACCCATTCCATGAAGCTCTCTATGCAGTGTTGTCGTGCTAATCTGAAGACCACACAAAGTTTGGAGGTCTGTATTATTGATTCTGCAGACAGTTGATAAGTTCTGCACACTGTGAGCTTTAGAATGCGCTGACCCCACTATGTCATGTTACATAGCCTAACACTTTGTGGCTGAGTTGCTGTTGTTCTCAGTTGCTTACACTTTGTTATAATACCACTAACAGTTGACCATGGAATATTTAGTAGCAAGAATATTTCACAGATGGACTTATTGCACAGGTGTCAACCTATCACAATATTACTCTTGAATTCACTGAGCTCCTGAGAGTGACCCATTATTTCACAAATGTTTGTAGAAGCCGCCTGCATGCCTAGGTGTGTGATTTTATACACCTGTGGCCATGGAGGTAATTGGAACACCTGAATCCAATGATTTGGAGGGTTGTCCCAATATAGTGTATCTTCAAATCCGTCACTCTCTTAATTGTATTCCACACAAACATAACTGTGCTCGCCCCCCAAAAATGTTTGAAAGAAATTGTATACCCAAAAGTCCATCGCCTCCATCTGATTTCCTGGATCTGTTTTGCACTTGAAGAAGCTGTAGGTGCTCCATTACCTTCTTTCAAACAAAAATGGAAAAATGAACTAAAAATCTCTAAAGGATGATCAGCGGTCCACTGTGGGGTTGAATTACTAAAACTGGAGAGTGCAAAATCTGGTGCAGCTCTGCATGGTGGTCAATCCGCTTCTAACTTCAGCTTGTTCAATTAAGCTTTGACAATAAAACCTGGAAGCTGATTGGTTTCTGTGCAGAGCTTCACCAGATTTTGCACTCTCACATTTTAGTAAATCAATCCTTCTATGTCAACTAGCTCACATCGGTTTATTTATCACTCTAACCCAGGAGACCAACTACATAACTTACATTACTTTTAGAAACAGATCCACAAGCTAATACAGGGGTGCTTAACCTTTTGATAAGCAAGGGCCCCTTAAGTGATTTGGTAACCATTCATGGACCATAATGACATTTTTTATTTTAAATAGCATAATGAACATTTTGTCAGGGCTGGGCTCAGCCCTTCCTATTCTGCGCTGGCCGCTCAGCTGTCAGCTAATTGCCAGCTCCTATCTCTCCACAGTTACTCAGCTGTTGATGATATCCTGCTCATCATTCTTGCCTACTTAAGCCGTCCAGTCCAGAGGATCTCTGCCTTCGCCTTTGTCAACATCACAGAGACTATCTCCTGCATTCCTGTTAAAGACGTGTTTGGCTGACATCTCTTCTGGCTCCAGATCCTGCTTGCTGTTTTACTACGCTCATCTCCGGCTCCCTGACGTTTGGCTTTTCTGACTATTCGTTTCAGTTTCTGAACTCTGGCTATGTTTTGACTATGTTTGTTCTATCTTCTTTTATTATTAAACAAGTGTGATTTAACTGTACTTCTGTCTCAGTCTGATTCAAGGTTTCTGACAGTAAGCGAAGGCCATGAATTCATAAGATGCAGTCAATCCACTTGTTGGTAATATTTTTTCCAAATTGGATGAGCAAGATCTCCGCATGGATCAGTTTTCCATGGCGTTACAAATGCTCCTGAGTTGCACGGCTCACCTGGAATCTCCCACTGTGGCTGCTCCAGTACAACCTGTGTTGCAGGCCATCCCTGCTGCTGTGCCAGTCTCTGTGCAGGCAGGCGCCTTGGAGTATTACCTCTATAAGAGGTATGTCTGGTTCTGCTCTGCTTCCCCAGCGACTTGGGGGCGATCCAGTCCAGTGCACAGGGTTTCTCAACCTGGTTGAGATATACTTTGAGATGCTGCCCCAGGCATTTCCCACAGACAGAAGCAAAGTAGGTTTTGTGATATCTTTGCTTTCTGAGAGAACCTTGGCCTGGGCAAACCCTCTATGGGAGACACAAAAACCTGTTGTCTTGAGTTACCCTGAGTTTGTGGCCACCTTTTAAAAGGGTATTTGACGTTCCCACACGCTCCGCTTCTGCTGCCAAGTGTCTCATGTCCATCAAACAGAGTGCGAGAACTGTTGCCGACTACACCATTAAATTCCATACTCTAGCAGCAGAGGTTGCTTGGAACAATGAGGCCCTCGTAGCTACTTTTTCTCATGGTCTCAAGGATGAGATAGCAGCTCGAGCTATACCTACTGAGCTGGAGAAGTTGATCACGTTTGCCATCCTCATTGACTCCAGACTCAGAGAAAGACTCTCTTTTAAGGAGTGCTTGCGGAAGCCTCCTGTACATGTGCTTCCGAGCTTCGCAATGTGTGGTGGTTTATCTCAGTGATATCATCATATTTTCCAAGTCCCTGGAGAGTTACCAAACAGATGTCTGTCGTGTGCTTCAGAAACTAAGAGAGAACAATCTCTATTGTAAATTGGAGAAGTGCGAGTTCCATCGTGAACATTTTAAATTCCTATGTCATTTCCACTGCTGGTTTTTCGATGGATCCAGAGAAACTTTCAGCAGTCCTACAGTGGCCCCAACCTGTGGGTTTACGTCCTCTGCAGCGTTTCCTGGACTTTGCCAACTATTATCGGATTTTTAGACGTAACTTCTCATCTCTGGTCAAGCCTCTGACTGATATGACCAGAAAGGACGGTAACCCACAGAGTTGGTCTCCGGAGTCCGTTAGGGCCTTTGAGAGTCTCAAGGCTGCCTTTGTTTCTGCTCCTGTGTTGGCACATCCTGATCCTACGTTACCTTTTATCCTTGAGGTTGAGGCTTCTGAGACTGGTATTGGTGCCCTTCTGTCTCAACGTCCTACCTCTGAGAGCGCTTTGCACCCTTGTGGCTACTTTTAAAAGAAATTGTAACCTGCGGAGTGCAATTATGAGATTGGTGACAGAGAGCTGTTGGTGATCATTTTAGCCCTGAAAGAATGGAGACATCCCCTCAAAGGTACCACTGTGCCGGTTCTCATTCTCACTGACCATAAGAATCTCACATTCTTGTCTGAGGCTAAACGCCTCTCCCCCAGAAGGGCGCAATGGGCTCTTTTCTTGTCAAGTTTCAATTATATTGTCTCATTCTTACCCGGTACAAATAATGTAAGGGCTGACGCCTTGTAACAACAATTTTCCTCCACTTCCAAGTTGGAGTTGGTTCCAGTTCCTGTGATTCCTCCTGATTAAATTCTTGTAATTCTACGGTTTGCACCAGTCTCACTTCTCCTTTGGGTGACAAAATTCTTGGTGCTCAGGTCCATGCTCCTCCTGAGAAACCTGCTTTGTCCCAGAGAGTCTCCGTACTGCCGTGCTCCAGACTTACCATTCTCCCAAAGCTGCTGGCCACCCTGGGAAGAATCAACTCTTTTGGGCCATTTCCCAACAGTTCTGGTGGCCTAGTCTACGTGCTGATGTAACCGCCTTTGTAGCTGCCTGTTCCGTGTGTGCTCAGAGTAAGACTCCATGACACCTTCCAGTGGGCCTCCTACAACCCATACCCAATGGAGAGAGGCCCTGGACCCACCTGTCTATGGATTTCATTGTGCAGTTACCCAACTCCCAGGGCAACCCAGTTATCCTTATGGTGGTTGACCGGTTCTCAAAGATGTGTCATTGTATTCTGCTAAAGAAGTTGCCCACTTCTAAGGAACTGGCTTCCATTTTTGCTCAGGAGATATTTAGCTTACATGGGCTACCCAATGTGATTGTCTCAGACAGGGGTAGTCAATTTGTGTCCCAGTTCTGGTGAGCCTTTTGTGCACAGTTGGGAATTCAGCTTGCTTTCTCAGCTGCGTATCACCCACAGTCTAATGGGGATACAGAATGAGCCAATCAGTCCTTGGAGCAATTCCTACGTTGCTATATTTCTGACCATCATAACAACTGGTCATGCCTCTTACCGTGGGAAGAGTTTGCTCACAACAGTGCCTTGAATTCTGCTTTCCGAATCTCCCTGTTTATGGCGAATTATGGTTTCCAACCTTCCATGTTGCCTGACTTGTTTGTTCTGCAGAGTATTCCTGCATTAGAGAAGCATCTCCGTGGTCTTCGTTCCACTTGGGCACAAGTCCAGGAGGCTTTGTGACATGCTAATGATAGGTACAGACTCCATGCTGACCGCAGACGCCTGTCTGCGCCTTCCTACCAGGTTGGGGACAGGGTCTGGCTGTCATCTCCCAACCTCCTACTTCGTGTTCCCTCACTGAAGTTCGCACCTCAGTTTATTGGGCCTTTCAGTATTCTTTGCAGGATTAACCCAGTGGCTTACGCATTAGACCTTCCTTCTAATATGCATATTTCAAATGTATTTCATGTCTCCTTATTAAAACCTTTGGTCTGCAACCGCTTTACCACCTCGGTGCCTCGTCCTCACCCTGTACAGGTCGGGAACCATGAGGAGTATGAAGTACAGTCCATTGTTGACTCTCGTAGGTTCAGTGGGCGCATACAGTACCTGGTGCATTGGAAAGGGTACGGTCCGGAGGAACGCTCTTGGGTCTCATCCTCGGACGTACATGCCCCTGTCCTCCTCCGTGATTTCCATAGACATTTTCCCCTCAAGCCTGGTGGTCCTCCGAGGGGGAGGGGTCATTGAGGACAGGGTACTGTCAGGGCTCAGCCCTTCCTTCTCAGGGCTGGCCGATCAGCTGTCGGCTAATTGCCAGCTCCTATCTCTCCACAGTTACTCAGCTGTTGATGATATCCTGCTCATCAGTCCTGCCTACTTAAGCCATCCAGCCCAGAGGATCTCTGCCTTGGTCAACATCAGAAACTAACTCCTGCATTCCTGTTAAAGACTTGCTGGGCTGACATCCCTTCTGGCTCCAGATCCTGCTTGCTGTTTTACTACGCTCATCTCTGGCTCCCTGACGTTTGGCTTGTCTGACTATCCATTCCGGTTTCTGAACTCTGGCTATGTTTTGACTACGTTTGTTCTATTTTCATTTATTAATAAACAAGTGTGATTTAACTGTACTTCTGTCTCGGTCTGATTTCATGGTTTCTGACACATTTTCCTCTTTCAGCTGCTAAATGCCGACAGAAGGGAGAGGAGGAGAAGGCAGCTTACAGCAGTTGTAATAAGGAAATGGAGAGTATCAGTTCCTGCATTAGCCACTCCCACCACCCCTCCTGTGCAAGTGTAAAACATAATGTGACAGGGAGGCCACATGGGTCATCATTGCGAATCCTGACTCTCTGACTACACCTCTCTGTGTTTCCAGTCAGCATACCAGGAAAGAAGGTAATGCAATGCGATCTGCATTGCATTACATTCAGTGGAGCCCAGAGGAGCAGAGTAGACATCGGAGGTCTTTTATACCCTGGATGCCTCATTAAAGAGAACCTGTCACCAAAAAAAACATCACATAGGGGACTTTTTGTCCCCTATGTATTGAAAAGAAACTTAAAGTTACTTAAAGATTCCCATTCGCGGGTGGGCAGAGAATTTAAAAAAAAAATAGTGACAGCGAGATTGGGGAGAACTGCAGGAGTGGAACATGTAACATGTGATGAGGTGAACTTATCCTTTAATCTACCACCTAAACACTTACTAAGACAACTCATTATTGCTGCATGCACTTTAATACCTAGATACTGGAAATTACACACGATACCCACTATATTAGGTGTAAAAATCCTAGATTTTACTCTCAAATTAATTTGTATTTACATTTTATTACACATCCACAATCCACTGAGGACTCCTGTCCATCCCCTCCTTCATTCTTATCACATAAACTGAGGGCAATCTGTACTAATTCATCTATATACAGTCAGGTCCATAAATATTGGGACATTGACACAATTCTAATCTTTTTGGCTCTATACACCACCACAATGGATTTGACATGAAACAAGATGTGCTTTAACTACAGACTTTCAGCTTTAATTTGAGGGCATTTACATCCAAATCAGGTGAACGGTGTAGGAATTACAACAGTTTGTACATCAGACATTACATCAGTATGTGCCTCCCACTTTTAAGGGACCAACAGTAATGGGACAGATTAACAATCGTCCATCAAACTGTCACTTTTTAATACTTGGTGTGACGTACGTTATTGTGGCTAAGTCAGCAGCTTGTTACGAGCGGTGTGAGGATCCACTGCGCCCCAAGCGGCTGATTGTCTTCCAGGCTGTTATCCATTCTGGCTTACGTGAGTGCACTCTGTGTAGTGCTGCCTATCTCTCTAATACAAGTTCATTGCGCAATGATGTTTTTTTCTTTTTCTTATATTACATATACTGGTGACATCTAAGAATTTTCTGGTGGAAATATCATATCACACAGCGGTATTTGGATTCATTTGATGATAAGATTTAAGTTCTGGTGGAAACATCACATTACACAGTGGTATTTGGATACATTTGATGTTCTGAATGTTCCACTATCAAAGGTTTTTTTTGAATGGTGATGTTATAATTTAAGAATGCTCACCTTATATATATGCTTTATTGGGATTTTTTTGCATTTTTCACATTATTGGGACTTTTCGTGAGTTGTAATATTTTTATTTTTACTTTTATTTTTTTTACACTCTCTAGCATTAACACTGTGACCTTTTTGGCTCGGTAACATTTTTTATTCACATTTTTGTGGTTGTGTCTGTTTTAATATCTGAGCACATACATTTTATTTTGAGTTATCTCATTTGGAAGGTTAATATTAGTGCAACTATAACATTTTTTAATATACATTTATGAGGAAATAAATGTTCTTTATTATCTCAAACTGCCTCTTGACCATACTTGCCAACAGTCCCAATTTTCCCAAGACATTCACGATATTCAGACCTACCGTAAATACCGGTCTTACCATGTCCTGATAAAAAAAACAGGGGAAATTGGCTTTGTCCCGGTGTTCCGTGATGAACCGCTCATTGCTGCCGCTATAGATCTGGGGTCACCGCCATTTTTGTGAGGAGCAGCTCTTCATGAGGCCAAGGTGGGGAAGAAACAAGAGGTGCTCTTTGCAAAAATGGCGATGGAGAAAAAATCACCAGTGCCGACCCCGGACCTCTAGCGGTGGCTCTGGCGATACAGCAACATGGAGCTTCCAGAATCTAATGGCAAGTGACAAGTAGCAATCTGCCTGCATCTGGTGACAAGTGAGCGCTGCATCTCTGGTGACAAGTAGCAAGCTGCATCTTTCTTTATCTCTCCCTCTCTTTCTCCCTCCATCCCTCTTTCATCTCAGACTCTAACCGCACCCCATTTAAGCGACGCCCAATATTTAGTTTAAACCACACCCATTTTTGCAGCTTCGCACTTTGCATGCCACATCCCCCCCCCCGCTATGTCACACCTACAAACTAATGCCCCACCCCCAAACTATAATAAGACTCCTCCTACAGGCAAAAATGTGCCCCTATAAATTTTTTGACAATGTTGGCAACTATGCTTGACAATTCTGTAAGTTATCTTCTTGTTTATTTTTAAAGTAACTATTAATCTCCTTAATTCTGGGAAAAATTGTATGCTGAGCCAATAAGGGGAGGAAGGTCTTCTCTAAATATTTTTGTAAATATACAAGAAGTCGCCAGAAATATTATTTTATCTCACTGATCCTTTATTTTCTTTCACATCCGCCACATTTCTTTCTCTTGTAAATTATCTTTCTGTTGTTACATTTCCTTCCTTTTGAACCTCAAAGAGAAACTTCACTTGCTCCTACCCCTGTCTTCCCACCTACCTTGCTGGGTAGACCACAAAACACATAGGCCATCAATCCAGAGCTGTTCTGTGAAGATCCATGGCAGTGCTGCTGTGTATAAGGACCTGCACCACCATCTTCATCCAGTACATCATCAGGAGGCCAGCTGTCTCTTCTAGGTACTGCCAGCTTGCCTCCTAATGACCTACGTGCATCGCCGCGCATCATCAGGGTGCCAGCTGCAGGCACCTGTAAGTGAAACAAGCCCCCAATGACGTCTTAGTGCCGTAACATATGTGCAGCTTCCTGGGATATATGACATGAGTATTCCAGGAGGCTGCAGACAATAGAAATTTATTCTGGAATAGGCCAGAATCTAGGTAGTTGTGGAGAATTCTCAAAACAAAAAATTAAATGAAAAAAAAAATCACTTTGCCATAGTTAGAGAGGAGGAAGGTAGGGGTAGGATGGTGGAAAGTGGACTTTGGAAGGTGAAGTTCTGCTTTATGCAACATTCCTTCCCAAAATCCCAAATCTGTCTTAGGCTGGATTCACACCTATGCATTTTTAGTGCTTTTTGCATTTTGCAGATTTGCACTACAGAACGTGTTCCATAGGAAACCATGTTAAATGGACTGTAGTGCAAATCTGCAAAATGCAAAAAGCACTAAAACTGCACAGGTGTGAATCCAGCCTTAAAGTGTGAGACTAATAAAAGAGTAAGACCAGGTGATTTTTCCTTATAAAATACCAAACGTGTGAAATTATGTTCTCCTATCATATATAACAATCTATAAAGACCTGTTTGAAAGGCAGCAAAGGACTATAAAAATTCCACCTATTCTATATACTCTGCTGTATATATGAAAACAATTGTAGTGCTACGTGTTTAGATCTTTATTACCATAATAACAAAATCACATAAAAACACAACCTACATTGTATACATATAAACACACGTACTACTCGTATGCACTCCTGTTATAGGGGGCAGTATATCAACATGTCTTAAGTAATAGGGACAACTTAATACATTCCCATTTGAAAAGCCAACAGGAACCCCCCTGCACATCAATGGCAGTCCTCAAATATAAAGTAATGGCGTTACTCAATTTGTTATATTTTTAGGGGCCACCGTGCCACATATAGAACTTGAAGTGGATCCCCATTCTATTCTATAATTTTACTGTGTGACATTCCTTTATATAGGACAATGGCCTGAAGTGCTGCATTCAGCTCTATAACAGTCCAGGCTGTCCACAGACATGCTCATAATATTGAGATCATTGCCCTTCTGTAAATTATTCCCACATTTATTTTTAAAGTCACTTCACATAATCTCCCTAATTCCAGGAAAAATTGTATACTGAGCCCATGAGGGCAGAGGGTCTCCTATTAAAATCTTTTAAAATATAAAATGTTTCGACATACCCATAATTTTCTCTCAGACATCACCCGGATCCACAAACAAACTGAGAAATTGAAGGAGCCGGGTAGAAAATTGTCACTTGAACAGTGATTGCATCAATTGTACCACGTCAGCAGCATATACTTCTGTGGCCCTGATGAGGCATATTTAATTTGTTAATGGGATGGGATAAACAGTTCAATCTCTGTATTTGCAGACAATACTAAGCTAAGCAGGGCAATAACTTCTCCGCAGGATGTGGAAACCTTGCAAAAAGATCTGAACAAATTAATGGGGAGGGGCGACTACATGGCAAATGAGGTTCAATGTATAAAAATGTAAAATAATGCATTTGGGTGGCAAAAATCTGAATGCAATTTATACACTGGGGGGGAGAACCTCTGGGGGAATCTAGGATGGAAAAGGACCTGGGGGTCCTAGTAGATGATAGGCTCAGCAATGACATGCAATGCCAAGCTGCTGCTAACAAAGCAAACAGAATATTGGCATTAAAAGGGGGATCAACTCCAGAGATAAAACGATAATTCTCCCGCTCTACAAGACTCTGGTCCGGCCGCACCTGGAGTATGCCATCCAGTTCTGGGCACCAGTCCTGGAACTGTACTGGAAATGGAGCGAGTACAAAGAAGGGCAACAAAGCTAATAAAGGGTCTGGAGGATCTTAGTTATGAGGAAAGGTTGTGAGCACTGAACTTATTCTCTCTGGAGAAGAGACGCTTGAGAGGGGATATGATTTCAATTTACAAATCCCGTACTGGTGACCCTACAATAGGGATAAAAAGGGAGTTTTATAAGACATGTGGCCGCTCATTAAAATGAGAAGAAGAGAGGTTTAACATTAAACTACATAGAGGGTTCTTTACTGTAAGAGCGGTAAGGATGTGGAATTCCCTTCCACAGGCGGTGGTCTCAGCGGGGAGCATTGATAGCTTCAAGAAACTATTAGATAATCACCTGAATGACCGCAACATACAGGGATATACAATGTAATACTGACATATAATCACACATAGGTTGGACTTGATGGACTTGTGTCTTTTTTCAACCTCACCTACTATGTAATTATGTAATACACTCAGCACAACCTCATATTTTTTTTAAATTTTATCTGAAAAAGTGCACATTGAGTATATAGCTGCAAGTAGAGAATCATGTCTGCATATTGAATATGTAATTTAATTTTGTTTGTAAATGATGGTCTCTCTCTTGTAGATGAGTAATATATAGTCCTCCTAGGCCCTGCTGAGGCATTAGCTGGCGAAACGCATCGGCATAGGAGGATTGATCCTAATAGTACTCTGGATTTTTTCTGTTAATTTATTCTCATGCAATATATTCCCATATACAACAACCCTTGTTTTGTTTTAAAATTAGATAGGTGTAAAGATACCGTGTATTTTTAACATTGTGATACTTGAATAAAATATGTATTTTTATGAATTTGATGTATGCTCCTTTTCTGGCCTGAATAGTCCGAAATCTTTTTGTTTTTGTTTCTTTTTTGGATATGTAGCACTGGTGGGCACTCAAAGGCAGCACTGATAAGCAGCACTGATGGGCACTGATAGATAGCACTGATAGGTGGCACTGATGGTCACAAATTGGCATTACTGGTGCGCACTGGCATCACTGGTGGGCATCACTGGTGGGCATCACTGAAGGGCACTGATAGGTGGCACTGATGAGGGGACACTGATGGGCACTGAAAGGCATCACTGATGATCACAAATTGGCATTACTGGTGGGCACTGATTGGGATCACTGGTGAGCATCACTGGTGGGCACTGATAGGCATTACTGATGGGGCAGATCTCCCATGTGAGGAAAGCCACTTATCGGCCAACACAACGTGAGGAGAGGAACACCGATAACCAGCATTTCGGCATTTTCTATTTACACTGTGATTGAACACAGCTGGTCATATGGTAAAGAGCCTACATAATAGGCTCTTTACCAAGATCGGTGATGTGGTGTGTCTGAGGTACACACCGCCCAATGGACCACCACACTGGGCTCCCCTGAGCGGCCCGTTCTGAAGGATGACATATAGTGTTCACTCAGAATGGGAAATCCCCACCAGGCCATCATTCTGCTATAGGCTGGGCGGGAAGGGGTTAACATTTTGCATATGGATTGCTGGGAGTACTGTCACGCCCTAGAAGGATACATAGGGGGTCTATTTAAAAAGTGTTTTCGTAACTTCCTCTCAAGATTCTCATGTTTCTCAGAATTTAATCAAATTAGAAAAATGTGTGAGTGTTGGGAGAAAGCTGTGGGAATATTGTGTGAAATTCTTAGACCCCATAGTAGCATTGTTGTGCAGCATTGTAATATAATAGTAAATAATAATAATATAATAGTAGCACTGTTGGAGAACCTGTGTTACAGAATACAGAACACTTTCTTAATCCCAAAGGTTGTACGGCTCTGTAATGTATCCTCAGGTACAAACTCATTGAACACATTAAGCAGTGGCGGTCCATCCGCCAATCCATACGTCCAGCCCCCTAATCTACATGCACGGTGCTGGACGCATGGATTCCAATGAGGTGTATCCATCTATATATTTATTCATATTGTATTTTATTCCATGGACATATAATTATATATACTATACATATAAATATAGGGTCATTATCATCTATATATTTATAAATCATCTATTGTTCTATCTATCTGTGAATTATCTCTCTCTCTATCTGTGGTGGCCTGTAACCCCCCCCCATCCATGCGTTCAGTCCCTTAATATACATGCGGGGCGCCAAAAACATGGACTTCAATGAGGGTTTTTTTCTTTTTTCAGCACATGATTAGAGCCTGAGGCTCTAATAGGCTTCAAAAAGGGTGGGCTCAGGGAGAAGAGCACTGCACCCCGATCCCACCCAGTTGTGTGACAATAGCAAATTAATATTTGCTATTGTCACATTGATCCTCCTCCCGGCCAATCAGGCAGCGGATCCTGAAACCCATCACCCGATTGACTGAAAGAACATGCGACCCTATGGGGCGCCTAGGAGGGAGGAGACAAACGGCGGAGGGGAGGTGGTGGGGGTTTAGGGTGACCCGACCGTGGGGGCGGTGTGCCCAAAGTAAACCACCAGCCACCACTGCACAGAAGAGTGACACTGACCTGATCCTAGGAGGAGCAAAAAGCAGATTATATGCAGAATTTTCAGTCCGGTCCTCATTGCTCCATCCGTGCCGGATCCACTCCAAGAGAACTGTGAGAGACGTCTGAACTGTATGAAGTAACCAACATTGTCTGAACCTTGTTTCACTTTTACCTTTTACAAGACACAGATTCTGATCACATGATGCTAGTATAATCTCTGTACACATACCAATAATAAGAGCACAATAAAGCAGTACAAATGTGCACCATAATCTATGCAACCGAGTCATTTTTTATTGTTTGTTGCAGCTTTAAATATTACCTTCTGTCTCACAGTCCAAACACTTTTATTTACAAAATTTTAATGTAAATAGTACAAAAAGCCTGCACTAAAGACAAAATACATTGGATGTAGTCAAAAAAGTGTACAAAAATATTATCAATTAAATTTTATTGTATCTCAAGTATACAGTATCAGAAAACAGAACAAAAAAAAAAAAGAATAATAATACAAATTAAAATGACATTGACATAAATACCCCCCATAATGGAAGGCACTTTCAAATCTTATTATAATAACAATATAAAAAACAGAGTAAGTAATAAATACAATTAGTACACTGATTCAATAATAATAAAAAGTCCCCAAAGCTCAATTGAAGCAGATGCACTGTAACTTTCAATGGCCAAAGGAGATATGATCCTAGTGCAGTATATCAATATCCGCTTACCAGAAGCTGTGGACCTCTGCAAAGCAGGGGTCAAACTCACACATATCCCCTCAGGGATGATGATCTCCTGGATGCTGACACTGGAACGGAACACCACCAGCAACGAATCCTAGTATCCACAGGCAAAGACAAACTTCCAGCTGAGGGAGCCCCAAGGAATGCAGGAGTCCGGATCAGGGTGTCTTCCACCGCACGAGCTCCGGATCACAGCGGCGCTGGGAACTGGACTCCCACACACCGAACTGGGCATGCGCAGTACTGCCGGCAGAGAGGGGGGGGCTCGGGGAATGTAGGACAGAGTTCATATATCAAATAGTAATATATAAATGTGCAGAGATTTTCCATGGCAGAAATTAAAATTGTAACAAAATGAGCAACTACCACCATAAAAGGGATCCCCCGACAATGAAGGGGAGGGAAATGGGTCAAGGGTAAGAGAGGGGGAGAGGCAACCATATAACAGACAGGCCATGGAAACATTATAAAAAACAGGAGCAACCTGGGGTTAGAGACCAAAATGTTTGTGGATCTGGACTGTCACTGCAGTGATGTATGACTAGAGGAGTCTTGCAGCCCAAGGGGGAGTATCAGGTGAGTGGGCCAAGTGGAAAGAATGACTGATCACTAGTGTGTCAAGGTGGCAGAAAGGGGTCTTCCGGTGAACTGGAGGGAAGACATTAGGGCATCCTTTTTGTGGAGGTTGAGGTAAAGAAAAACACTTGCCACTTAATTGAAAAACGATGGAGGGAAACGATGGAGGGACTTTGGTTATTGGCCACCCAATATTGGGGAACGTTCCAAAAGGGAAAAGCCAATGATTTTAACCAAGGGGTCTCTCCCCATTGAGCATGTAGGCAGGTGCAGTCTACTTTCTCCACTGTAAGTGGTGCTCTCCGCAGCAGCACTGAAGTTGGAGAGGAAGTCAAGAGCAACATAAGTTAAACCGGATGGACTATTGTCTTTATTCAGCCTTACCTACTATGTAACTATGAATATTGTTCCTCTATGGTTTCCTGGGTCACTGGGGAAGCATTCACTTGGAGGTTGCCACCCCATGTGACTTTTGCAGCCATCCTGGGTCAGGCAGAGCATTTTTAAGGCCATGGCTCCCAAGTTTGGCATGCATTTGGGAATTGGTAGAGTAGAGACAAGTACCCTACCTGTTACGTACAGCACTAGAGGTAAGGAAAAGTTACTGACGAGGAGGAAAAACTTAGGGTTTGCAACCTTTCTGGACTCCTGCTTGTTGGGCATGAGACAGCCAGGCTGCATTCTTCCCCTGTTTACAGACACTGACAGTCTGCTACAGTCTGCTTTCTACACGTTGTTGGAATTGTGCATGTTCCTGATTGAGCTGCCTGCCCACCAGGTTATTTGTGAACTGTCTCTATTTCAATACGAGTCCTTTCACTGCATTTGGGATTGAGTGTGTTATTCTGCCACACCGCGCTGCACCCCACCTACAGGCAGGGTCTAGTAAAAGAGAAAGATGTGAGTTCCTGCTGAAAAGAGTGATGTGGAGATAAGAAGTAAGATTCAAATCATTGTCATTGAGCATTGCACAAAAAGGATCTATCGCTACACACATTAGTCAAGTGTTATGCTAATCATTAGATAGCCTTATACTCTATTCCAATGAGACGATCCACGTTTGTAAAGAGGTGGGTTGTGGTCAGCCAGGTTTTGACTGACTACCGTGTGAGAACATCCTGGGTCACTTGGGTGGGTTCTTCCTGGGGCTATGTTGCTCCATTGGGCAAAGAGGGCCCAAGTGTCAAGCAGCTGGGTTGTTGTGGGTTTCCAAGTTGAGGGACTGTAAAAGGGACTCTGCCTCAGAGGGAGATTTGAAGGAGAGTTGTTCTCATTGGGCAAGTGAAGATATATGGCTGGGTATGCTAGAGTGAATTGTATGCATTTCTGAAAGAGGGAAGAGCACACTTGTTGAAAGACTTTTCGCCTTTGGAGCACCTCCTGGGAGTAGTCTGCAAATAATTGAATATTGTGACTGTCGATTGCCAGTGAACGTGCATGGCGAAGACGTAGAAGTATGGCGAGTTTATCCACACAGTTTAAATATTTCATGATCATTGGTCTGGGTGTTGTTTGATCACCCAAGGGGGTTCCCAAATGATGAGCTTTTGCAGCCATGCAAGGCTGTTTCATACTCAGGGCTTCAGATATATGCACAGAACAAATATCCAATAATGAGCTCACCTAATCTGCATGTTGTGCCTGGACCAGTTTTGTAAGTCCTCTATTTTCTGCATTTTGGACTTTTGGATCTTAGACTGCTGTTGGATAATAACTTGTGTTTTCAGGAGCTCGTCTTCCATAGATGAGACCCTGTGCTCTGCCTCAGATAAGTGCTGGAAGTGCTCACTCATCTCCTTTTTGATCTGCTCAATGCCAGTTAATATTGCTTTCTCTACTGCATCCGCAATAGTGGGGGAGAGCAGGGAGGCTACATCCTTAGCTATCCTTTCATGGGAGGGATCTGTGGCTGGGCTGCCAGCTGTGAGCTGGTGCCACTATTATGCATGACTGAGTCCCCTGCCATATTGGGATCCTGTAGTTGGCTCTGCAGTACTGGACTGCCAGGGTAGATGCTGAGTGCTGGGGCCACTCTTATTTAGGAACCGTTCCATATGATGGTATCAGGGCTGAGTGGGGAGACCAATCAGTTAGGCAGCCATGGGAGAATTTTAGATGCAGGGCTTTACTGCTCAGTGGTAGGGATAACCTGAACAACCCCCCGGTTCGGTTCACACCAGAACATGCAAATTTGTATGAACAAGCAAACACCGTTAAAGTCTATGGGACACGAACATGAAAAATCAAAAGTGCTAAATTTTAAGGCTTATATGCAAGTTATTGCCATAAAAGGTGTATGGGGACCCGGGTCCTTCCCCAGAGGACATGTATCAATGCAAAAACAAGTTTTAAAAATGGCTGTTTTTTCAGGAGCAGTGATTTTAATGGATGACCCCGCCTTCCTCTGATGTCACATGGCATCAGAGGGGACAGGGTCACCCATTTACGTCAACAGGTGGCCCCGCCCTCAGCTATAAAACAGCTGTCATTGTGAAGAGGCTTCAGTCAGCGGGAGCCTCCCATGGGGAGGTGGAGTTGCTGTGTTTTTTTTCTCGGGTCGTCGGACGCTGTAATAGAATATGAATGGACATCGCGGGACAGTTTTTTTTTAAATAAAGGACTTGTCCCAAATTGTCTACTGTCATTTTTACCATTTTGACACTTTTTTTGTTGAATTTGTAGGGGTACAATGTACCTAATACCCATTCACCTAGGGGGGGATCTGGGGGTCCCTTTGTTAAAGGGGGCTTCCAGATTCTGATAAGCCCCCCTCCCGCAAACCCCAACAACTACCGGGCAAGGGTTGTGGGGATGAGGCCCTTGCCCCATCAACATGGGGATAAGGTGCTTTGGGGGGGACCCCAATGCACCCTCCCCATGTTGAGGGTATGTGGCCTGGTGGCCCAAAGGGCCTGGTAATGGACGGGGGGAACCCATGCTGTTTTTTTCAATGATTTTTATCTATATTGCCGGGATCCGACAATTCAATACAGTCGCAAGCAGTTTTAAATGACATTTTTTCCTTTAGAAATGTCATTTTGCTGTGGTATTGTTCTAAACACAGGAAAAATGCGCTACTTTACAGGCTACTAAGGACACCCCCCAGGCATGATATTTAAAGCAATATTTCATTTTTATTTTTTCATTTTAAGCATTATTAAAATCACACCTCCCGAAAAAATGGTCATTTTGAAAACCTTTTTTGCATTGATACATGTCCCCTGGGGCAGGGCCCGGGTCCCCATACACTTTTTATGACAATAACTTGCATATAATCCTTTAAAATGAGCACTTTTGGTTTTTCATGTTAGTGTCCCATAGACTTTAACGGTGTTCTGCGGCTTTCGAATTTGCTGCGAACACCGCATAATGTTCGCTGTTTGGCGAACAGACAAACACCCAATGTTCGAGTTAAACTTACGTTCAACTCGAACATCGGGCTCATCCCTACTCAGTGGGAGCTGCTGTGGAAAACGTTCATTCCATGTGGCGCTGGAACCGAAAGTAACAAACTGGAAATAAAGCCAACCCTTAAAAAATAAAATCATTTTTTCATTGTCCACCTTTACAGGCTCTGATGTGTCCAGGGCTCCACTATGGAATTTGTAGTGCACTGAAGATCCCAATCAGGTTTGCTCCATAAATATTACAGATATTTAATAACATACTTCTTCCATCTTCTCCATAAACTGGGTTTATCTGAAAATTAACAAATGTGTTACTTGTTAAAGTCTCTTGTATACAGAACAGATTACAAATAGATTTGGTAATCTGGTTGAAGGGATTTGGTTGTAAATACTTAACCATTTATCTTCTGTCTTGCACTAAAGGTGCCTACCATCTTATAGTTTTCAACATTATAATATTATTTACCAGAAGAATAATAATAATATTATCAGAAAAATGTAATAAATGAGTGAGTCAGGCTCAAAATGGGAGCTCATGGACAAACTGTAATCTATGCAGTACCATATCAAGACCACACAATATGATTAAAACCACAAAATTGTAATTCCAGATCAAGAACTTTTTTATAGACCATGAGATACAGTATAATGGAACACTGATGGGAAGACTTATACAAAAAGTCTTGGTCAAGTGGTAACCAAAATCTTCATAACCACTGACACTTATATTGACACTAAATGTAAAAACTTTTTTTTAAATCCTACCTAAAATGTTATTTTTATTTTTACAGACTTTTTTTTTAGTACACAGTTAATTAGGGATCAGAAAATATACAAATCCTGAGCACCAGGGAGCTGCAAGTTTTGTTATTTGGGGATTATAATAAATGTTTTGTGGTTTTAATCCCATCCCGTGGCTTTGGCGCAGTACTGCGTATATTTGTGTTTATTAATTTTATTTTAGAGTCTTTTGAGCCTCTGTTTTGAGTCTGCCTTGATCACATACTTAATACTCCTTATAGTTTAGTGAATGGAGCCTTTTGTGATATGGAGATTCTTGGAAACAGAATGCTCCGAAGAGATCAAATTTATCATAGTGGATTTCTCATTCAGATCAACTTTACAAAAGCAACTACCTTTTAAATTTAGAAGAGCCTCTGGGGGAAGTCAGAGACAGCGGGTTCAGGCAGAGCAATTTTTCTGCCATGATTATTTTTTCTGCAGGAGTAATCAGCAGGTGAACACAGCAGTTTAACCAAAGCAGGATAATGAAAGCAGCAAGAAAAGACAAATAGCTCTGCTCCACTCTGGACCAACCGCACACCAACACTTTGGAATGCATTTAACAAGTCTGAATCCTATCCACTCTACCATTTAATATGCCCCCCCTACTCTGCCTCCTCATACTAGTATCCTCTGCTTTCAAATTCTCATTTCTTTTTCCCTTTTCTCCACCCCAAAACTTGTACATATCACCCTCACTTCTACCCTTTCCCTACTACTGTTCTCATCACCTCCTGCTAATACTTAACACACCTGCTGACCCACACACCAGGACAGGGAAGTATGTGCACTCATACACATCCCACTCCCATCTTAGTTTTCTCTCCCTCCTCCTTCTCCTACCCTCTGGGGAGATCTCCCCTAATCCTGGTCCTCCAGTGTCTCACCCCAATACCCGGCACCCTCCCTTCTCCACCATCACCTGCAATCTTCTCAGTCTTATCTTGATCCCCCTGATTCCAAAAACCACCCCCCCTTCCCATGTGCCCTCTGGAATGCCTGCTCTGTCTGCAACAAGCTCACTTCTGTCCATTAGCTTTTTGTCTCCCACTCCCTTTATCTTTTTGTAATCACAGAAACATGACTTCAAGAGTCAGATTCTGCTTTGCACGCAGCCCTCTCCCATGGATGCTCCACTGGATTCACCCAGACTGACCTAGTGGACAGAAAGGAGGTGGAGTTGGTTTGCTTTTATCCCCACTGAGCCCCTTTCAAGTCCTTCCTATCCCTCCCTCTCTATCCTTCTCTTATTTGGAAACACACTGTATTTGTCTGTTTTCTCCAATTTCCCTAGGGATTGCAGTGATCTATCAGCCTCCTGGACTGGTGTCACGCTTCCTTGATGACTTCTCTGCCTGGGTATACTACTTTCTCTCCACTGAAATACCCACCATCATTCTTGGGGTTTTTAACATCCCAACCAACGTTAACAGTCCAACTACATCCCAAATTTTCAACTTAACCTCATCCTTTGACCAAACACAATGGACACAGTACTCCACTCACTCTGATGGTAATACCCTTGACTTTGTTTTCTCCCATCTTTGCACTAGAGCTGCACAATTAATCGTTTAAAAATCGTGATCTCGATTCACCTCCCCTGACAATCTTCTCCTGCAGAGGTTGCTGATTCTTTCATATAAACAAGTGGAGAGACTTTATCTGCTCACTCAGCTGTCAAAAGAAAGCATTGGGCATTCTGCCAAGTCTTTAACTTGAAACATTGTAGCTAAGCTTCCTTCTTAGATCAAAGGGATAGAACTTCTGTGTAAATAAATAATCCAGGCAGTCTGCCAAGTTTTTAACAACCTGTAAATGCAGGAAGTTTAACCACTTAAAGTCTAAATCTTTTTCTGACACTTCTTTCTTAAGTTAAAATCAATATTTTTTTTCTAGAAAATTACTTGGAACCCCCAAACATTATATATATTTTAGCAGAGACCCTAGGAAATAAAATGGCATATGCTGCAATATTTTATGTCACACTGTATTTGCCCAGCGGTCTTTCAAATGCAATTTTTTGGGAAAAAATACACTTCAATGAATAAAAAAAAAAAAAAGAAACAGTAAAGTTAGCCCAATTTTTTTTGTTTTAATGTGAAAGATGATGTTACACTGGGAGAATCATGAGAGAATCGTGATCTATCTTCTAAGCAAAAAAAATTGTGATTCTCATTTTAGCCAGAATCATGCAGCTCTACTTTGCACCCTACAACCTCACCAACACCCCCTTTCCTCTCTCTGACCACAACCTCATCATTTTCACAAAGTCCTTGTCTCCACACACCTGTCCCTACAAGCAGAAAACAGTTACCCACAGAAACCTTTTCCACTTTAACTCTTCTCTTTTCTATTGTGCAACTTACTGCCTCCATGACAAAATCTCACCCCTGTCTTGCCCTGACCTGGCCACTTCTATCTACAACAGTTCACTTTCATCCACACTGGACTCTCTTACTCCTCTCACTAAACAAAATATCAGCCCCCGACCATTACAACCTTGGCAGACCAATGACACCAGAGACCTTAAGAGACATAGCGTGTACACTGGAGTGAGTGTGGTGTAAAACCAAATCCCAGCATGCATTCACCCAATAGAAATCTAAATTATTCAAATACAATTCCTTCCTCCATGCTGCCAAACAAGCCTACTTTGTCACTCTCATTAATAATCTGTCCTCTAGTCCTCATCGTCTCTTCTCTACTTTTAACTCTCTACTTTCTCCACCACCATCTCCACCCAGTAACTCGCTCACTGTTCACGAGATTGCCAATCACTTTAAAGCGGTGTTCCACTTAAAAAAAAAAAGAAAAGTCAGCAGCTACAAACACTGCAGCTGCTGACTTTTAATAATCGGACACTTACCTGTCCCAGGGTCCAGTGATGAGGGGGATCGAAGCCCCGCTCACCTCTGCTCGGCGGTGCCAGCATTGTAACTGTGGGCGCCAGGCTGTGGCTTCAAAGCCCGGCACCCACTGTACATGCGCGAGCGCTGCCGCATGCCGTGATTGGCTGCACAATTATCTGGGACCCGGGATGCATCCCAGATGATTGATAAGAGGGAGGGGGCAGAGCTGATCTCCCTTCCTGCACCGAGGGAAGTGACGTTAAGAGCCCAGGAGCTGAAGGAGGCAGACTACGAGGGACCCCCTAGCAACAGGCAAATTTCTCCAAATGTTTTTTTTATTTTTTTATGCACATGAATGAAAATCAAGATTGATGGAATTTGTGGGGGCATGTCCACTGCACAGAAATCTATCCTACTTAACATACCCTGTACAAATCCACTCTCAACACTTTCCTCTTTTGACCTTGCTACTACCGAAGAGGTCGCTAAAGTTTACTCAGAAGCCTGCCTTACCACCCGTCCCTTGGATCCTGTTCCCTCACATCTACTATGGTCACCCTCTTCTATTCTATGCTCCCTCACTCACATCTTCAGTCTATCCCTCTCCACTGGCATCTTCCCCTCCCCTCTAAAACATGCCCTGATCACCCCCATAGTTAATAAGCACTCACTAAGAACTTCCTTGCTCCAGTTTGCGTCAAAACTTTTACATCGCTTAGTCTACAACTGTCTTAGTTCCTCCTTCACTTACAACAACCATTTTGACCCCTTACAGTCCGGCTTTCGCTTACTACACTCCACTGAAACCATCCAACCGAAACTCACTAATGATCTACTAACTGCTAAAACCAATGGTCACTACTCCATACTACTAGACCTCTCTTCAGCCTTTGATACAGTTGACCATCCCCTCCTCTAAAAAAAAACTCCACTCTCTTGGCCTTCAAGACTCTGCTCTCTCCTGGTTCTCCTTCTATCTATCACAGAACTCCTTCAGTGTTATCTATAACTAGTGATGGGCCGAACTAACCCCCCCCCCGTTCAGTTCACACCAGAATATCTTGAACAGGGAAAAAGTTCTACCGAAAGTCCTAATTTTAAAGGCTTATATGCACGTAATTGGTCAAAAGGGCTATGGGGGTCTGGGTACTACCCTGGGGGACATGTATCAATAAAAAAAGAACATTTTAAAAACGATTGTTTTTTTCAGGAGCAATGATTTTCAATTATGCTTAAAATGCAACAATAAAAATGAAAAAATCATTTAAATATAGTACCTGGGGTGTTCCTTTAATTTGCATGTAAAGTGGAGCATCTGTAGCATGCATAAAACATTCTACAGCGGTTGCAATTGCCAGCACTTGGCTATTGAAATTTCTTTTTAAAAAGTGGCCATACCATACCAGACCAGACCCTTATCTGAGCATGCGGCTGGGCAGGTCAGGAAAGAGGAGGGGACGACATGTGTTAGTATAACTGTGCATATCATCCCATACTCTACGTTGTGTATCTAGATGAATTAGACTGCATTTTTTTAACACAGATTGGGGTTTTATTTGGTGGTAAATGGTAATGGTTATCACCATTTTTTTTATTATCAAAGGAAAGCTGGCACAAAACAGTAAAAAAATATACTGTATATTTTTAAAATTTAGCTGTATATTTCTTGCTGTGACCATAACCTTCCACCAAAGAAAAACCCAAAGTAAACTCTCCTGCTCCTGGTAATTGCAGTAATACCACATATGTGGATGTTATTTTGTCGTTTGTACTCATAGTTGGGTTTTGCCCCCCCCTTAATGTAATTTTGCTCTTCACCCCAACATCTCAAAAGCAGACACACACATATGCCCCGTACACATGGTCGGACTTTGTTCGGACATTCCGACAACAAAATTCTAGGATTTTTTCCGACGGATGTTGGCTCAAACTTGTCTTGCATACACACGGTCACACAAAGTTGTCGGAAAATCCGATCGTTCTAAAGGTGGTGACGTATAACACGTACGTCGGGACTATAAACGGGGCAGTGGCCAATAGCTTTCATCTCTTTATTTATTCTGAGCATGCGTGGCAATTTGCCCATCAGATCTGTGTACACACGATCGGAATTTCCGACAACGGATTTTGTTGTCGGAAAATTTTATAGCCTGCTCTCAAACTTTGTGTGTCGGAAAATCCGATGGAAAATGTGTGATGGAGCCTACACACGGTCGGAATTTCCGACAACAAGGTCCTATCACACATTTTCCGTCGGAAAATCCGACCGTGTGTGCGGGGCAATAGAATTATCTAAAAAAAAAAACTTTGCAGACTCCCTTCACAGCAGTTCCACGGTGTCCTCAGTTCCCTTTCATGTCACAGCACTACATTACATTGCAGACATTTTCACATTGTAGTGCCCCTTTACACATGACTGTAAGGTCAATCCTAGGGTCACAGACGCCTGGGTGCAGAAATATTTCTGGCGTCCCCACATGGGCATGGTCATCTTACCAACCCCTCCCCTTTACAAATGTTTCTATGGCAACGACTAAAACACAGAGATGCTCCCCTAAGAAGTCTTTGTTACCCTGGGATCCTCCCATGATCTTTTAAGAAAATACAGCAAGAGCGTACACTAATGAGACCTGGAGGGAAGTCTCTCTGATGCACACAGAGAGGGCTTCTGTTAGAGAGTCTGTTAGAAAGAGCCCCCAGACATAGTACAGGAGATGATCAGAGACTGCAGACATAATACAGGAGATGATCAGAGACTGCAGACATAATACAGGAGATGATCAGAGACTGCAGACATAGTACAGGAGATGATCAGAGACTGCAGACATAGTACAGGAGATGATCAGAGACTGCAGACATAGTACCGGAGATGGTCAGAGACTGCAGACATAGTACAGGAGATGATCAGAGACTGCAGACATAGTACAGGAGATGATCAGAGACTGCAGACATAGTACAGGAGATGGTCAGAGACTGCAGATATAATACAGGAGAAGGGCAGAGACTACAGACATAGCACAGGAGATGGTCAGAGAATACAGACATGATACAAAAGATGATCACAGACTGCAGACATAATACAGGAGATGGTCAGAGACTGCAGACATACTACAGGAGATGGTCAGAGACTGCAGACATAGCACAGGAGATGGTCAGAGACTGCAGACATAATGCAGTTCCTATGGACGTTAGTAGATAATGGCCGATCGGCCCTCTCACCTGTCCCAGTGATACAGCAACAACGGTTCCTCTGATCAGGAGTCAGCTCACTCTGAATTGCCCATGGCAACTCCGCTGGGTAGAGCCCAGATCTGTATTCTGGCAATGACTCCATTCCTTTCTCCGCCAGGGATGGCGCTAGGCTGTGTGGCTCTACCTCTGGTGGCGCAGGTCAGCGGGGTTCTCTCTCTGATGGTGTTCTCTCAGCACTGTCCTCTCCCTCTGGAGTCCAGGGTGTACTTCCCTGAAAGCTTTCCCAGGCTCCTGTCTCTCTCTCCCATTCAGCTGAGAATGCTGTGTGGGCTGCAGTTTCCGTGTTACAGTGGGGTTCCCAGTCCTCGGGACTAAATATCCCACAATCCACTTCTCTGCTCTTTTTTTTCTATTCTATTTCTTCATGGCCGATATGAAGGCGGGGAAGAAACATAGTGGGCGGCTGTGCTGGCAAGTGCCGCTCACTAGTACAGCAGCACGCGCAAGGAGAGGGAGGGGGGTAGAAGAGCCCACAGCTGCCGTGGCATCACTAGGGTTGGTGTCACCAGGTGCAGTAAAACATGGTGTCTCCCCCCTCCACCAACTATAGTCACCCCTCAGTACAGACCCCCCTCCACTAAGTATAGACCCCCCTCCATCAGTGCAGACCCCCCACTAAGTATAAACCCCTCCCTCAGTACAGACCCCCTCCATCAGTATAGACCCCGCCGGGACAAACCACCCCCTTCCATTAGTACAGACCCCCCCAGGAAAAACCACCCCCCTCCATTAGTACAGACCCCCAGGACAAACCCCCCCTCCATTAGTACAGACCCCAGACCCTCCCAGGACAAACCACCCCCATACATTAGTACAGACCCCCCAGGACAAACTGTCCCCCCTCCATTAGTACAGACCCCCCCAGGACAAACCCCCCCTCTATTAGTACAGACCCCCAGGACAAACCACCCCCCCTCCATTAGTACAGACCCCCCAGGAAAAGCCACACCCCCTCTATTAGTACAGACCCCCCCAGGACAAACCACCCCCCTCCATTAGTACAGATCCCCCAGGACAAACCACCTGACTTCCATTAGTACAGACCCCCCCAGGAAAAGCCACACCCCCTCTATTAGTACAGATCCCCCAGAACAAAACCAACCCCTCCTCCATTAGTACAGATCCCCCAGGACAAACCACCCCCCTCCATTAGTAGACCCCCCCAGGAAAAATCACCCCCCCTCCATTAGTAGTTCCCCCAGGACAAACCACCCCCTCATTTAGTACAGATCCCCCCAGGACAAACCACCCCCTCCATTAATACAGAACCCCCTCCAGGACAAACCGCCCCCCCTTCATTAGTACAGACCCCCCAGGACAAACCACCCCCCCTCCATTAGTAGATCCCCAGGACAAACCACCCCCCCATTAGTACAGATCTCCCCCAGGACAAACCACCCCCCCTCCATTAGTACAGAACTGCCCCAGGACAAACTGCCCCACTTTATTAGTACAGACCCCCCAGGACAAACCACCCCCCCTCCATTAGTACAGACCCCCCAGGAAAAGCCACAACCCCTCCATTAGTACAGACCCCCCCAGGACAAACCACCCCCCTCCATTAGTACAGATCCCCCCCAGGACAAACCACCCCCTCCTCTATTACAACAGATTCCCCCCCAGGACAAACTACCCCCTCTCCATTAGTAGATCCCCCCAGGACAAACCACCCCCCTCCATTAGTACAGACCCCCCCAGGACAAACCACCCCCCCTCCATTAGTACAGACCCCCCAGGAAAAGCCACAACCCCTCCATTAGTACAGACCCCCCAGGACAAACCACCCCCTCCATTAGTACAGATCCCCCCAGGACAAACCACCCCCTCCTCTATTACAACAGATTCCCCCCAAGACAAACTACCCCCCTCCATTAGTAGATCCCCCCAGGACAAACCACCCCCCTCCATTAGTACAGATCCCTACAGGACAAACCACCCCCTCCTCCATTAGTACAGATCCCCCCAAGACAAACGACCCCCCTTCATTAGTAGATCCCCCCAGGACAAACCACCCCCCCTCCATTAGTAGATCCCCCCCAGGACAAACCACCCCCACTCCATTAGTAGATCCCCCAGGACAAACCCCCTCCATTAGTACAGTTCCCCCAGGACAAATCACCCTCCTCCATTAGTACAGAACCCCCTCCAGGACAAACTGCCCCCCTCCATTAGTACAGACCCCCCCAGGACAAACCACCCCCTCTCCATTAGTACAGACCCCCTCAGGAAAAGCCACACCCCCTCCATTAGTACAAACCCCCCAGGAAAAACCGCCCCCTTCATTAGTACAGACCCCCCAGGACAAACCACCCCCCTCCATTAGTACAGACCCCCCCAGGAAAAGCCACACCCCCTCCATTAGTACAGACCCCCCCAGGACAAACCACCCCCCTCCAATAGTACAGATCTCCCCAGGACAAACCACCCCCTCCTCCATTAGTACAGATCCCCCCAGGACAAACCACCCCCTCCTCTATTACAACAGATTCCCCCCAAGACAAACTACCCCCCTCCATTAGTAGATCCCACCAGGACAAACCACCCCCCTCCATTAGTACAGATCCCTACAGGACAAACCACCCCCTCCTCCATTAGTACAGATCCCCCCAAGACAAACTACCCCCCTTCATTAGTAGATCCCCCCAGGACAAACCACCCCCCCTCCATTAGTAGATCCCCCCCAGGACAAACCACCCCCACTCCATTAGTAGATCTCCCCAGGACAAACCACCTCCATTAGTACAGTTTCCCCAGGACAAACCACCCTCCTCCATTAGTACAGAACCCCCTCCAGGACAAACTGCCCCCCTCCATTAGTACAGACCCCCCAGGACAAACCACCCCCTCTCCATTAGTACAGACCCCCTCAGGAAAAGCCACACCCCCTCCATTAGTACAAACCCCCCCAGGAAAAACCGCCCCCTTCATTAGTACAGACCCCCAGGACAAACCACCCCCCCTCCATTAGTACAGACCCCCCCCAGGAAAAGTCACACCCCCTCCATTAGTACAGACCCCCCCAGGACAAACCACCCCCCTCCATTAGTACAGATCTCCCCAGGACAAACCACCCCCTCCTCCATTAGTACAGATCCCCAAGGACAAACCACCCCCTCCTCTATTACAACAGATTCCCCCCAAGACAAACTACCCCCCCTTCATTAGTAGATCCCCCCGGACAAACCACCCCCCTCCATTAGTACAGATCCCCCCAGGACAAACCACCCCCTCCTCCATTAGTACAGATCCCCCCAAGACAAACTACCCCCCTTCATTAGTAGATCCCCCCAGGATGAACCACCCCCCCTCCATTAGTAGATCCCCCTCAGGACAAACCACCCCCACTCCATTAGTAGATCCCCCCAAGACAAACCCCCTCCATTAGTACAGTTCCCCCAGGACAAACCACCCTCCTCCATTAGTACAGAACCCCCTCCAGGACAAACTGCCCCCCTCCATTAGCACAGACCCCCCCAGGACAAACCACCCCCTTTCCATTAGTACAGACCCCCTCAGGAAAAGCCACACCCCCTCCATTAGTACAAACCCCCCCAGGAAAAACCGCTCTCTTCATTAGTACAGACCCCCCAGGACAAACCACCCCCCCTCCATTAGTACAGACCCCCCCAGGAAAAGCCACACCCCCTCCATTAGTACAGACCCCCCCAGGACAAACCACCCCCCCATTAGTACAGATCTCCCCAGGACAAACCACCCCCTCCTCTATTAGTACAGATCCCCCCAAGACAAACTACCCCCCCTCCATTAGTAGATTCCCCCCCAGGACAAACCACCCCCCCTCCATTAGTACAGACCCCCCCAAGGACAAACCACCCCCCTCCATTAGTACAGAACCCCCCAGGACAAACCATCCCCCCTCCATTAGGGTACAAAAAATCACCCAGCGGCAGCTGGAGAGGAGAGGATAGTGTGCAGCTGCACCACCCGGGTGGAGAACAGAACGCAGCAGGCAGGAGTTAGACACAGAGAGGAGAACACATGTCAGGCATGGACCACTACCCCCAGTGACATCACTGCATGGCTGGTCTCTCTCCACACAGAGACAGCTGATCTGATGTCCAGCTACTTTGCTCTCCTTTTGTGATAGGAGGAGGGAGGGGGGGCGAGCTTGGGCAAGAAACACAGCAGTGGCGGCGGTGACCGGCGGAGAGAGTCGCCTCTGTACACATTCAAGGAGAGGAGGAGGAGGAGGGAGGGGAGCACTCTGGCGCTTCAGCGCCCCCACCTCTGTGGCGCCCGGGTGCACTGCACCCCCGCCTAGGATTGGCCCTGACAGACTGTCTGTGTGTGGGGATTTTCAGTGCCGATTCGCGTGCAGCACGTGGGCGTAACGGGCAGCTCTGCTTTGGATCCCAAACAGTGACAGGGCCCTGGGCAGCTGCCCCATTTGCCCTGCGGTAAAGACGGCCCTGGTGGGGTCCAGAAACTACAGTGCATTTTTTTTATCCTACCTAAAACATACTGACACTAATTAACAAAAATTTTGTTTTATTTTATTCCTTCCTAAATACACTTATCCTTACCTTGACCCTAACTCTAACCCCACCACTGACATAGATCAAACCCTGATCTTTATATTTTATCTCTTTTTTTTTTTTATTAAATTTTTTTCCAACACATTTGTTTCTGTTTATCTTTTTCTTCTCTAGTATACAATGCATATTTTTCTCTATTTAAGAGGAGAAAAAAACACATGAGTGTGCTGCACAGCAATCAGCTGATCAGGATCCTGGCATTCCAGTTCCTGAATGTTAGTACAGGACTCGGGGCTCTTGGTGAGAGCCTGGTCCCTGTTCTGGGAGAACGCTGTGCAGGGCACTTCCAGTACAAACACATGTATGCATATGTAGCAATAACTCACGGTGGAGCTGCTGGTTTAAAGCAGGCTGTTACTGTCACCTTTGTTACCTCAATTTCACCAGAACCGGGTCTAGGGTCCCGTTGAGCTTAATACTAGACAATGTAGGCACCGGACACTTGAGTATCTTTTCCAATGTTTTAATAAAGAGTGACTGAAGGAAGTAGCAGGGAGGAGGCAGAAGAAGAATTGCAGGGAAGTTCAAATACCTTTTCTTAGTGTAGTATAAGGAATTGGAATCTTGTAGATGAATGTACTCTCCTTTTAGAGTTAAATCTATGCCCGCCCGGATAGGTTTCTCTCACTAACCTAGCAGCCGGTACACAGCACAAACAAAAGTCTCTGCCACAGACTTGAATGGAATAGAAACCCGTACGATCCTCTGCCACAGGATGTAATGGTTTACGATGAATAGCAAACACAGCACTAAAACCTTTAAGCCGACCCGGCAGTACTATGTGGTAGGTTAACTTTAGGATGCGTCCTCCAACTGAGTCACCAGGCCCCTCTCCAGACCAGCACTCTGCATGATCCTTCCATGACGGGTCCTCTCCTGGGATCTTCTCAGTTGTCCAGCTTCTTCCCGTAGGACAGACAGCACAGGACCATTCCTCTGCCACTGTGGTAGGCCCCAGACAGGCTTCTGGGCCCACCCACATGCTGCAGCAACGTGGTCCTCCCGGTTGGAGGACCATGCGGTAGTACTCCTAACACATACCTGTCGGCCAGGAGGGCCAGCAGGTGGAACGAAAAAACATGGCGTCTGTCCCATAAATACCCTCTCCCAGAATGTAACTCGGAGGACCACCTTCGCTGAGTTATCTCCGGGACAGAAGAGCACTCATACGCTTTAACATGTTGCCTTTCCAACATGGACCCATGGCGACAACGACACCCACAGGCACAGTGTGAAACTACATGCAACACAGCCAAACTGGAACAGAAGCAAATCTGACTATGTATGAAACAGGTAATTCACTAAATTTACTTATAAGCGGTAGATTGAAAATCTACCAGCGCTACACATAAATGCAGCATTATTGTTTGTATTCTTATTACAATGCTGATGTTGTAAAATGAAAGTGTATGCTGTGACCTCAGATCTCTTTTAAGTGTACAACACAATTTCAGTACCTACAACATAACCACTACTTACCTTTGCGCACATTCAGAGTTCTGTGTACAGAGATGGGCCATTTCAGAGAAGCGTGTTCCACTTCTACAGCAAGCACCGCACCGTCATCTGTATCTGCACTCGGGGTTATAGTAATGGAGCAGAGACACTTGTACATTCCAATCCAGGATTTTGTCATCTCAACTTCAATTTCCACAGGTAACCATGTACGGCTTTCATCACCTTTTTCTAGAACAGACAGAGATTGGACTTTATTGATCCTCTGGCCTCCAGCTTTCGATACGTCATTAAGAAATTTATTGGATGATGTCCGATCTGTGGAATCCCAGGAGGCAATAAGCTGTCTTTTAATTTCATGGCGTCTTTTCAGATATACATTTATCTGGATTTCTTTTTGTCTGAAATATGTTATCTCACAGGTTAGAGTTGTTCTCTTCATATGATGAATATATCGATTCCCTGAGATCTCAGATAGAAAAGGTTCACCTAGAAAACAATGAGAAGGAGTAAAATACATTTCCATTTCATATTCCTCTATACACAATAAGAAGGATGTGTACTCATATGGAAACAGAATAAAGCGTGAAGGGGTTTGAATGAAAAGCAATGTCTCCATGTCTATGACTCTGGACTGCTCAGGAATAATTGTAATAAATGAAACACAGATGCTATTTTTTATGTATAATAATTTTTAGGTTTGTATCATTTGGCCCAGTCATGCAATACCCAAATCAGCACAGTGCTCCCCATAAACAGCTCACATACAGTATCTCACAAAAGTGAGTACACCCCTCACATTTTTGTAAATATTTTATACTATCTTTAAGGGCTGCAACTAATGATTATTTTCATAATTGATTAGTTAGCCGATTGTTGTTTCGATTAATCGGTTGATAACCTTAAAAAAAAGTGTGGTGTATAATTTGGTTAATGTTAAATGTTAAAGTTTTTTTTTAAAAAAGGTAATTTATTCTTAAATATCTCTATGCAGTGGCAAATATAAATAACCGACTATATCAGTGGTGTCCAAACTATGGCCCTCCAGTTGTTAAGGAACTACAACTCCCATCATGCCTAGTAATGTCTGTGAATGTCAGAGTTTTACAATGCCTCATGGGAAGTGTAGTTCCGCAACAGCTGGAGGGCCGTAGTTTGCACACCCCTGGACTATATGGTTAGGGTGCAAAATATCTAATCCACTCTGAGAATAACAGACAGAAGAGATATACTGTATATACTATTAGAGGAGATATACTGTATATACTATTAGAGGAGAGATATACTGTATATACTATTAGAGGAGATATACTGTATATACTATTAGAGGAGAGATATACTGTATATACTATTAGAGGAGATATACTGTATATACTATTAGAGGAGAGATATACTGTATATACTATTAGAGGAGATATACTGTATATACTATTAGAGGAGAGATATACTATATACACTATTAGAGGGTGAATCTGGTAAATATCATCAGACTCCAAGATCAATTTTTTTTATTAAAAACAAACAATGTCTTCCTTCAAAAAAATGTCATTTTAAGAACGTTTGTTTCTTTTTCTAATCATTAGTGGGGGTCAAATCGACGTTCATTTTCAAGCACAGTGACAGGAAAATTTGGAAATAATAGAAAACATCTTGGTCATAGGAATTTTCAGACAGTGTATGTGGTTTTCAATCAGAAATTACATTCATTTTAACAACAGAATGTTAAAAACAAGTGAAAATTTCAAACGACATTCTTTCATTCAGTGAATGTACAAAGATTTTTCGTCTGAATCTTCTCGTCTGAAAATTGATCGGTGTGGCCAGCATAAGGCTCAGTCCACACCTATGCAGTTTGTTTTTGATCTATTTCTGCAGTGCATTTTGCTGTGTGTTTTGACTTTTGCGCACATGATTTTGCTAAGATTTGTGTTTTTGCATTTTTTTTGTTGGGCCAATTTGTTGTTGGGCAGATTAAAGAACACAAATTCCTGCAAAAATGCATTACATGCTTCTCTGCAGCTTCTCTATTGAAGTATATTGTCCCATAGGAAACCATGTAAATGAACTGTAGTGCGTTTCTGCAAAAAACACATAGATGTGAATCAGGTCTAAGACATTAATAATGAGGTTAAAAAACTAAAATTAGCCCTTTTATAGCACAAAAAAAAGCAAATAATCACTACTGTAAGGGGTTCATTTTTTACTGTAAAACTGTGAAAGTAATATTTACAGTAGTGATTATTTGCTCTTTTTGTACTATAAAGGGCTCATTTTATTTTTGTTTTTTTAACCCCATTATGTTACTGGCCGATTAATTGATTATGAAAATAGTAATCGATTATTGTCATAATCGATTAGTTGTTGATTAATCAATTAGTTGTTTCAGCCCTACTACCTTTTCATGTGACAGCACTGAAGAAATGACACTTGTCTACAATGTAAAGTAGTGAGTGTACAGCTTGTATAACAGTGTAAATTTGCTGTCCCCTCAAAATAACTCAACACACAGCTATTAATGTCTAAACCGCTGGCAGCAAAAGTCAGTACACCCCTAAGTGAAAATGTCCAAATTGGGCCCAATTAGCTATTTTCCCTCCCCGGTGTCATGTGACTCGTTAGTGTTACAAGGTCTCAGGTGTGAATGGGGAGCAGGTGTGTTAAATTTGGTGTTATCGCTCTCACTCTCTCATACTGGTCACTAGAAGTTCAACATGGCACCTCATGGCAAAAAATTCTCTGAGGATCTGAAAAAAAGAATTGTTGCTCTACATAAAGATGGCCTAGGCTATAAGAAGATTGCCAAGACCCTGAAACTGAGCTGCAGCACGGTGGCCAAGACCATACAGCGGTATAACAGGACAGGTTCCACTCAGAACAGGCCTCGCCATGGTCCACCAAAGAAGTTGAGGTCACGTGATCAGCGTCATATCCAGAGGTTGTCTTTGGGAAATAGAGGTATGAGTGCTGCCAGCATTGCTGCAGAGGTTGTAGGGGTGGGGGGTCAGCCTGTCAGTGCCCAGACCATACGCCGTACACTGCATGAAAATTGGTCTGCATAGCTGACAGTGACATTTATACTGTAATCAGTGGATATTTTTAACTCTGATCACTGTATAAATGTCAGTGGTCCAAAAAAGTGTCAAAAGTGTCCGATCTGTCCACTGCAATGTCGCAGGCCCAATAAAAATCAAAGTATGGGGCAGCACAGTGGTGTAGTGGGTAGCACTCTCGCCTAGCAGTAAAAAGGGTCGCTGGTTCGTATCCCAACCACAACACTACCTGCCTGGAGTTTGCATGTTCTCCCTGTGCCTGCGTGGGTTTCCTCCGGGTACTCCGGTTTCCTCTCACACTCCAAAGACATGCTGGTAGGTTAATCGGCTTCTGTCCAAAATTGGCCCTAGTATATGAATGTGAGTTGGGGACCTTGGATTATGGGATCCTTGAGGGTAGGAACTGATGTGAGTGTGCAATGTCTGTATGGAGCGTTGTGTAAATTGACAGCACTATATGGGTACCTTAAATACATAATGATATAATAGATGAGCATCTTAATAAGACACAATGTACAGCGATAGGGACAATTGTATACACTCACTCAGGTTGAACTGGATGGACTGGTGCCTTTATTCAACCTTACTAACTATGTAACTATGTTAAAAAAAAATCAATAATAAAAATGCCATAAATCTATCCCCTATTTTGTAGATGCTATAACTTTTGCACAAACCAATCAAATGCTTATTGCAATTTTTTTTACCACAAATATGTAGAAGAATATATATCAGCCTAAACTGAGGAAGAAATTTGTTTTTTATATTTTTTTGGGGGAATATTTATTATAGCAAAAAAGTAAAAAATATTGTTTTTTTTTTAAATTGCAGCTTTTTTTTTTTGTTTATAGCGCAAAAAATAAAAACTGCAGAGGTGATCAAATACCACCAAAAGAAAGCTCTATTTGTGGGAAAAAAAGGACATTAATTTTGTTTGGGTATAGCGTGTCACGACTGCACAATTGTTAGTTAAAGCAACGCAGTGCCGTATCGCAGAAAAATGGCCTGGTCATTAAGGGGGCAAATCCTTCCAGGGCTGCAGTGGTTAAAGATTAGCTAGTTTGACCTTTTTGGGTTAAAGATGGACTCAAAATCAAAATCCCAAACTCACTGACAGTTTTTAGAAGACTTTCTTCAAGCAGTGGTACAGGGAAAAGTCTGCATCTTTCAAGAAGACCATGATATTTATGCAGGACAATGCTCCATCGCATACATCGAAGTACTCCACTGCATGGCTAGCCAGTAAAGGCCCTAAAGATGAAAGAATAATGACATGGAACCCTTCCTCATCTGACATAAACCCTATTGAGAACTCATGGCCTCTTCTTAAACAGGAGATTTATGGTGGAGGAAAACAGTCCACCTCTCTGAACAGTGCCTGGAAAGCTTTGGTTGCTGCTACACAAAAAGTTAATCATCAATGGATCAAGAAACTGATAGACTCCATGAATGGAAGGCATATGACTGTTATTGAAAAGAAGGGGGCTAGATTGGTCACTGATTAATTTTTTTTTTTTTGAAATGACAAAAATGTTTATTTGTAAATTTTGAGTTGTTTGTTTATTATTCTCACTTTAACAGATGAAAAAAAACAAGTGAGATGGGAATAAATACATTTTTTATTTAGTTGCATAATAATTCAGCACACTAATAGATCCCAATAATTGTACACACAGAGATCTTCTCCTAAGAAAGCCAAAACCTCACTTTTACTTTCTTAAATATTCAGGTTTGAGGTTTATTAACATTTTATATTGACCGAGAGCGCTGTGGTTGTTCAATAATAACTTGCCTAATAATTGTACACACAGTGTAGAAAGAGGAGTTTTTGCCTTGAAGGAGAAGAACTTGGGTTAGGGCCAAAAGGGGCTTCATAGGGATCAGTTGAAATAACAACAAACATGGGAAGATTTTATGTTCTTGGGTTATCTAAACATTTGTGACCAGACCAAATTTTGACATTTGCAGAGTTTACTCAACAATAACCTTTTGCTGATTTGCATACCAAGATCATTTTCTCATCATTTATTCTTGTATTTTTTAGGCAGATAAAAAAGGTCTTAATTTGGTAATTTGTTCTTTTTTTTAATACTCTCAATATTTATATTTTTATAATTAGCAGAAAAATACAGTTCATTTGTTTCCAAATGTTTTAAAATTGTAATAAAGAGGGGGTTAGGGAAGGTGAGAGAGAGAGGGGGTGTGAAAGAGAGAGAGGGGGGGGTGGGTGTGTGGGGGTGGGAGAGAGAGAGGGGGGTGAGAGAGAGGGGGTGGGAGAGAGGGAGAGAGAGAGATAGAGCACTTTTTTCATTTTTGTACACGTTAAAATCTGCGTTTTGGCTATAAAATTGGTTAAAACATTATATTTTTTGGAAATATGTATAGAAATTATATCCACGCTCGGTTAAACAAATCAGCAGCTGAACACTATAACCCAGATATTGGGCACAAAGGAATAATACAAAATATAAAGTGCAGAGCTAAATATAACTGAAAATATAAATAACACAATGCCTACCAGCATGTGATATAAAGTGCAAATGTGCAAAGATCAATTTGCAATATTACTATGACTGACTATTATGCAATAGTGAATAATGGTGAAATGAATAAGATATTATCTACATACTGTATAACTAACATTAAAGAAATTTAGCATATGATATAACATACCACAGTGCAAACGTGCAATAAACAAATGTGCAAAATGTGCAATATTGAATGACAAAGTAAACAAATAAAAAGGAAAAAAAAGGAAAAAAAAGTTCATGTATGGCTGATATACAAATGAAAAAGATCCGATAAAAAAGAGAAAATTCTTGTAAACTAGTATTCAGTGGAGGAGACCCCATAAGAAGTGGACAGCTTTGGCCAGATGCTTGGCAGCTTCTCACCCATCACCAAATGAAAGGCCTACCAAAAAGCCAGCGACCACCCTTACTCAGGGGGGTCACAAAGCGCTTGTTTGGATTCAAAGATCCACTGGAGGAATATCCAAGCGTCTCTCACCAGAAGCCTTTATATACACCCAGTGGTGTATTTTGGTTTTGTGCTGCCCTAGGCAAGAATAAAATCGGGCCCCCCCCATGTAAATTTGCCCCACCCCTCCCTGTTTAATGGATGTGACTCCTTCCAAAATTTTAGGACTACAAGTTCCGGTATGAACCCCTGAGCTATAACAGGTTCATGCTCAGACCTGTAGACCTTCACTAGCTTTGGGGGGAGGTGTCATAGCCTCAGCTCTGAGGGGTTCATGCTGGGACCTGCAGTCCTTCACTTTTGGGGGTCACATCCCTAGATCCTTCAGGTTCATGCTGGAACCTGTAGTCGTTCACTAGGAGGGGGGGGCGTGTTGCATCCTCAGCTCTGAGGGGCTCATGCTGGGGGGGTCACATCTCCCAAAAATGAAGAACTACGAGTTCCAACATGAGATTCTTAGATCTAAGGATGTGTCTCCCTCCAAAATTGAAGGACTACAAGTCCCGGCATGAACCCCTAAGATCTAGGGATGTTAACCTTTAGATCTCACAGGTTCATACTGGGACCTGTAGTCCTTCATTAGGAGGATGGAATCAGTGGCAGTGGTGGTGGTGCTTGGCGGGGTGGGTTCAGTGTCAGTGCTTGGGGGGGATGGGTTCAGTAACTCTCACTTGCTGTCACCTGTCAGTCAGTGTCCAATTGATTCCCCCTGCATGCATGCAAGAGAGGGGAGGAGAGAGAGGGGGATGAGATGGGGTTAGTCAAGATGAGAGAGAGGGGGGTGTGAGAGAGAGAGGGGGTGTGAGAGGGGGGGTGTGAGAGAGAGAGGGGGTGTGAGAGGGGGGGTGTGGGTGTGCGGGGATGGCATAGAGAGAGGGGGTGCGAGAGAGAGGGGGTGGGTGTGTGGCGGTGGGAGAGAGAGAGAGAGAGGGGGGTTGGAGAGAGAGAGAGGGGGATGAGAGAAAGGGGGTGTGTGGGGGTGGGATAGAGAGAGAGGGGTGGGTGTGTGGAGTGGGAGAGAGAGGGGGGGTTTGAGAGAGAGGGTGGGTGTGTGGGGGTGGGAGAGAGAGAGGGGTGGGTGTGTGGGGGTGAGAGAGAGAGGGGGTGAGAGAGAGAGGGGGTGGGTGTGTGGGGGGGTGAGAGAGAGGGGGTGGGAGGGAGAGAGAGAGAGGGGGTGAGAGGGGGGTGTGGGTGAGAAAGGAAGGGGGTGTGAGAGAAAGGGTGGGTGTGTGGGGGTGGGAGAGAGAGAGGGGGTGGGAGAGAGAGGGGGTGGGTGTGTGGGGGTGTGAGAGAGAGAGGGTGGTGGGAGAGAGAGAGAGAGAGGGGGCTGAGAGGGGGTGTGGGGGAGGGAGAGAGAGAAGAGCGGCAAGAGAAAGGGTGGGTGGGTGTGTGGGGGTGGGAGAGAGAGAGGGGGTGTGACAGAGAGAGAGGGGGGTGGGTGTGTGGTTGTGGGAGAGAGAGGGTGGTGGGTGTGTGGGGGGAGAGAGAGAGGGGGTGTGACAGAGAGAGAGGGGGGTGGGTGTGTGGTTGTGGGAGAGAGAGGGTGGTGGGTGTGTGGGGTGGGAGAGAGGGGGGGTGTGAGAGAGGGTGGGTGTGGGAGAGAGAGAGAGGGGGTTGGTGGGGTGGGAGGGAGAGAGGGGGTGGGAGAGAGAGGGGGTGGGTGGGTGGGGTGGGGGAGAGAGAGGGGGTGGGTGGGGTGGGAGAGAGAGAGGGGGGGTGGGTGTGTGGGGGTGGGAGAGAGAGGAGGTGGGTGTGTGGGGTGGGAGAGAGAGGGTGGTGGGTGTGGGAGAAAGAGAGGGTGATGGGTGTGGGAGAGAGAGGGTGGTGGGTGTGGGAGAGAGAGAGGGGTGGGTGTAAGAGAAGGGGAGAGGGTGGGGGGTGGGAGAGAGAGACCCCCTAGCCCTGCCTGCAGTACCTACTGTCCCCCCTGTGACTGTTCCAGGCAGCCCCTGTCTGTGTTGGTAGGCGTGCAAACAAGCCAAAACAGTTCCTTCCAATTTACAAATCCATGGAAGCGATCGCACATGAGCAGAGCACTTGGAAAGTGCAGTTGCTGTAGATCTGAGGGGGACATGCGAGGAAAATAAAAAACAGCATTTTTGCTTGTACATGATTGGATGATAAAATCAGCAGAGATTTCCCTCATTTCAGATCTTCCCCTCAGATCTACAGCGACTGCACTTCCAAGTGCACTAGTGCAGAGTGGATTTGCCTTTAGTAAATTAACCCCATAGTGTCCATAGCATTAACTTAACTTAAACAAGCAACTAAACATAAACACAAATCAACATGGTACTAGGTGCATATAATTCTCATTGGCACCTGAGATCCACAAAGGAACCTCCCACCAATTTTTGGGAGGGGGGGTGGAGGTTATCTTGTTTATTGACCATTAATGGAAAAATGGCTCACCTGGGTGTGTCAGGGAGTGAGTACAGGTCGCTTGCTACCAAATTTGTGGTAAGGAGGGTTGACCTATCATTAGTCCATTGTGTCGTTCAGATGACTTCTTCTGAGCTTTCTCCCAAGGTGTCATATGTCAGTCACGTTGGGGTCAGAATTGCTTGCTTAGTTTTTGGTTCCTGCAGTACAGTAGGTTTGGCATGATCTATTTTTGTGTTTTTACCTGTATGTGGTCTTGATCATTTTCTACATCTTCTGTTATTGGTGACATTTTCTTTGGTTAGAGCAGATGTAGTATTCTCTTCGGGTGGATAGGGCTATAGCCAGTCTATACCCATTGTGTCTTCCTCACTGTCCTTTTCATCTGTGTTTAGGATGGTGTCTTGAGACCGAGTTAGTGGGCGGGGTCTGTGAGGACATCCAAACTGCTTCCTCTATAGGCAGGAGATGATTCCTGTGTCATTCTGGTGAGATGTTATTGCTGTCTGATCTAAGGAAGCGCCAAAGGCCAGATTGACAGGTAGTCAAGATTTCCTCCCAACCATCAGCCCGTAGTGTTGTTTTTAGTGGTATTATTAAACATGTACTATAGCTGCTGTGCCTACTTCAATGCTGTTTTTTTCGGCGAGAGGGTCGCAAGCATATCTAGAAGGGTGCAGTTGAATCATTCAAGCTGGGAGCCCCGGGAAGAAGATAGGATGTTGTTCCTGGATTTCTGAATACCCAGCAGATCCAACAGTCTTTGTCTCAAAGTCTCTTCTCTATATGGAATGGATATGCTGAAGCAGGCCATAGTGGACAAAGAACTTTTTCATAAGAACTTTGGCTACAGTTGAGCCTTGTTGGTCTTTGGTTTGGAACATCTGGGCTTACCAGGTAAAGTGGTCGGTTACTACCAGGACATTACTCGTGTAAGGCTCCAGATACAGGAAATCAATGCACACCAATTCCATTGGCCCTTGACTTTGAAAATGGCCCATGGGTGCAGCTTTGGCTGGTAAAGGCTTTCGCTAAATACAACTTAGGCAAGAGTGACAGCAGCCCTCGACTTCAGCTCCTAGTCTGAAAGTCCTATCTGAGCCTAGGTGGTCATGCTCATCGTGTAAAGCTATTATTATCACCTCTCTGTATTTTTCTGGTAGGAACAGCTGCCATCTGTCGTCGGGGTTGTCCAAGGGGTCCCTTCGGTAGACCACTCCATCTCTCCACTGCAACAGATTCCACTCCCTGTAGAGTAACCATACTTCCTTCAAAGTGTCTGGTAGCAGAAAGTCTGGATTTTGACTCTATAGAACTTCCAGCATTAGATTGCAGAGGGAATCTTATTGTGGTCTTTCTGTAGATCAGACAACATGGGCAGGCTTTCGCCTTTTATTTGAGAAAGGTCACAGTAATATTTGGGAATGCCAGTTGTGGTCACTCGGACAACTTCAGCTCCTGTTGCTGCTTTGGCATGGTGCTCTGCCCCTTGACACAGGGCTTGTATTTCATCTGGAGTTAATAGCCAGCTGTCTTTGGGGATGTCTGAACCATAAAGCTGTCTGGAGAGAACATAGGCATCCCTGTTTTCAACTCCAGAGCAATACTTCATGTCACATACCTGGTGATGGAGCCTGATATGCAGAGGACAGCCTCTCTTACAACTCTGACTTGGAGCCCCTGATAGAGCTGACAGGAAGCACCGAGATGCAGAGTCGCACAAGTGCCTGGCGGGATCACTGAACCTGGAGCTGGATCGGAGCACTTGGCCGGGCAGTAGAGGTGTCTGGGGGAATCCCAGAGCAGTGGTAGGCAGGTAGCTGGAGTGAGTAGACAACCGGTCCCCACAGGCAGAAGTGCAGGTGCAGCAGAAGGAATGGTGGCACCCTCGAGGCTGAAGAGAAGGCAGGTACAGGCAGGCCGGGTCATACACAAACGGGCACATCAGGAACAGAGGCTGAAGCGGAAGCGGAATCAGATTACAGGCCGGGTCGTCAGCAGACTGGCAGTGAAGTGGCAGAAGGAGCAGGCAGATGCAGAGTAGAGGACAAGCCGGGGTCGGATGCAGGCAGGAAACAGGAATGTCAGGAAGCAAGCCGGGTCACAACAGGAACGGAAGTCAGGTAGGTAATTGCAGGATACACAGGGAACGCTGTAGAGCAGACAGCACTGTGTCTGGAAACTAACTGAGTTTAAGTAGCCTGTTTGGGTATCAAAAGCTGTCACAAGGTGTGTGTGCACCAATGGAATTCTGACAGAGGTAACAGGTCATCTTCTTCGGCAGCCATCTTGGGTGCTGGCATGCCCTTCCTGACAGGCAGAGGTAACAGGTCGTCTTCTTCGGCAGCCATCTTGGGTGCTGGCATGCCCTTCCTGACACTGCCCCCCCCCAAAGGACAGCCTCCGGATGCCCAACTTGGCCCACTTGTCAGGATGGGAGTTCTTAAAAGCTTGAACCAAATTTTGGGCATGGATATTACCTTCAGGTTCCCAGGAGTTGGCCTCTGGCCCATACCCTTTCCATTTTATCAGGAACTGGATCTGATTTCTTCTCTTCCTGCAGTCTAAGATTGTTTCCACCTCAAACTCTTCCTCCCTGTCAATAATTACAGGTTCAGGTGGGCCGGAACTTCGTCCTGGGAAGGGGTCAGGAATGGCAGGTTTCAACAAGGTTATGTGGAACACAGGGTGGATTCTAAATGACTCAGGCAACTCTAATTCATACGCAACCTCATTGATCCGTCTCTTCACTGGAAATGGTCCTATAAATTTAGGGCCCAGTTTCTTCGAGGGACAGGCCAGTTTCAAATTAGTAGTTGCTAGCCACACTCGGTCACCAGGGTTCAAGATCAATTCTCCCCTTCTTTTCCTGTCATAAACTTCCTTATTGTATGCCTGTGTCTTGGCCATTGTTTCCTGTAGCAGTTTGTTATTGGCGTTGAAGAAATTTATAGTTTCGGAAACAGCTGGTACAGGGGAATCTGGAATTGTATTAGACAAAAAAGAAGGGTGGAAACCGTAGTTTGCAAAAAATGGAGATTGCTTTGTAGCAGAGTGTACTGAATTGTTATAAGAAAACTCGGCCAGGGGAAGCAGAGAAGCCCAATCGTCTTGAGAAAATGAGGAGAAACATCTCAGGTACTGTTCAATGATTTGATTAGTCCTCTCTGTCTGCCCATTCGTTTGTGGGTGATATGCAGAAGAAAATGAAAGTTCAATCCCGAGTGCATCACATAAGGCTCTCCAGAATCTGGATGTAAAACTGCACCCCACGGTCGGACACAATATTGGCCGGAATCCCGTGAAGCCTTACGATCTCCTTGACAAAGGTTTGAGCTGTTTCTCGAGCAGATGGTGTGCCCTTCATGGGCAGGAAGTGTGCCATCTTAGATAGTCTATCGACAACTACAAAAATGGTGTTGTGGCCCTCAGATGGGGGAAGTTCTACAATAAAATCTATTGAGATCATCTTCCAAGGTCTACTGGGGACAGGTAAGGGTTTTAGCAGACCCCAGGCTTTGGATCTGCTGGTTTTATTGCGGATGCAAGTGGTGCAAGATTCCACATATTTCCTACAATCTTTTTCCACCCCAGGCCACCAAAATGTCCATTGTACTAATTCAGTTGTCTTGCCAATGCCAAAATGACCTGCCAGCACATGATCATGGCATCGCACCAGGATGGCCATTCGGAGGTCTTCCGGCACAAAGACCTTGTCTTCATGCCAAAGTAGCCCATCCTTTGCCAGTAGAGAGACCCCGGCTGGTGAAGTATTCCTTACTAGAGTTTGTTTAATCTGTTTTATTAACTCTCCTTGAAGTAACAGGAAGTTCCCAGGGGATAGAATGGTATTCGGAGATGAGATTTCTTCAGGTTTGCTGAACATGCGTGATAACGCATCGGGTTTTGCACACTTGGATCCGGGCCTGAACGTTAAGTGAAAAGTGAATCTAGAAAAGAATAGTGCCCACCTGGCTTGTCGGGGTTTCAATCTTTTTGCTGTTCTTAAATACTCGAGGTTCTTATGATCAGTATAGATCAAGATTGGGTGTGCGGCCCCCTCTAGAAGGTACCTCCATTTCTCCAAGGCGGCTTTGATGGCCAAAAGTTCACGGTCCCCGACGTCATAGTTCCTTTCGGCATTTGACAGCTTGCGGGAAAAAAAAGCAACTGGATGCAGTAGAGCCTTAGCTCCCCGCCTCTGAGACAATATTGCTCCGACCACTGTTTCTGAGGCGTCTACTTCCAAGACGTAGGGCAAGGCTGGGTCAGGGTGTTTCAGGACAGATGCAGATGTGAAAAGTCTTTTTAGGGTGTCAAAAGCTTTCTGAGCTTCCAGAGACCAAGAGAATCTTGTACCTTGTTTGGTTAAACTTGTAATGGGGGATATGGTTGCAGAAAAATTTCTGATGAATTTTCGATAAAAATTTGCAAACCCCACGAAACGTTGGACACCCTTCTTATCACTGGGAGCAGGCCAATCCAGGATGGCTGTAACCTTCTGGGGATCCATCTGGATGCCTTCGGTGGAAATGATTAAATCCAAGAATTGGATGCTTTGGCGTTCAAATACACATTTCTCTGGTTTTGCATAAAGTCCGTGTTGTCGAAGGCGACTCAATACATTCTTGACGTGACTACGGTGGTGATCTAGAGAGGAAGAGAAGATTAGTATATCATCAAGATAAACAACAACAAATAGATCCAAGAAATCTCGGAAGACATCGTTGATGAAGTGCTGAAAGGTAGCTGGGGCATTGCAAAGTCCAAAGGGCATCACAAGGTATTCAAAATGCCCAAACCGTGTGCGGAACGCCGTCTTCCATTCATCCCCCTCTTGTATGCGAACCAGATTATAAGCACCCCGAAGATCCAATTTTGTGAAAATGGTGGCCGTACCGAGTCGCTGGAATAATTCAGGCACAAGTGGAAGAGGGTAACGGTTTTTTACAGTGACCTTATTAAGTTCACGGTAGTCCACACAGGTCATAATGAGTGGTCCTTTTTTTCTACAAAGAAGATCCCTGCACCGGCAGGAGATGTGGAGGGGCGAATAAACCCCTTTTTAAGGTTGTCATCAATGTAGTCTTTCAAAGCAACAAGTTCAGATTCAGATAGAGGAAAGATCCTGCCAAAAGGAACTTCAACCCCAGGAAGGAGCTCAATTGGACAGTCATAAGCCCTATGAGGAGGAAGCGTTTCTGCCCCTTTTTTGCTGAAAACATCCAGAAAGCCGTGATATGCTACTGGAACGACTTGGCGGGCTTCGGACTCCAAATCGATGCACAGCAGGGGAGATTGGTTCTGATGATTCTCTTGCCAACAATGCTGAAGGCAATAGGGGAAAAGAAACTTGATTTCTTCTGTAACCCAGTTAATGTGAGGGTTATGAGCTTTTAACCAAGGCATACCCAGAATGATTGGGAACAGAGGGGAAGCGCTTGCATCTAGGCGTAGAAGCTCTTGATGGTTCTCGGCAATGGTGGTAGATAACGGGATGGTTTCATGAGTAACCAATCCAGATTTAATGGTGGATCCGTCTGCCAGATGTACAGAAAGTCTCTGAGCCTTGGGTAGTAGAGGAATTTGATGTTTGGCAGCAAAAGCTAAATCTATGAAACAGCTGCAAGCTCCAGAGTCAATTATAGCGGGGGTCTGGATAGTTCCTCCTGGGAGCTGTAGCACAATGGGAAGAGCAAGATGAGCAGAGTGATTGGGTAGAGATGGAGGAGAAGCGGATGTAACTGAGAGGCACTTGCAGATCTTGACCGGGCAAGACCTCACATAATGTCCTGATCCTCCACAGTACAGGCAAACATTTAGCTGGCGTCTGCGTTCTTCTGTAGTCAGAGAAGGACAGAGGAGACCAAGCTTCATGGGTTCAGGTGCGTCTGAAGCGGATACGGCAGGAGCAGGTGAAGCGGGACTGAAAGAACCAGACACTCGTGGAAGCATCCATACTGGACGGGACTGGTCGGTGGCTCGTTCCGACCTACGTTCCCTTAAGCGACGGTCAATCTGGATTGACAAATTTATAAGTGTCTCCAAGGTGGAGGGGACACCTGTTTGTGCTAGCTCGTCCTTGAGATTATCAGCCCATGCGGAACTGGTAACGCAGGGCAGCATCGTTCCAGTTGGTGTCGGAACTCCAGCGCCTGAATTCTGAAACATAGTCCTCCACGGCCCTGTGACCCTGCTGAAGCGTGTGAAGGGCGGCTTCCGCAGTAGCGGCTTGCTGGGGGTCTTCATATAACTGAGCCATGGCTCCAAAAAAGGAGGCTAAGTCCGTCAGAGATGTGGCCTTTTGTTCAAGGAGTCGGTGAGCCCAGGCCTGTGGTTCCCCCTGAAGCAAGGAAATGACAAACCCGACCTTGGTGGCTTCCAGGGAGAAGGTTCGTGGTTGTAGCGAAAAATAGAGTTTGCATGCATTGCGGAAGGCTCTGAACTCGTTGCGTTCTCCGTGGAACTTTTCAGGAGTTGGGACTCTGGGTTCAGGTGGTAGCTTAACGACTGCGGGAGCACGTCAGGAACAGAGGCTGAAGCGGAAGCGGAATCAGATTACAGGCCGGGTCGTCAGCAGACTGGCAGTGAAGTGGCAGAAGGAGCAGGCAGATGCAGAGTAGAGGACAAGCCGGGGTCGGATGCAGGCAGGAAACAGGAACGTCAGGAAGCAAGCCGGGTCACAACAGGAACGGAAGTCAGTTAGGTAATTGCAGGATACACAGGGAACGCTGTAGAGCAGACAGCACTGAGTCTGGAAACTGACTGAGTTTAAGTAGCCTGTTTGGGTGTCAAAAGCTGTCACAGGGTGTGTGTGCACCAATGGAATTCTGACAGGGGCAGAGGTAACAGGTCATCTTCTTCGGCAGCCATCTTGGGTGCTGGCATGCCCTTCCTGACAGGCAGAGGTAACAGGTCATCTTCTTCGGCAGCCATCTTGGGTGCTGGCATGCCCTTCCTGACACTTCAGGCTAAATCGGAACTCAGACAAAGCAGCCAACCACCACTGCTTGGTAGCACCTAGCATGACCATGGTGAGTACATATGTAAATGGGTTTTTGGCGGTCCTGACCACAAAGCCTTCACCATAAATGTAGTTCTTTAGCTTGTCCACCACCACCCACTTTAAGGCCAGAAACTACAACTTGTGAGTGGGGTTGTTTCTTTCAGCAGAGGGTCAGACTTCTTCTCACATATGTAACTGGTCGCAGATGTCCATCATGCTATTGGTATAATAAGCTGCCATGTCTGTCTCTGCTAGCATCAATGTGTAGTTCAAATATTGTTTAGAGAGGCCAGCACAGACAAGCACTGGAGCATTGGTTAGACTCCTCTTCAGCTGACGAAATGCCTGTTCACAATGATCTGTCCACTGGTCTTGAATAGATTGTTCCTACATGTTCTTCTCGTCTAACAGAGCCTCATCCCCTCTAATTTCCCACACTAGTTCTGGATATGTGGGTGCAGATCTGGGTCCCTTGAGAAGTTTATGCACTATAGGATGATTTTGGTGAGCTCCTTGTAAGACTTGATCTAGTCAGACCTTGTCAGCCTCTCATGGATCTATACCTTTTTTAAGGATTTTTGTAGAATCTTGTCTACCCAAGTTATGAAATCAGAAAGTTTCTCTTCTCTTCCCTGGTGAGTGTGTTTGAATTTTTATAATAAATCTGGGAGATTCTCTATTCGTCTAAACACAGCATACGTTGCCTCAATATAGCCGAAGTTTACAGAGTCCTGCTTTCCCAGTTTTAAGTTAAAGCAGAGTTCCACCCATTTTTTTTACAAAAAGTGTAGCTGCTGACTGTTAATAAACACACACTCACCCGTCCCGCGGTCCAGCGATGCGGCCGCCCGAACCCTCACTCCTCTCCCTCTCCGCAGCGCTGGCATCGCTACTATTAGTATTTAATGGAGAAAAGTAACATTATGCTTTATTAAAAAATCAAATATAATAAAAATTATATGGTAATAATCATGCTGAACAAGAAGGGGAAAAGTTATGTATTGCTAATAAAAGCTTTTTTCTCCCATTTGACATTCATGCCGTATGGGATAAAAGATCTCAATTCATGAATCCACCAGGTCTCCAATTGGGAGACCTCTCTCTTGGTTGATTCCCCTCTCCATAGTGTCACATATTTGTCTGTGGCCAAAAATGATGTCCCCTGTGGGTCTCTGTTGTGACAACAGGCACAATTTTTGGGGACTGTGTGTTCTTTCATAGCTTTTTTTATATTATTAATGTGCTCGTTTATATGCACTGAGAATGATCTGGTAGTTCTGCAGTATTGTTTGCCACAAGGGCAAGTAATAAGATATACTACATTTTTTGTTGTGCATGTAATAAATTGTCTAATTGGATAAGATGTAGCAGTAAATGTGGAAGCAAAAGTGCATGATTTTTTTCTACCGAGAGCATTCATTTGGCATACTGAACACATTTTAAAGGATAGTACCCAATTAGATCATTGAAAGAAAGTTTTTTTTTTGTGGGATCAAAAATTGTTAGGGGCTATCTTGACATACAATGAGGGTAGACATTTGAAGACAAATATTTTTGATTTGGTTATGTTGTCTGGAGAAAGAGGTGATAAAGGACCATCTGAAATGTTGGGAATGATTTTGTTTAACCTTATCTTCCAATAAGGATTCAGTGTCCAAATTTCTCACCTGATTCATTTCCATATCGAGTGTGGATTCATCATAACCCTTCTCTAAGAAATTATTCCCGAGGAGGGGTACTTGTCTGTCATAATCACTAATGTGGGTGCAATTACGTCACAGTCATACAAATTGACTGTGAGGTACAGATTGCAACCAGGCCATATGATGGCATATATCTGTTGGTATGAAGGATTTGTGATCGGTGGACTTGAAATAGATATTGGTAACCAACCTGTTACATTGTGCTCCTAATGTGCATACACTTATCGAATAGCCTCACCTATGCAGGGGTATTACGCGGTCACAGTATCTGCCACTGTGTAGCAACCCTTGGCAGTTCTGGTCCATGCTTTAAATGTTGTCTAGCGACTTTTAATATGTTCAACATGTGAAAGAGAAGGGATGCCCATAGCGTAAAACCGTTTTTAAAAGCTTTATTTTGTACATAAGAAAAGATGGTACTCACATTTTAAAAGATTAGTGTAAGCATGAAAGGATCAAAGGATAAGAACCGTCAAAATAGCCTGTGTTCGTCTGACTGGAGGTGACACAAGACATTTGTAAAAACTTTTTACGAACGTCTTGTGTCACCTCCAGTCAGACGAACACAGGCTATTTTGACGGTTCTTGTGACCGCCTAATACCCCTGCAGGGGTGAGGCTATTCGAAGAGTGTATGCACATTAGGAGCACGATTAAGAAGCACCATCACCAAGCCAGCACCTGAATAAGAAGACCTTTAACCAATATAATCTTTCAATAAGGACTGACTCTTTAGTCACTTTGCCATATAAGAAGACCTTCTAAAACAAAAACGTTTGTCCAGCAAGCACTGGCTTTACTTTTTGAGCACAAGTCACTTTGTTAATTAATTTATTGCTGCTAAACTAGCACACATTTCTGATCACTAAGCACTTTTTGCATATGCACTTTTACTAAGAATCATTAATGTAATTGTATGTGATATGATATTGGGCATATACCGTATTTATCGGCATATAACACACACTTTTTTCCCCTGAAAATCAGGGAGATGTGGCAATCTGAAAATGGTGCCAGGAGATGTGGCAAGTGACAATCTGCAAATGGTGGCAGGTAACGTGGCAAGTGACAATCCACATCTGGTGGCAGGCGACATGGCAAGTGACAATCCACATCTAGTGGCAGGTGATGGTGGCAAGTAACATGCTGCATCTGGTGACAGGCAACAGTGGCAAGTGACACGCTGCATCTGGTGTCAGGAGATGTGGCAAGTGACACGCCCAGGGCTCCCACTGATTCTGCAGTATGGTGAGTTGAACCACTTCATTATATATTACAATGTAACAATAGAAATAATGCACTTCAATCACCCTGACACCATATCAACTATTATGCCATGATGATTGAAGCGCCCCCCCGCGGGCATGCAAAAAAAAGGTTGGTGACCGCTGCTATGGGCTCTAGCCCCAGATCTTTTGCAGACCTAGCAACGCCCCTGCATGAGACTATTGAGTAATCCCGTTTATAAGTGCAAGAAAGCACTGGAGCAGACTAGATGCCTTGGAGTGAAGAAAAACATTTTGAACAAGAAGGAAGCGAAGTTTCTAGTCCCAGAGTCGTGTCGCACACCTATTATATATACCTTATAAAACCAGGTGTAGCGCTAAAAAATGAGAAAAAGATATTGCTATACCACATAACAAATAAATTGTGAAAAATGGTGTTTTGTATGTTTTGTGAAAGTTCATACATAAAAGTCACTCATGTTATAAACCCTTAGGGTCACCAAACGTGATGACAAGATGCAATAATAGCGATAAAGTCCAAAGCTAAATATGCAGGTGCAGTGAACATAGATGTTGCAATGGTGATGAATTCCAAGACATATACTCGTGAAAATTTCTGAATATAATCCAACATGTGCTGATAGACACTTGTGCAAAACCACCACCCGAGATGACTGGAGGCTTACCAGAAAGTTGGGACCCACCGAGCATACGCTATATGGATCAAACAGGCTTAGGTTGCTCACTGGCAATAGAGGTAGGATACCAAGGGCTGGTAAATGGTGAAGTTGTAACGTTGCTATCCCAAAGCAGTCTTCTTCAAACGGAAGCTCAGACATCAACGGACATTGCCCACATGTAATGAAGAAGGGGCTAATAGTGTAATTCCGTAAACCATATAAAATTTATTAAAAGGAGAAACACTTACATCTCAAAGTAAAAAGCGCTCGCAAATGTAGTGCAAGCGCTTTTTACTTTGAGATGTAAGTGTTTCTCCTTTTAATAAATTTTATATGGTTTACAGAATTACACTATTAGCCCCTTCTTCATTACATGTGGGCAATGTCCGTTGATGTCTGAGCTTCCGTTTGGAGAAGACTGCTTTGGGATAGCAACGTTACAGCTTCACCATTTACCAGCCCTTGGTATCCTACTTCTATTGCCAGTGAGCAACCTAAGCCTGTTTGACCCATATAGCGTATGCTCGGTGGGTCCCAACTTTCTGGTAAGCCTCCAGTCATCTCGGGTGGTGGTTTTGCACAAGTGTCTATCAGCACATGTTGGATTATATTCAGAAATTTTCACGAGTATATGTCTTGGAATTCATCACCATTGCAACATCTATGTTCACTGCACCTGCATATTTAGCTTTGGACTTTATCGCTATCATTGCATCTTGCCATCACGTTTGGTGACCCTAAGGGTTTATAACATGAGTGACTTTTATGTATGAACTTTCACAAAACATACAAAACACCATTTTTCACAATTTATTTGTTATGTGGTATAGCAATATCTTTTTCTCATTTTTTAGCGCTACACCTGGTTTTATATGATTTATTGCAAATTTTCTATTTGTTGTGGTAGCTGCTTACATTTATGATTTCTTTGGAGTAAGCGCATGGTTTACAGGTTTTTTATACACATTATTATATATACCTTACCTAAGATTCACAAGAATAACACCAATCCACCACCGAGGCCAATAGTAAATGGTATAGACTCTCTCACATCCCGATTAGGCCAATATATCAATATCTTTTTGCAACCCGCTGTACAAAATACGCGTGCATATTTGAGGGACACAAAACAGATGCTGCAGATTTTGGAAAACATTCCAAAAGAAGGCCCATGGATCATGGCCACTGCAGATGTCGCCTCGTTATATACTATTATACCACACCATCTGGCATGCGAAGCAGCAAAATGGGGCTTGAGGAAATGTACCCAATTACCCTGTATGCAGAGAAAATTCTTAATAAAATGTATTGACTTCAATTTGAAGAATAACTATTTCTGGTACAATAACAAGTATTACCGACAGCATACCGGAGTTGCAATGGGGGCTAAGTTCGCCCCAAGCATAGCTGGATTATTTATGGCCCAATGGGAGGAGGACAGTGTTTTTGAAAATGCACTAAGTGAACTGGTGACCTACAAAAGATACATCGATGATATCTTCATTCTATGGAAAGGAGATATGGATCGTCTTATCAGCTTCTTGGAGAGACTCAATAGGAATGACAAAAATATTACATTAACCTGGGACATCAGCACTAGTAAGGTAACATTCCTTGATCTTGAAATTATACAAGAAGAATCTGAACTTAGATCACAAACGCACTTTAAAAACGTAGACAGAAATAGTTACCTGCCTATTGAAAGCTGTCATCACAAGAACTGGCTCTTCAACGTACCGAAGGGCCAACTTGTACGACTAAGACGGAACTGTACGCAGCTTAACACGTTTCTGGATCAAGCAGAAAAGCTTACACTAAGGTTCTCAAACAAAGGATATGATCGCCAATTCATAGAAAAGAAAGTGCATGAGGTCTCTGTGATGGATCGAAACAAACTGATTAAGGATACCAAAAAATCTAAACAGCCACTAGGAGGAGCACCTTTAATTCTAGATTTTAGTGCACAACATAAGAAAGTTGAAAAGATTATTAAAAGCCACTGGCATATCCTTTTAGCAGATAAACAGCTACAGGGATCCTTACCCATACACCCGCACTTTATATACAAAAGAGCACCTACTATTCGGGATAAGATGGTAAAAAATGTAATTGATCCACCTAAAAGAACCTATACCTTTTTTTTTTTTAAACATATTTATTGATTTTTTTTTTCAAAATATATTCATAGAAAACATTGTACAGAACAATTGTAAGGCATGAATATACACAATTATTCTTTATGCAGAATGCATGTTATACCTAAACATAAACATAGTTATAAGGAGCACTGTGGAGAGGGAGGGGGGAGGGAAGGGAAAGGGGGGTAAGCAATTCACATTTGCCAGCTTGTCACTAACATTGGGCAAGAAGTAGCCAAAAAGGTTTTATCCTCAAATTTTTGTACCTTTAGGGAATGGAGGCGACTTATGAACATATCTAACTAGATAACCTACAATATGATCTGGGTAATACATTTTGTTTGGGTGAATATAGTTCAGAGTGTAATAGCTGAAGTTGATGGAAGCTAAGGTGCTTCAGGTGATTGTAGGCCGCTTATGGTGGTTTAAATGAAGAAGGATCAGACACTGGAGGAATTTTAAGTTTGCCGAGTGAGTTAGTAATGTCTCTCGTCAGGTACCATTCTGTATATCTAAATGGGTACATTATGTCTTGGATGGTCTGTTGAGGAAATGTGGCTTCCAGAAACCTTCTCCAGCGTTTGAAAAATCGTGGGGTAAAGTGGAGATTTGACTTGATGAGGTCCAATCTTTCTAGATAGAATAATGACGTCAAGACTTTTATAACCGCAGGCAGACTGGGCGGCGATGTCGTGATCCAGTGGGACATGATAGTCCTGCGGGCTACAAGAAGGCAGATATGAGCCCAGTGCGGTATGTTTGGTAAGTCCAATGCGGACGAGGAGGAGGCTGAAGGTGTGATGCTAAACAGGCATAGTAGGCAGTCACTATGTAACCTGATATTGCAGATTTTGTTAATATAGGCTATCACATCATTCCAGTAGCTGTTAATAGCAGAGCACTCCCAAAGCCTATGGAGCAGCGTGGGACGTGGCAATAAGCACCATGGACATAGTGCTTGAGACGGGTCTTCTTTGTTGAAATGAAATGGGAAGTATGCTCTGTGAATAATCTTAAATTGAGTTTCACGCCATGTTTTAGAGATCGTGAGTTTCCGGGTGAGCCTATATCCCTCAAGGATTTTGTCGGGTAGGTCTTCATCTCCCAGTATATGGGACCATTTTTGAAAAGGTGTGAGGCAGTGCTTCCGCGATTGGTGTTGAATGAGGTGGGAATAGATGTTGGAGATAGAGTAATCTTTGCTTTGCAGTAAGTTATCAATAACGGATGGTTTAAAAGGATCAGACTCAGGAGCACAGCAGGATCTCAGATAATTCGTGAGTTGGTGATGGAAGAAGCTGTGAGTTGGTGGCAGGGAGAATTCCTGCATCAGGTTTTGGTATGGTTTGAGCTTACTTGGATTATCTTGGTATAACGAAATTATCTGTATGAGTCCTCTGGATTGCCATTGGGTATAGGCTTTATGTAAAGTGGAAGGTAAGAACATAGGGTTGCCTTGTATTTTAAGATGTTTCGAGATGCTAGAGGGCAGTCCAAGTAGTTTTCTAACCTCCCTCCAGGCGATGACAGTATCTCTGAATAGTATGCTGGTTTTGAGGTGATGCGGCAGGTTGTTAGGATTAGAGTGGAGGATGCCTGTAAGGTCGTATGGGGAGGCCATAGAGTCCTCTAGGGCATAGTTAGAATATTTGGACCCTCCTGTTAACCAGTCTAGGCCCTGTCTAAGTAAGCAGGCTAAATTAAAAAAAACGAATGTTGGGGAGTCCTGCCCCGCCCTCGCTCTTCGGGAGACATAGTTTTTGAAGCGCAATGCATGGTTTTTTGCTAGACCATAGGAAAGCTGTCACAGCCTTCTGAAGTTTTTTCACATCTGAATGCCTCAATAATAGAGGTATGGTTTGCATGGGGTACAGTAGGCGTGCAAATGATACCATTTTAAAAAGGTGGCATCTCCCAAAAAGCGAGAAGGGAAGGGCACCCCAAGCCTCCAATTCCCGAACAATTTTGGTCACCAAGGGAGGATAATTGAGTATATACAAGGAAGATGGGTCTCGGCCTATATGTATTCCTAAGTATGTTATATGTTGAGATGCAATGGTCAGCGGGGACAAATGTGTCCACTTAGTGGATAGTCGAGGGTGTAGTGCTAAGATTTCACTTTTATCAAAGTTTATACGAAAACCAGAGCAGAGTCGGAAGGTCATAAATATTTGTTTAAGTCTGTCAAAGTCTGATACGGGGTCAGTAGAAAACAATAAAATATCGTCCGCAAATAGTGCAGAGCGGAGTGTTTGGTTTCCAAGGTGATGCCACTAACCCCTTCGGTTGAATTGAGGATTCTAGATAAGGGTTCAATCGCAATGTTGAATAACAACGGGGATAGGGGGCATCCCTGTCGCGTTTCTTTCGCTAAGGGGATGGTGTCTGAGATAAAGTCTGGGGTGACAAGGTGTGCCGTTGGCGAGGCATACATTTGTGAGAGGAACCTTGTGATTTGACCCGAAAAGCCGAATTTTTCCATTACCGTGAAAAGCCATGAAAGCCATGTCAAAGTCTTTTTCGGCGTCTAGGGACATGATTGCGACGTCTTGATCGGGGTGTGTTTTAGCAAATTCTAGAGCCATTAAGACCTTACGGATGTTTAGTGTAGCTGATCGTCCTGAGACAAAACCGGATTGGGCTGGGTGCAAGAGGGATGGGAGTAAGAGAGCTAAGCGTGATGCTACTAATTTAGACAGGATTTTTACATCCACATTTATTAACGAAATTGGCCGATAGGAGCCTGGAAGTAAGGGATCTTTCCCTTTCTTGGAAATTAATTTGATATGAGCTTGTGTCCCTGTGGGGAGGTATGGACCTCCGTCCCACATGGCTGCATATACATGCTTCAGTGTGTCGGGAATGAAATCAGACATTAATTTGAAGAATTCCACCGTGTACCCGTCGGGACCCGGAGCTTTAGCAGAGGCCATAGATTTGATCGTGTGTTGTATGTCTTCTAAAGTAATAGGCGCGTTAAGTGCCTCCAAGTGTGTCGTTTGAAGCCTAGGCAGGCGTATCTTGTCTAGCAAAGCTTCCACGGTAGGTTGATCTGCTGGGTCTGCTCGATACAAATCAGTATAATAATCTGCGAGTAATTTGCTGACTTCGGCAGGCGAGGTAACTAGCGAGCCGGAAGCATTTCTCAAGGTTGGGATATGTGTAGGATGTCTTGGTCCTGAACATAGTCTGGCAAGCAATCTGCCTGCCTTGTTGCCAAACTTGTGAAAGTGAAGAGTAGAGTAAGAAGTTTTAGCAGCTTCGTGTTGTTCTGCCCAGAGATCAAAGGCGCACTTGGCCCGCTTCCATTCCTGTATATTGGCTAAGGTGCGGTTTAGTGTTAGCTTGTCGTGAGCTACACGTAAGGCTTCACTTGCTTGCATATATTGTTGTCGGGTGTGTTTTTTAAATTGAACGGTGCAAGAAATGATTTTACCCCGAAGGAAGGCTTTACCTGCTTCCCAGAAGAGGTTTGGGTCAGAGATATGTGCTCCATTTGTGGAGATATATTCTTCCCATGTTTGGTGCAGTACGTGTCGGAAGTCTTCATTATCTGCCAAATATGAAGGGAAACGCCAGGTAGGGGAAGGATTTGAGGGTGTGGATTGAGTCATATGGACTGCGATGGGGCTGTGGTCTGAGATTCTGGCATTGTAAATGTCTGGGGAGTTTATTACAGACACTAGGGCCGGGGAGGCAAAGAAGTAGTCTATACGAGAGAAGGTATTATGTGGGGGTGAGAAAAAGGTATATTCTCTGTCCGTTGGATGTGTCAGGCGCCAGATGTCGACAAAATGCATAGATTCAATGGAGTGCGCTAAGGGAGTAGAGTCTGGTGTATGGGAGGGACCAGGCCTTGTCGTTTGCTTAGGGCGATAAGTGCGGTCTGCCAGTGTGGACATGACCGAGTTGAAGTCCCCGCCCACTAAATGCAGTACCTCAGGGGCAGTGAGAACCCATTGAACCATGTCCTGGAAGAATGAAGTGTCTGGAGAGTTGGGAGCATAGATATTGGTGATAGCTACTGCTTTGTCGCCTATGGTCATATGTAATGTCAATTTGCGGCCTAGGACGTCAGCCCTCACCTCTCTGACAGAGTGTCGTAGGTTTTTATGAATTAAAATAGCTACACCAGCTTTGCGGCCTAATGCAGGGGACCCGTATACAGATCCTACCCACATTTTTTGAAGGCGTGTTAAATCGTCTGCGGAGAGATGTGTCTCCTGCAATAGAGCCACATCTGCCCGAAGACGCCGTAAATGTCTAAGAATGGACATACGTTTATTCGGGGATTGGAGCCCTTTAACATTCCATGAAATAAATTTTAGGTGACTCCCATCGGTTGAAAGAGACATGATTGGATAAAATAGTTGTGATGAGCGGGAGGCTGATCAGGAAGCCTCCTGATATGTACAGTGTCAACCATACAGGAATCACCCAAATATTGTAGGTCACATAAAAGAAAAGGTACTAATAAGGCAAACATGAATTGCAAGTCTATTAAGCGATAGGTATTGAGCTGTAACAAAGCATGGTTACGGTTATAGCGTAACAAACTACAAACAGTGTACTTCACTTTTTTCCACATGGGATACAACTACCCGTAATGCCTCTCAGCGACCCGCTAGCTCCTCACATTTGAGCATGATGTTGGCTAAGAGGAGTGGGAGGAGGGAGGAAGAGAAGAGGGAAAGGGGGGAGGGAGGAGAAGGAGGGAGGGGTGGTAGGTAGGAGTTGGTAGAGGGGTTAGATCAGGGTATGGGGGTAAGGGAGGTGGCTGGTTGTATCTGTGTCATAGAATAGGCTCAGCTAAGATAATATAATAAAAAAGGGGGGGGCTTAGTCAAAGGGTCTGCCCAGTGAGGGGTCTATAGCTGTGGAGATCAGCTGAGTTATTATGTTGACCTTTTGGGCAAACAGGGTGTGGGCGCTGGGTGGTGGTAAACCAGGCTGGGAGGCATTATAACAGAACCTTGAGCTAACAAGTAATAGCAACCGTGTGAGACATTCCACTTAAAACAGGCTAACAAGTAAAATAAGAAGAAATCAAGTTAGAGACAATGGGGGGTAATATTACCCATCCGAGGAAGTGTAATTGGTTAGATAAAGTTCCTGGAGTCCTTCATCGATTTGCAGAGCGGTCTTCCTGGTTAGTAAAGCGGCTGCGCTTGTATGGAGGTTTTGTGGCGCGTTCAATGGTGCAGGGAATGCGAAGGCCCAGTTTTTCTGGGATGATTTTTGCGCATATATTGGTTAGCTGTGGTGTGGATACTGATTCAGGCAGACCAATGATGCATAAATTGTTTCTCCTCGAACGATTTTCCAAATCATCGAGTTTGTCCCATATGTCTCTGTTAGTAGCTGTGAGACGTGCTACTGCTGCAGATGAGGCTGTGAGTTCATCTTCCAGGGAGGAAATTCTATCCTCCACCTGATTGATTCTCTGTGCCTGTGCTTGTAGGTCAATGTGTAACTGCTCTAACCCTCTATGAACTGCTGCATCCACTGTAGCTGTGAGAGTGGGGCCCAGCAGCGTGACTACAGCTTGTGCAATTCCAGCAGGGGAGGTAGGGTCCGTACCTGTCATGTCAGGAGCTGAGGGGAGCTGTGGTTGCGGCTGTGGCTGCATGTGTGCCTGCTCCGTCATGCCTGGGGCGGCCGCCATCTTGGCTGTGTCCACCGCTGTATCTCCTCCGGTGGGGATCGTGGATGTGACCGCCCGAGCGTACGATCGCTCCACAAAGCGATCCATGGGAGCCCGCTGTGTGTCCGCACTGTGAGGGGGGTCTCCTCGGAGCAATAGCCGGCTTGAGAGGCAGATTAGTGAGGAGCGCTGCGGGAGCTGGAGCTAGCTATCTCCTCCTCATGTGGCGCCGGAACCGGAAGTCTACCTATACCTTTTTTACCGGGAAAGGCTTTTTTCCGTGCAGAAGGTGTTTTGACTGCACAAAAACGAGAAGGCCAAATGAAAGAAAATTTGAGTTCACATCAACAAGTACTGGAAACACATACAAGATAAACAATTTTATTAGCTGCAATACCGAAGGAGCTGTATACGTCTTAGAATGCAGCTGTGGGCTCCAGTACGTCGGCCGGACCAAAAGACCACTGAGGATACGGATTAAAGAACATGTGAAAAATATCCTGAATGGCTATGATAAGCACAGCGTCTCTAAGCATTTTTTACTATGTCACAATAAAGATCCAACCCATCTGAAATTCTGGGGGGTCGAGCCCTATGTCAGACACTGGCGGGGAGGACATAAGGTTAGGACCCTCAGCCAGGCTGAATCCAGATGGATATTCATGTTGGACACATTTGCACCACGGGCCTCAACATAGAATTTGATTTAAACTGTTTTTTAAGTGACTTTTAATCTTGAATGTACATAAACGTATTTCCGTTTTTAGTCGGGACCTTTACCGTTTCTACATCCCTTCTCATCACCCTACCTGATCCCCCGTCCCTGTACCCTGCTTACGGTACTGCACTTTTTTAGTACATGGAAGTTTCCTATTTATGATCCCCTTTTAACCTGTTGTATATCATGATTTTGTATTTTAATTTTAATTTTATGGGCGTTTTATATTTTCCCCCCCCAAATTTTTTTATTACTCCTGTATTTAGTATTTTTAAATTATACTGCTTAATAATTTTAGACATTTAATGTTGAGTATTCATGAGTTTGATGAAGTGTGTAGTAATTGCATTAGAGTACATTGTTTACAATGGAAGGTATATTCTCATAGTGAAGTATTGACTCATCTCCCTATACCAGATACACACTTTCAAATCACTCGCCTATGTCACTATTATGCCGCTCTTATCTGCACCCTGACCGGCATTGTGACAAGTGTATCTTAGGGCTATTACAAATTATCACTCTGGCCACCTTTTCTGTTGATTAAGGTCAGATGACCACTTGATTCCAACAGGACTATAGGGCAGAGATTGAGTATACATCAGCTACTAGTTCTGCTGATGCCTTTGCCGTTTTTAGATAACCAAGAAAATGGCCGCCCCCATGTATCCCCCGGAAGATCTCCGCTATGGTATCTTCCCATTGGACTTCGACAAAATGGCTACCATTCATTCGATTTACCTGATCTATTTAAAGACAAGCATATGTGCCCTCTAGTATCCCCTGATGAAGCCACGTGACCCGTGACGCCACGTGTAGGGACAGGCACCTTCCACTGTCAGCAGTGTATGAGCTCGCTGCTCATTTGGATACATTGCACCCTCTGTCACAATACTGTGTGAGTACCCCTGTTTGTGTTATTAATAAAGCTCTGAATATTTTAAACTACTACACTATATGGCATCCTTGCCTCTCCTTGGTCGCTATGTCCCTGGAGGATCTGAGGTATATTGAATGACAGTCTGGAGCCCAGGACCCACCCCCACAGGAGACACCACAAGCGCTGATTGTTTTATGCTGTAACCTCAGTATAATGAGGTAAGGGGCCACTACCTTCCAGTGTAGGATTGTCTGCATGAAGAGCACCTTTTTTTATACACTTCACATCTCCATCCATGTTAGCAAATGATGCAAGAAACCTAGCTATTGCCCACACTTTTTCACTGTTTTGGCACGTTTGAAGAAGTGTTGGAGCTGGTTGCTGCTGCACAAGTCACTTTTATCTTCTGAATTTTAGTATGTTTTGCTGCTGCACAAGTCAGTTCGTTTTTGAACTTTAATATTGCTTTATATAGTTACAAGCACCTATTGTTGGCACTGGACACTGTGACGGGAGGGCCCGTGGAACTCAGAATCCCTTGGAAAGTAGGGGATGTCCTTGTTTCAGCTCCCCATATATATCTTATGTCTAAGTCACCCTGTGCTATCCTGGCACAGGGTGAGTGAGAAAATATATCTTAGACTACTTAAAATGGGACAGTAATATTTGTCCACAATATCTCCCAGGTTGTATGTAGAGACTATTATTGGTTTGGTTGATTTTGAACTCAACCTGTTAATTGAGTGAGCTGATCACATTAGCCTCCAGGAATGGCTAGGAGACAAACTGTTGATGACTAGGCTAAGGAGGGGGGAGATTGTTGTTTGTATTGTTAATTGTAATTAGCTCCAGCTATTGTGTTTATACTACTGTGTGAAGCTCGGTGCCCACAAGTCTGTCATCTGGTCTGGGTAAATTTTTTTAGTAAATTAGCTCATGTTAATTAGGTTAGCTTTGAGTCAGCCTGCTGTATAAATGTGTGTGAGATCTCAAATAAAGAGTTAGTCCTGATGTACTCCAAGACTGGTGTTGTCTAGTTCTTGGGGGTTCCTATAGCCAGATCCATTGGACTTGTGTTCCAGAACTTAGGAAGCGGTATACTGACGGAAGCACTCAAGCGGAGTGAGGGACGTTCCGTGACATTGGTGGCAGCAGTGGGATAGCTTCTGCAGTCTGGGAAATCTAAACCTCCACCTGGATCCAAGATCAGGATAGCAGACTTCAGTCACCCCAACGGAGATATGGACCTGGCATCAGAGTTCCCGGGGCTGCTGCGGATCATCCTTTCAACATACACCAGGACTGTGTCTGAGGATGAATACCTGGACCTTAGGTAGCAAATTCGGGTGGAGCTCTGGATTGGAGCCCTCCAGCTAACTGGTATAAAACAGGGCAAGTGCTTTCCAACCCAAGAGCAACGGGCCAGTGACCAACGGGCATTGCGGATGGCATTCCTGGGAGAGCGGCCCCAGGAGCAATGGGTGACTGAGTTGGACAGGCTGGTCCAGCAGGAGATAGAGCTGGACAATCATTATCGGGCTCTGCAATGGCATGCAGAGGAGGGATATTTAGGGGAGACAACAGAAGGCTCTCCGGAGGGATATGACTTTGGAGGCCCTGGATTGCTGTGGGAGAGCCTTACAGATCATTTTATGTTTGGTGATGAAGGGGAGCCTGACCTTGAGGACCTGCGAGAATATAGAGAGGCTATGCTCGGTCTTGCAGGGGTCTCAGAGCTCAAACCTGATCTGGACCATTTGCTAAGGAAAGAACAGCATCTGGAAAGGGCATACAGGAAACTGCTAGAACACGTTCAGCACCATGCCAGAGAATCGGCAGTGGAAAATCTGAAGATTGCCATCCCCAAACCTGAAGTGCTGACCACAGGGCAGAGCTCTGCTAACCTCTGTCCAGCAATGATAACATCTTCTGGGTTCCATGGACAGGAGATGGTGAACCTCTATCCCCAGACACCAGTTATAGAGATAGGGGATTTAATAGACTTTTCTGCTGAGGAAGAACAACCTGATGAGCATCCAGCAGAAGAGCTGGTATTAGGGCCAAACTTCACTATGCTCTGCCCAGCACTAACAGCAATATCTGTGGAGTTACAACAAACTTCTCCAGCTGAAGATCTGGAAACCAGACAGAGGGTCCAAGACCTCTGCCCCACACCTGTGGCAGTTTCGGAGGCCCAGGGTGAGAAGGTGGCAATCACTTCCAGCAGCAGATATAGGGGGAGAATGGAGAGGAGGTGTGTGTTGTCCCTCCCCAACAGTTGGCCAGGGAGGAGGAAGTGGCCTTCCCTCCCCAGCAAAGATCAGTGCAAGTGCACCTGGGAGACAGTACCATAGACATGTCGTCCAAGCCACCAGATGAGGGAATGGAAAAGGAAGCAGCAGGCTCACCTCCCCAATGGCAGCTACACAGTTTGGGAGTGGAGGAAGCCAGCCACCTGCCCCAACGGTTAGCCGGAGCGGAGGATGCGGAGTCCCCAGCAGAAGTGCTGGCAACAGGGCAGAGTGTTACCAACCTCTGCCCAGCACCGGCAACAACTACAGAGTTCCAGGGAGGCGGGGCAGTCGGCCTCCCTCCCCAACAGTTAGCTGGAACAGATGGTGTGGGGTTTCCAGCAGAAGGGCTGGCAACAGGGCCGAGGACTGCTGGACTCTGCCCTCAACTAACAGAGGATGGATTTTCTGTGAAGGTGGATGGGACTTCAGTCTCCACCTGTATACCCCAGGGATGCTGGGCAGTTGGCTCAGATCCCCAACAGCATGACAGAGTGAGCCCAGACACCCTGTCTTCTCTCCAGCGGCAGAAAGGACTCCAGGGAGAAGGGCCAGTCCAGGCCTCTCCCCAGCGGCAGATATGTTCTCTGAGAGAGGCAGAGGTTGGCTGGGTGAGTAATGCTTTGTTTGGAACAATTTATTTGGGGTACTGTGTGGGTACAGGCATTAGAGGACTGGAACTACTTACTAACTTCGGAGTCAACCCGTCTGGGGTCTCCTCCTGTGTTAGTCTTCTGCCGAAAGGGGAGAGATGTGACGGGAGGGCCCGTGGAACTCAGAATCCCTTGGAAAGTAGGGGATGTCCTTGTTTCAGCTCCCCATATATATCTTATGTCTAAGTCACCCTGTGCTATCCTGGCACAGGGTGAGTGAGAAAATATATCTTGGACTAATTAAAATGGGACAGTAATATTTGTCCACAATATCTCCCAGGATGTATGTAGAGACTATTATTGGTTTGGTTGATTCTGAACTCAACCTGTTAATTGAGTGAGCTGATCACATTAGCCTCCAGGACTGGCTAGGAGACGAACTGTTGATGACTAGGCTGAGGAGGGGGTAGATTGTTGTTTGTATTGTTAATTGTAATTAGCTCCAGCTATTGTGTTTATACTACTGTGTGAAGCTCGGTGCCCACAAGTCTGTCATCTGGTCTGGGTACATTTTTTAGTAAATTAGCTCATGTTAATTAGGCTAGCTTTGAGTCAGCCTGCTGTATAAATGTGTGTGAGATTTCAAATAAAGAGTTAGTCCTGATGTACTCCAAGACTGGTGTTGTCTAGTTCTTGGGGGTTCCTATAGCCAGATCCATTGGACTCGTGTTCCAGAACTTAGGAAGCGGTATACTGACGGAAGCACTCAAGCGGAGTGAGGGACGTTCCGTGACAGACACTTTATTGCATCTGTTGATCTCCACGGACATTCATTGTAACATTGCACTTTTGTTATTTTTTGCTTTTTTGTGTTTTTTGGCTTCAACAATTTATATACCTATTTATTTCTACCGCAGATGAAGTTTTTATTATTGCACAATGTATATACCTATGTCAATATGTTGATTTATCATTATTTAGTTAATGCTTGATCACCTTTACTCACGTTCATTAATGTAAATTTTTACTAAGCACATTAGGTGTTTACTTTCCCCGTTTGTTTGAGTTGAATATTATTTAGTATATCGAGGGTAGGCTATCTACCTTCCAGTCACTGATCACTCTAGCTTATTTGCATTTATGCACCGGTGTGCACATAAGGATTAGCGCAGCACCATTCCCATTTGCAAACTTACGCTTGTTTCTAGGGCCAGGCTGGACCCTATTCGGTGCAAGCTGCTTTTCCCCTATTACCATTTTTTCCGCATGGTAGCGCAGGAATAAAATACTTGCCATTTTTTACCATTGGCTGGAGATAAAAGTCTATAAAGGATAAAACCTGGCCTCCGGGTTTGGAGCCTCAGTCTGCTTTTCCACAGTCAACTTGCTCAAATCCTGTGCACACATGTGCATTGCTGCACCCAGTTGCATTGGCGCCACAGTCATTCCCAAACAAAAAGGGCAGGTGCACAGCTGCATAATTAAAGGGTGCTGGTTGCCAACAAAATTTGAACCTAGGGTTAGTGACTTCATCTCACCCAACACTACAAAACCTCTGGGCTCTGTGATTCAGATGAGGATTGCCAGGTCCAGAGAAAACTGACAAGCTAGTGTTCTCTCTATAAGACACATACCATGGAACCCCTCACATGCAAAGTGAGTGAACAGAATAAAAATCTAAATCAAATAAATGTCACTACCTTTTGGCTTCAAACCAGCATCAGTTTTTACACTTGCAAACTTTGTACACTTGCACAAAGTCAGAGAATTTATAGGGTTAGAGTAAGGTGTATGATTAACCAATTATGCCAAGCAATTGCTAATGATCATCAATTTCATACGTAGGCTGAAACACAGTCATTAACTGAAACAGCTACATAGGAGGCTTAAAACTTGGTGAGGAAAAGTCAAACTCTGCTACTAAGGTAAGGTTGTGGAAGACAGTTTCATGTCACAGACCATACACCATGACAAGACTGAGCACAGCAACAAGAGACAAGGTAGTCAGCAAGGTCTCTCCCAGGCAAAGATTTCAAAGCAGACAGGGATTTCAATGTGCTGTTCAAGCTCTTTTGAAGAAGCAAAAAGAAACAGGCAGAGTTGAGGATGCAGTAGTCAGCCAAGGAAACTTAATGCAGGGGATGAAAGACACATCATGCGTACTTCCCTTTCACATCGGAAGATGTCTAGAAGTGCCATCAGCACAGAACTGGTGGAAACCGGTGGTATGCAGGTACACCCATCTACTGTCCAGGGAAGTCTAGCCAGAAGTGGTCTTCATGGAAGAAATGCGACCAAAAAGCCTCTGACGTTGAAACAAGGCTACGACTGGTGTCCTCAATGCTGAGAAATACAGGTAGATACTTCTCAATCATGCAATACCATCAAGGAAGCGTGTGATTAGGCCCAAATTTATTCTGCAGTAGGACAACCACCCCAAACATACAGCCAATGTCATTAAGAATTATCATCAGCATGAAGAAGTAGAAGGAGTCCTGGAAGTGATGGTTTGGCCCCCCACTGAGCCCTGATCCTATCATCATGGAGTCTGTCTGGAATGAAGGATTGGAGGCAGCCAGCATCCACAGAAGATCTGTGCTTAGTTCTCCAAGATGTACATAGAACAACCTACCTGCCGAGGTCCTTCAAAAACTGTGCAAGTCTACATAGAAGAAGACAAAGGGTGGTCACACCAAATATTGATTGGATTGGATTTCTCTTCTTTTCATTTAATTTTTTTCACACCTGCCTAAAACCTTTTTCACAGTACTGTATATATATACAGTATATGCACATTATTGTTTCTGTAAACTTTTAGACACTTACCTAAATTGAAGAATCTCCAGACAGATACATCAAAATTAATCCCTATTAAATATGAAATAATGATACCAGATATTGCAATATATATCTTCACTCTCACATCTACAAAAGAAAAGCACAACAAATGTAATATTAGTCACTCCCCAATATAATGACTATAAACCAATCGCTGCATTTGCACAACATTTATTTTAATTTGAACAGCCACACATCTTATGCCCTGTACACACGGTCTGATTTTCCGACGGAAAATGTGTGATAGGACCTTGTTGTCGGAAATTCCGACCGTGTGTAGGCTCCATCACACATTTTCCATAGGAATTTCCGACATACAAAGTTTGAGAGCAGGCTATAAAATTTTCCGACAACAAAATCCATTGTCCGAATTTCCGATCGTGTGTACACAAATCCGACACACTAAGTGCCACGCATGCTCAGAATAAATAAAGAGATATAAGCTACTGGCTACTGCCCTGTTTATAGTCCCGACGTACATGTTTTACGTCACCGCGTTCAGAATGATCGGATTTTCCGACAACTTTGTGTGACTGTGTGTATGCAAGACAAGTTTGAGCCAACATCCGTCGGAAAAAATCCTAGGATTTTGTTGTCGGAATGTCCGATCAATGTCCAACCATGTGTACGGGGCATTACACTGATCACACATTGATGACCCGATCGTTCAATCCCATGTGCTGTGGGTTCCTTTTGTATTTTTGTTTTTCTAGCCGGTCCTAGATCTCCAGGAGCAGCAAGGATTTGTGACCATTATTTATTATATCGATGGTTCAGACTTCATTTGTGTCTCTATGGTTGTTCTCTACATTTCTATCCTACAGACGTCTACACTGTGGGAAGAGTTTTTTACTACAATTTTATTAAAAAAAAAAATGTTTTTTACCTTGACCTCCAAGTAAGGCCACTTAAGGAAAAGTTACATAAGAAGAGCTAAGAAAAAAAAGGGAAGCTTGTAACTCCTGGCGACAACCAATGCTCAGAGTTCCCCATGCTGAAACAGATACTGAGTAGATGATATTAGTATGAGATAATACTAGATTATTTACTTATGCAGAGCTCCGTCCTGTGTCTCTCCTCGACGATCAGTGTGTATATACAGTATCTCATAAAAGTGAGTACACCCCTCACATTTTTGTAAATATTTTATTATATCTTTTCATGTGACAACACTGAAGAAATGACACTTGTCTACAATGTAAAGTAGTGAGTGTACAGCTTGTATAACAGTGTAAATTTTCTGTCCCCTCAAAATAACTCAACACACAGCCATTAATGTCTAAACCGCTGGCAACAAAAGTGAGTACACCCCTAAGTGAAAATGTCCAAATTGGGCCCAAAGCGTCAATATTTTGTGTGGCCACCATTATTTTCCAGCACTGCCTTAACCCTCTTGGGCATGGAGTTCACCAGAGCTTCACAGGTTGTCACTGGAGTCCTCTTCCCCTCCTCCATGATGACATCATGGAGCTGGTGGATGTTAGAGACCTTGCGCTCCTCCACCTCCCGTTTGAGGATGTCCCACAGATGCTCAATAGGGTTTAGGTCTGGAGACATGCTTGGCCAGTCCATCACCTTTATCCTCAGCCTCTTTAGCAAGGCAGCGGTCGTCTTGGAGGTGTGTTTGGGGTCGTTATCATGTTGGAATACTGCCTTGCAGCCCAGTGTCTGAATGGAGGGGATCATGCTCTGCTTCAGTATGTCACAGTACATGTTGACATTCATGGTTCCCTCAATGATCTGTAGCCCCCCCGGTGCCGGCAGCACTCATGCAGCTCCAGACCATGACACTCCCACCACCATGCTTGACTGTAGGCAAGACACACTTGTCTTTGTACTCCTTACCTGGTTGCCGCCACACACACTTGTCACCATCTGAACCAAATAAGTTTCTCTTGGTCTCATCAGACCACAGGACATGGTTCCAGTAATCCATGTCCTTAGTCTGCTTGTCTTCAGCAAACAGTTTACAGGCTTTCTTGTGCCTCATCTTTAGAAGAGGCTTCCTTCTGGGATGACAGCCATGTAGACCAATTTGATGCAGTGTGCGGCGTATGGTCTGAGCACTGACAGGCTGACCCCCCACCCCTACAACCTCTGCAGCAATGCTGGCAGCACTCATACATCTATTTCCCAAAGACAACCTTTGGATATGACACTGAGCACGTGACCTCAACTTCTTGGTTTGACCATGGCGAGGCCTGTTCTGAGTGGAACCTGTCCTGTTAAACCGCTGTATGGTCTTGGCCACCGTGCTGCAGCTCAATTTCAGGGTTTTGGCAATCTTCTTCAAGCCTAGGCCATCTTTATGTAGAGCAACAGATCTTTTTTTCAGATCCTCAGAGAGTTCTTTGCCATGAGGTTCCATGTTGAACTTCCAGTGACTAGTATGAGAGAGTGAGAGCGATAACTTCAAATTTAACACACCTGCTCCCCATTCACATCTGAGACCTTGTAACACCAACGAGTCTCATGACACCGGGGAGGGAAAATGGCTAATTGGGCCCAATTTGGACATTTTCACTTGGGGGTGTACTCACTTTTGTTGCCAGCGGTTTAGACATTAATGGCTGTGTGTTGAATTATTTTGAGGGGACAGCAAATTTACACTGTTATACAAGCTGTACACTCACTACTTTACATAAATAAAATAAATAAATAAAAATTGTAGCCAAGTGTCATTTCTTCAGTGTTGTCACATGGAAAGATATAATAAAATATTTACAAAAATGTGAGGGGTGTACTCACTTTTGTGAGATACTGTGTATATATATATATATATATATATATATATATATATATATATATATATATACTGTGACATTATGAAAGGCGAGGTGATTGGACATTATGTTTCACCTTGCATGCCTTCATTTGCAGAGAACTAAGGTGGAATCCAGTCCGGGTTTTACCGGCCACCTTGGCAGGGTTGGTTCTGGACAAGATTTGGCAGTCCACGTGTGTCCACTAACACGTGGCATAAATTAAGCAGGACTAGAGCAAAGAATTGCTCTGTTGGCCTGGGACTCATCAAGCCAAAAACCTGAGAGAGCTGCTTATGTGAAGTTTGCATTAACTTTGTTTTGTGGGTGACGGGGAGAAGCCCTTCACCTGTTGAGTTAGGAACCTGCAATGTTTCGTTAGTGCCTGGGGGGCAAGGACTTATTTTCTGTTTTTGTTTGTGTTATTTTTAATGAAACCTTTAAAAAATAAACTGGCGAAAAGTCAGATTTTAAGAAGCCTGCCATTTGGACTACCCTTTTTCCCAGGGAAGGTGATCCCCATTGAGCTAACCCCTGACAATATATATACACACATATATATACACACAAGGTTTCCCAGCAGAACATTGCCCAAAGTGTCACACTGCTTCTGACGGTTTGTCTTCTCCCCATAGTACTGATTTCTTGGTGGTGTGAATGCATATTGATAAAAGTAAATCTATTGCTACATTTTTGTAAGTGATGTATAAATATATCTGATTATATAATTTTTATTTATACAGTTTGCTCCATGTAGTAATGTCCTTCCTGATGAAGCCAGTTATGGTAAAACATGTTGAAGACACTACTTGAAGTCTTCACTTATCCCAAATGAAGATATCTGTATAGAATGAATCATTGTACCAAATGCTAAAGTCCTGCTTTCTTTTCCTATATTTAGCACTTTCACAAACTTACCACCAGTAGCCACCAGGGAGCTTATTAATGCAATAATCAAGCATACTATTATGATGCATGATGCAATAAAAATAAACCTCAAAACAGTATGTATCCATGGTCTCCTTCCTATAAAAGAAAAGCACAATAAAAATAATTTTAATTCTGCATTCGTCTGAAAAACTTCCTTAACACTTCTGCATTTACTGACTATAAACCGATATTTATAACGTTTGTTTTATTTTTAGCAGCTACACATCCTAAACTGTGAGGATCGGATTGTACAACTCTCCATATTCTCTTCAAGAAGGAGTTTTTTTTATCATGCTCTGCCCCAGGATGCCTCTCGGCTGGTGAAGAGGGAACTGGTCTAGGTTCAGATCTCAGGAGAATCTACAAACACACAAAGTCTATGAGAGTCGAGTTTTGTTCTGTTTTTTCAAAGCTAATTTACACGCTTTAGGTAAAAAAAGGACAAAGGTAGCTGGGCTCTCCCATAGGACACATGTACCGGGAAAAAAATATTGTTTAGCAGGGAGCAGGTCTTTTTAGAAGGCTTAAAGGAGTTGTAAAGGCAGAAGGTGCATTCTATGCATTAAGATACAAAGCCTTCTGTGTGCAGTAGCCCCTCCGCCCCCCTCATACTTACCTGAACCCCCACTCTGTCTTGTGATGGCCATGAATCCCTTGGCCGTCCGGGACTCTCCCTCCTGATTGTGTGAGACACAGCAGTGGCACCATTGGCTCCCGCAGCGGTCAATGAAAGTCAGTTAGCCAATCAGGGGAGAGAGGGGGCGGGGCCGAACAGCAGCTCTGTGTCTGAATGGACACACAGGGCTGCAGCTCGGCTCGGGCGCCCCCATAGCAAGCTGCTTGCTGTGGGGGCACTCGATAGGTGGGAGGGGCCAGGAGCACATAAGAGGGACCCGAGAAGAGGAGGATCCGGGCTGCCCTGTGCAAAACCAACTGCACAGAGGAGGTAAGAATAACATTTTTGTTAATAAAAAAAGAACGAGCCTTTACAATCAGTTTAAAGTACTGTATATGTAAACGATCACCTTGTATAACAACCCATTCAGTTTAAAATACAAATGAAAGGCAAAACATGTATATAGTATAGTTTTTTTTTTATACCACCTTTTCCCCTTTTTTATAAGTGATCACATTCGCTCTGTTCTCAGCTACATAAGAGCTGGGAGGAGAAGCAGTAACTGATCTTGCCAGTAAATAGCTGCGCAGGAGGGGGCGTGGTTGTTAGCCCCAGTCTGAAAATTGGAGGAGAGCAGGCTGAGATCCCAGCACAGCTAGAGAACTGACCATGGTGTGCTCTCATGCTTAGTGTAGTCCATTTTTTTAACTGTGAATTTTTATTTCTTTTCTTTTGTAATAGAAGAAAAACACAGATCTTGTGCAATGGAGTGTACAACAGTACCGATCTACATACATAGGGTGTTTCCCCTCACAAAAACTTGAGCAACGGTTTGTCAAGGGTAACTAATATCATTATGAATGTAGGAAGGAATGTGACTACCCCTCCCTTAAAAGAAGGAAAAATAGGAGGAAAGAAGGGAAAACGTGTTCATAGTCAGGGATATAGAGTATAGAAAAGAAATAAAAGAAAAGAAAGAGAGGAAAAGGGGGACCTCTTTGTGGAGGAGAAATAAACCTCATTGCGATACCTTAGGGGTTGCAAATATCTGTCTAAAGGATAGCAAATTAATGCTAAAGGTGGACAGTACATTCTGAGTGTTGCAGCCAAGGTGACCATTGTTTCCAGAAGAATGCACAAGCTTAATTTTTTGGGGAAAACATAATCTCATATTGGGTTTGTGTGTTGAGAAGTTGGAGAAAGGTTGTTGTGTCAGGAGGATCGGCTTGTTTACAAGCCAAGGCAATGGCCTTCCTGGCAGCAATTAGATCATGGACTTAGTGTAGTCAATTTTTAATAGGAAAGCAGAAGGACTGGGAGGAACACCAGGGATTTCACACAAATGAAGCAAAACAAAGAGAACAGGAGACTTTCTCATACAAGTACTGTACATGGTACAGCAACAACATATCAGGAGTATGAAATATTGGGTTTTACATATTCTTAAAGGGTGAAACCAAAAATACAGTTTTCCTTTCAAGGGATGGTTCATCGTCAGTTTTTCAATACTATAAGGGATGCAATAGGAAGTGTAAGAATGCAATCATGGCGACTAAAAAAAGACTATGAGAAACACATAGCGGAGAAGAGCAAAAAAAATCCCAAACGTTTTTTTTTTTTTAGATATCTTAACAGTAAAAAAGTGAGGTCAGAGTACATTGCCCACATAAAAGAAGATGAAGGGAGGATGGTTACAGATGACACAAAGAAGGCAACTGTACTAAATACTTTCTTCTCCTCAGTTTTTACACAGGAAAAGGAGGGGTATACCGACCACGACAGTACTGTTAGTAACACATCACAGGATATATCCTTGTGGCTAACAGAGGCCGGATTTAAGAAAAGACTAGATAAGCTTCACACAAATAAATCACCAGGACCAGGTGGCTTACACACGAGAGTCCTCAGAGAACTCAGTCAGGTTATAGCCAGACCATTGTTCCTAATCTTTGTGGACAGCATAATAACAGGATTGGTACCAGCTGATTGGAGAAAAGCCAATGTGGTACCAATATTCAAAAAAGGGCAGAGACAAATTCCTGGAAACTATAGGCCAGTCAGCCTAACATTAATAGTAGGTAAATTATTGGAGGAGATGATGAGGGACTATATCCAAGAATTTGCTGAAGAAAAGAATATTATTAGTATTAATCAGCATGGGTTTACAAAGGGTCGTTCCTGCCAGACCAATCTGCTAACATTCTATGAGAAAGTGAGCTGCCATCTGGATAGGGGGAGACCTGCGGATGTGGTGTATCTGGATTTTGTAAAAAGCATTCGATACAGCCCCCAAAAAACACTTAATATACAAGCTGAGATCTGCAGGCATGGACCATAAGGTTTGTTCTTGGATAGAAAACTGGTTACAGGGACGTGTCCAAAGGGTGGTGATAAATAACTCATACTCAGACCAGTCTGTAGTGGTAAGCGGGGTAACACAAGGCTCTGTATTGGGACCAATTCTGTTTAATTTATTTATGAATGATATAGAGAAGGGGATACACAGCTCAATCTCAGTTTTTGCGGATGACACAAAAATAAGAAGGGCCATAACTTCAAATCAGGATATAGAAATTTTACAGAAAGATCTGAACAAAATAATGGGGTGGGCATCTACATGGCAAATGGGGTTTAACATGGAGAAATGTAAGGTAATGCACTTGGGGGCTAAAAACATAAACGCATACTACTCACTGGGGGGGAGAACCTCTGGGGAATCAAGGATGGAGAAAGATCTAGGGGTCCTAGTAGAAGACAGACTGAGCAATAGCATGCAATGTCAAGCTGCAGCTGCCAAAGCCGGCAGAATATTAGCATGCATGAAAAAGGGATATACTTCAGAGATAAAACTATAATACTACCATGTTATAAAACTCTGGTTAGGCCACATCCATGGGTGTAGCATAAGGGGTTGCAGGGGTCACAATCACAACCCCACCCCTAGCTCCAGGGGGCCCCTGCAGCCTCCCTGTCATATTATAATATCCTATCAGGGAATTTAGTAGACCAGACTGTGTGGACTGCACAGAAGAAACCAGAAACACAGGTAATTGAAAAATAATGGTGTTTATTAAATGGGTGACAAATAAGTGAAATATAAACAGTGCAAACCAACCACAGACCCACAAACAAATGGTATATACAAATGGATAGGAAATACCGTAATCGTAACAAAAGCCAGGCCAAGGTCATACACAAGGAGGTCAGTCAGATGGGAAAGGACGGGGAACCAACAGGACAGGGAGAGGATGGATGGATAGGCTGCAGGGCAGGGATCCAGGGAAATCAGGAAACCGGAGGGACAAGTACAGGATGGGCTCAGGATAGGGATCGGATCAGGTCAGGACAGATGCAGGCTCAAGGTCAAGCTAACAGGCAGCAAGATCAGGGCACAGGGAGAGAGACACCAAGGCAAGGATGTGAGGGCTTGCCGCGTATTTATCAGACTGCAGTGATTTGACCTCACGTTACACCTGAGTGCAGAAGGTGCTGCCTGCTCCACACTGCTGGAATACACCCGCTGGTGGACACCGGTACTACAGCCCAAGGATGCAACAGTGCCACCAGCAGGTGAGTCCTCTTATTACAAGTCCTGGATGTTGGAAGGCACCCACTGGTGGACACTGGTACTGTGATCCAAGAGACCAACAGTGACACCAACGGGTGAACCATTTCATGACATATCCTCTACAAAATTAAGCTCTGATCTCCCCTAGGGCCCCACAGCCACGCTCCAGTACTGAGCTTCTACTTTGCCTTCCACAGTCCACACCCCTCTGTTCCCATTGGCTGGGGAGAAGCTGTGAGCCATTTCCTGAATGGAGAGGAGCACAAGGTGAGAACAGCCCAGGATGGGGAAGTGTCTGTGCTGTGTGCTGGCAACATGGAATGGTAAACGAACTCAGCAAGGCGAGAGGAGGAGAGTGCCATCCTGTAGCCACGATGGGACTGATGTCACTGGTGCGGTATGACACTGCTCAGTGTCTCCTAGTCACCAGCTGGGATTCTCTGTACCCCCCACCCGGGGATGTCTACTTACCCCACTTTACTGACAACTGGGGAAAAGACACACACCTCCGGGAGGTGACCTTCCCCCAACACCTGCCAACACTGACAGAGAAACCTTCAGAAATTGCTAAAACACCTCCTCAGTGGGCCCCTAAAGGGCTGTAGGCTCCAGATTTTGTGTCACATGGCTTTGCCCTCCAAGATCTAAGTTGCCCCCCTCCCCAGAGCCCCCTGACCACCCCCTCCACCCTGCATGCTATGCCCGGCTGCTGAGCTCCTTTCCCATTACAACACTCTATACTGTTGCTCCTCCGCAGGGTTAAAATCACATTCCTTTACAACACAGCCAGTTAGCCATGATCTGCATAGGGTGCATCTGCCTACTGCAACTACACCACTGCTGTTCCGACCAGAGAATTTCATGGGTCAGAAGGGCAACATAAAAGCCAGATACACCCTGTGAAGACTGACAGACTGTGTGTAAAGGAATGTGATTTCAGCCCTGTGTAATGTGGGGAGGGGGGAGCTGTATACAGTGCTGGGATGGGAAAGGAGCTCCGCCAAGTGACCTGCCAGGTGGCCCTATCCTCTGATTCTCCAGCGGTAATCCCTGTCCTCTGATGTAAAGAGATACTCTGGGAACTCAAAACTCTTAACCCACTTTGAGTATCTTGGTGTGAGGTGGATGTATCTGCATGCATGTTGGAAGTATTTGGGGGGCCCAGGTCAACTTTTGCATCGGGGCCCACAAGCTTCAAGCTACGTCTCTGGCCACATCTGGAGTATTTCATTCAGTTCTGGTCACCAGTCCTCAGAAGGGATGTCCTTATTAAATGGGGCTTACAGATTCCAATAAGCTCCCCCCCATCTTCAAACCCCCATAGGCCAGGCATCTATCCTGGTATTGTTCAGGGGAATGGAGCCATATGCTATTCATCTCCCCTTTCCTGGCCAGCCAGGCTCCTTGCTCAGATTAAGGGTCTGCAATGGGTTTTTGCATGGAGTCCCCCTCAAAATCCTGAAGGGTCTGGTTTCGGTTTCCTAGGGGACCTCCCACACAAACCCCTACAAAAGGTCCTCAAAATACACAGACTCTTGGAAGGGGTCTGTGTGCAATTTTTTTTAAACAAAGAAGCCCACAATGACATGTCAATGACAGGCAGCACCTCTGGTACCTCCACCCAACTTGCTGGAACCTTGGAGAAGTTTCCAGAAGGGAGGTTAGGAGGAGTTCCCCTGGAGTATTGACGAGGGCCCCAGCCAATCCCCAGCATATGGGCTGGCAGGGGGTAGGCCCCTCTTTAATACTAATGGTCAGCCAAGCAAGGGGCAGTGGAGTTAGGTGGAAGCTGGAGATGGAGTGCTGAAGAAGCTGGCCCTTGAAGGTAACCCCCTAGTCTGGGGGGGTGACCTCAGGTTTGGGGCTCGGGTGCTGGAGGGATCCTCTTACAACACATGGAGGAGTCCTGTCCAGAGGCACGCTAGCAATAGTGAGGACAACAGGAGCCAGCGAGCATGTTCAGAAGGTCTCTAGGAGAAGTCAGCCATATGCAGGCCCGAGCACTTGCCCGGTGGGCCGGGGCCGCCAGGCCGCAAGTCCTTGCGGGGCCCAAGACAGCTGGGCTACTCTTTGAGCCCGCGCCGCTCACCCGGCCTCTCCGCGGCCGCCCGGCTGCCAGTTAAGCTCAGCCATAGGCGCCAGGGGGACGGAAACATGAAGGGGGGAGGAGTTAGAGGAGACACCTGCTGCAGACATCTTGGAGCCTGATGAGAGAAAACGTGAGTGCGGCCTCCCCTGTAACCTGGATAGGAGGAGCAGTGGGGGCAGCTGCATATGGAAGAATCATTCTCACCATCTTCCTCCTGCAGTCTCTGAATGCCTGTGAGTGGGAGAGGAGAAGCAGGAATTTTGAGACTGCAGGTGGAAGATGGAGAGAATGATTCTTCTATATGCAGCCGCCCCCACTGCTCCTCCTATCCTGCTTCTTTCTGCTGCCCCTCCCCGTGCTCTCCACCCCACACATGCTCTTTGACCCTTGTGCTCTCCACCTCCCCCCTTGCTCTCTGCCGTCCCCCCTGTGCTCTCCACCTCCCCCATGCTCTCCCCTACCCCCCTGTGTTCTCCACCTCCCCCTGTGCTCTCCATATCCCCCCATGCTCTCCAGCCTCCCCTGGGCTCTCCACCTCCCCCCATGCTCTCCACCTCCCCCATGCTCTCCCCTGCCCCCTGTGCTTTCCACCTCCCCCCGTGCTCTCCACATCCCCTCCGTGCTCCCCCCTGCCCCCCCGTGCTCTTCACACCCCCCATGCTCTCTGCTGCCCCCCTGTGCTCTCCACCTCCCCCCATGCTCTCCACCCCTCCCCATGATCTCCTCTGCCACCCCTGTGCTCTCCACCTCCCCCCATGCTCTCCACCTCCACCTTGTTCTCTGCACATCCCCCATGTTCTCCAGCCTCCTCTGTGCTCTCCACCTCCCCCAATGCTCCCTGCTGTCCCCTGTGCTCTCCACCTCCCCCCTTGCTCTCTGCCGTCCCCCCTGTGCTCTCCACCTCCCCCATGCTCTCCCCTACCCCCCTGTGTTCTCCACCTCCCCCTGTGCTCTCCATATCCCCCCATGCTCTCCAGCCTCCCCTGGGCTCTCCACCTCCCCCCATGCTCTCCACCTCCCCCATGCTCTCCCCTGCCCCCTGTGCTTTCCACCTCCCCCCTGTGCTCTCCATATCCCCCCATGCTCTCCACCTCCACCTTGTTCTCTGCACATCCCCCATGTTCTCCAGCCTCCTCTGTGCTCTCCACCTCCCCCAATGCTCCCTGCTGTCCCCTGTGCTCTCCACCTCCCCCCTTGCTCTCTGCCGTCCCCCCTGTGCTCTCCACCTCCCCCATGCTCTCCCCTACCCCCCTGTGTTCTCCACCTCCCCCTGTGCTCTCCATATCCCCCCATGCTCTCCAGCCTCCCCTGGGCTCTCCACCTCCCCCCATGCTCTCCACCTCCCCCATGCTCTCCCCTGCCCCCTGTGCTTTCCACCTCCCCCCTGTGCTCTCCATATCCCCCCATGCTCTCCAGCCTCCCCTGGGCTCTCCACCTCCCCCCATGCTCTCCACCTCCCCCATGCTCTCCCCTGCCCCCTGTGCTTTCCACCTCCCCCCGTGCTCTCCACATCCCCTCCGTGCTCCCCCCTGCCCCCCCGTGCTCTTCACACCCCCCATGCTCTCTGCTGCCCCCCTGTGCTCTCCACCTCCCCCCATGCTCTCCACCCCTCCCCATGATCTCCTCTGCCACCCCTGTGCTCTCCACCTCCCCCCATGCTCTCCACCTCCACCTTGTTCTCTGCACATCCTCCATGTTCTCCAGCCTCCTCTGTGCTCTCCACCTCCCCCAATGCTCCCTGCTGTCCCCTGTGCTCTCCACCTCCCCCCTTGCTCTCTGCCGTCCCCCCTGTGCTCTCCACCTCCCCCATGCTCTCCCCTACCCCCCTGTGTTCTCCACCTCCCCCTGTGCTCTCCATATCCCCCCATGCTCTCCAGCCTCCCCTGGGCTCTCCACCTCCCCCCATGCTCTCCACCTCCCCCATGCTCTCCCCTGCCCCCTGTGCTTTCCACCTCCCCCCGTGCTCTCCACATCCCCTCCGTGCTCCCCCCTGCCCCCCCGTGCTCTTCACACCCCCCATGCTCTCTGCTGCCCCCCTGTGCTCTCCACCTCCCCCCATGCTCTCCACCCCTCCCCATGATCTCCTCTGCCACCCCTGTGCTCTCCACCTCCCCCCCATGCTCTCCACCTCCCCCTTGTTCTCTGCACATCCCCCATGCTCTCCAGCCTCCTCTGTGCTCTCCACCTCCCCCAATGCTCCCTGCTGTCCCCTGTGCTCTCCACACCCCCCCATGCTATCTGTTGCCCCCCTTTGCTCTCTACCTCCCCACATGCTCTCTGCCGCCCCCCTGTGCTCTCCACCTCTCCCCATGCTCTCCAGCCTCCCCAGTGCTCTCCACATCACCCCATGCTCTCCAGCCTCCCCTGTGCTCTCCATCTCCCCCCATGCTCTTCGCCACCCCCCTGTGCTCTCCTCCTCCCCCTATGCTCTCCACCGCCCCCCTGTGCTCTCCACATCCCCCCATGCGCTCCGCTGCCCCCTGTGCTCTCCACCTCTCCCCATGCTCTCCGCCGCCCCCCTGTGCTCTCCACATCCCGCCATGCTCTCTGCCACCCCCCTGTGCTCTCATAATCCCCCATACTCTCTGCTGCCCCCCTGCACTCTCCTCATCCTCCCATGCTCTCCTGCTTCCCCCCTGTGCTCTCCTCTTCCTCCCTGTGTTCTCTGCCTCTCCCCTGTGCTTTTGCCCCACCCTATGTTCTCAAGGTTCCTCCCTGTGCTCTCCACCCCCCCCATGCTCTTTCCTGGTCACCCCTTGCCCCCACCCCTCTGCCGGGTTCCCCCCTCCCGGGGGATCCATCAGGGTGGAGAGCGCAGAAGGGACAAGTTAACATGTCATGGGCTGCTCAATCCAAAATGCCCGGGCCTATTTTTTGTCCCAGTCTGGGCCTGGCCATATGGACTGGTGAGTGTGCAGTCTGGAAGGACTGAGGGGCAGCCTGAGGGGACTGGTGAGTGGCAGTCTGGAAGGACTGAGAGGCAGCCTGAGGCGATTGGTGAGTGGCAGTCTGGAATGACTGGAAAGTCAGTCTGGGAGGACTGTGGAAGATTAGCCAGGAGGGCTAGTGAAAGTTGCTGCAGCAGCCAGGCGGACTGGCAGGGCCTGAAGAGATGGTGCTGGGCTCAGTGACCATGGGAGGAAGTACAAAGAAATTGCTTGTGGTGTCACCCTACTCCTTTTAAGTATAGGGGCCTGCTGTCCCTACCTGTAATGGATCTTTGCTACTAACTTATTCTTAGGGTGACATCACAGAGGATCTGCAAGCAAGATTGTGCAGGAGGAAGGAAAGGAGTGTATATGAACTATGTATATAGTTGAAGTGTCCCTGAAGAAGTTTGTTCCAGTCAAGTGGGCATCCCATAATCATCCCATCCCTATCCAAGATTATGAATCCCTAAATAAAACACAAAGAGCAAAGTTGCTGGGCTGTTTCCTGTCACAATAATGCCGCGTACACACGAGCGGACTTTCTGACATACTTGGTCCGGCACACTTTCTGACGGACTTTGTCTGCCAGGTGCGCCGGACTTTAAAACGGATGGATTTGCCCACACACGACTTTCTGGCGGGCTAAGTCCGCCCGTCTTTCCGACGGACTTTCGCCGGAGTTACGGCGGACTTTCAGAATGAACGGACTTGCCCACACAGGGACAAGTCCGTTCATTTTGAACGTGACTCATGTGCAACGGGACTAGAAAAGGAAGTCAATCTTTCCGCTTTTATCGGCGAGATTGACACCTTGCAAGCCCCGTCGCGGTGCATACCAGGCCCTTAGGTCTGGTATGGATTATGAAGGGAAACCCCCTACGCTGAAAAAATGGCGTGGAGTCCCCCCTAACATCCATACCAGACCCCGATCCGAGCACGCAGTCCGGATGGTCAGGAAAGGGGGTGGGGACGAGCGAGCGCCCCCCCCCTTGACCATACCAGGCCGCATGCCCTCAATTGGGGAAGGGGGCGCCCTGCGGGGCCCCCCCACCCCAAAGCTCCTTGTCCCCATGTTGATGAGGACAAGGGCCTCTTCCCGACAACCCTGGCCGTTGGTTGTCGGGGTCTGCGGGCGGGGGGCTTATCGGAATCCGGGAGCCCCCTTTAATAAGAGGGCCCCCAGATCCCGGCCCCCCACCCTATGTGAATGAGTATGGGATGCCCACTTGACTGGAACAAACTTCTTCAGGGACACTTCAACTATATACATAGTTCATATACACTCCTTTCCTTCCTCCTGCACAATCTTGCTTGCAGATCCTCTGTGATGTCACCCTAAGAATAAGTTAGTTGGTAGTTGGTGGTGATCCAAGACTGATTCATTTTTATGAAGGTCAGTCGATCGACCGAGTCGGTGGACAAACGCACCCTGTGATCGGTTACAAAGCCTCCAGCAGCACTGAATGTGCGTTCCGAAAGAACGTTGGATGCAGGACAGGCCAGTAGCTCAATTGCATACTGCGCAAGCTCTGGCCAGTGATCCACCCTCAAGACCCAGTAACCCAGAGGATTTTCGGTGGGAAAGGTGTCCAAGTCAGATCTTGCCCCTAGGTATTCCTGCACCATGTAAGACAGACGCTGGCGATGATTGCTGGAACCGATCATACCTTGGGGCTGTGGACTAAAAAATTGTCTGAACGTATCGGTCAGACGGCCACCTTCTCCACCGCTCCTTCTTTGACTGACCGAAGCCTCAGCGACACGTTGTCCAGAAACAGGAGTTTGTAACCTCCCAGTCTCTGGGAAGGCGTTGGACAGACCTTTCTGCAAGGCCTCCCGAATATGTTTCATCCTCTGCTCCCTCTGCGACGCCAAGATAAGGTCCGCAACCTCACCATTGTAACATGGATCAAGGAGGGTTGCCAGCCAGTATTGGTCCTTCTCCTTGATACCACAAATAGGAGGATCCTTACGCAGGCTTTGCAGGATCAGGGAGGCCATGCAGCATAGGTTTGCTGAGGCATTCGGTCCAGAGTCCTCTGGGTCACTAAGGACAACATGGTCCGCAGACACCTCCTCCCAGCCACGTACAAGTCCATGTGTTTCTTGGGACTGATCCCTTAAAGACTGCTGCTGATGCTGAGTGCCAGGCTCCACCTCCATACTAACGCAATCCTCCTCCTCTTCCTGTGTGATCGGCGGGCACGCAGGAACACTGTCTGAATAAAGGGGGCCTTCAGAGCTAAGGAAGTCCTCCTCTTCCTGCCTCTGTTCTGCCTCAAGTGCCCTGTCCATTATTCCACGCAGCATGTGCTCCAACAGGTGGACAAGGGGGACAGTGTCACTGATGCATGCACTGTCACTGCTCACCATCCTCGTGGCCTCCTCAAATGGTGACAGGACAGTGCATGCATCCCTGATCATGGCCCACTGGCGTGGGGAAAAAAAAACAAGCTCCTCTGACCCTGTCCTGGTGCAATAGTCGCAGAGGTACTCATTGATGGCCCTCTGCTGCGTGTGCAGCCGCTGCAGCATGGCCAACGTTGAGTTCCACCTGGTGGGCATGTCACAGATTAGGCAGTTCTTGGGCAGGTTAAATTCCTTTTGAAGGTCCGCCAGCCAAGCACTGGCATTATATGACCGGCGGAAATGCACACAGACTTTCCTGGCCTGCCTCAGGACACCCTGTAAGCCCGGGTACCTGCCCAAGAACCGCTGCACCACCAAGTTAAGGATGTGAGCCAAACAGGGCACATGGGTCATTTGTCCCTGTCGGAAGGCAGAGAGGAGGTTGGTGCCATTGTCGCAAACCACCATTCCTGCCTTAAGTTGGTGTGACGTCAACCACCTCTGAACCTGCTCCTGCAGAGCTGACAGAGCCTATGCCCCATTGTGGCTCTTGTCCCCCAAGCACACCAGCTCAAGCACCGCATGGCATCTTTTGGCCTGCGTACTTGCATAGCCCCTTGAATGCCTACGGAGCACCGCTGGTTCCGAGGACAAAGCACAGGAAGAGGCCATGGAGGAAGAAGAAGAGGATGGGGTGGAGGAGAGAGGTGTGTCACAATCATTAGTAGTGGCATTTTGGAGGCGTGGTGGCGGAACAACCTCCAACACTATTGCACCTTGTCCTGCATCCTTCCCAGCTGCCAGCAGAGTCACCCAATGCACGGTGAAACTTAGGTAACGTCCCTGTCCATGCCTGCTGGACCATGAGTCAGCGGTAATATGCACCTTACCGCTGACCGTCCTGTCCAGCGAGGCATGGACATTGCCTTCCACATGCCAGTAGAAAGCCGGAATCGCCTTCCGTGAGAAAAAGTGGCATTTAGGTACCTGCCACTGAGGAACCGCACATTCCACAAACTCACGGAAGGGGACAGAGTCTACCAACTGAAAAGGCAGCAGTTGAAGTGCTAGCAATTTTGCCAAGCTATCATTCAACCGCTGGGCATGTGGATGGCTGGGAGCGAACTTCTTTTGGCGGTGCAGCAGCTGGGACAGGGAAATTTGCCTGGTACAATCTGACGTCGGTGTACCGAAAGCAGATTGCCCACAAGTACTTGGCTGTGGCACACCTAATTCTACACCTTAATTCCTCTCAGTGCAGGTCTCAGAGAGGACTGAAGGTATAGTGGGGTTGGAGATCTCAGCTGATGAGGAGCAAGGAGAGGTCCTCTTTGTTCTTTTGTGTGGGTCTTTTAGATACGCTTGCCAACGAACTGCATGGCAGGTCAACATATGTCTGGTCAAGCATGTGGTGCCCAAGTGGGAGATGTTTTGGCCACGTGAGATACGCTTGAGACATATGTTGCAAATAGCAGCGGTGCGATCTGATGCACTCGTCTCAAAAAAGGCCCACACCAAAGAACTTTTTGAATAACGCGCAGAGACTGCAGCGCCCTGCACATGCAGAGCTTTGGGGTGTGATGCAGTCAGTGTGCTGCCCTTAGGCTGGCCCCTGGATGGCATCCTGCCTTGTTGGCGATGTTCCTCCTCCTCCTCCTCTCTCCTATCAGGCACCCACGTTGAGTCAGTGACCTCATCATCCCCTCCCTCCTTATCACTGGAGCAAACCTGGCAGTATGCTGCAGCAAGGGGAGCATGACTGCTAGATTGCTGTCCTTCTTGGGCACCCCCTCTGTCCGTGCTCACGTTACTGCCTTCATCTAGCTCAGTATCATCATCAGAGCCTTCCAAACGCTGGGCATCCTCCTGGAGCATGTACCCAACACTGTGGTCAAACAGTTCGGGGGACTCCTCAGGAGGAAATGGTGGGGCTAGGGAAGGAGTCACTGATGCCATTGAGCCGAGGGAAGAGGCCGCGTTGGCAGCTGCTTTTGCCAGACAAAGTACCCTGAGCATGGGTGAGAGAGGATGAGGAGGATGAGGACGGCTTGGTCATCCACTCGACCAAGTCTTCCGCATGTTGAGGCTCAACACGGCCAGCTGCCGAAAAAAAGGCCAAGTGTGTCCCACGGCCACGTGCTGATGAGGATGCACCGTCTCCACGACCAGCACTGTTGCCTCTAGACACAGAGCCTGCTTGCCCTCTTTTATTGGCTTGTGACTGTCTGCCTCTCCTTGTTGGCCTTCCAGACATACTAATGGCCTGTAGCTGCACTAAGCTGGGATATATATATATATATATATATATATATATATATATATATATATATATATACTGATATTGCAGCTAGCAAAATCAACTGCCTGCCTGTAGTATGAGAACACCACCAACCTTCTACAGGTAGCTTTAGCTGAACACTGTGCAGAGCTCGCAAAAAAATAACTTGTAGCTTATTTAGCTGCCTGCGGTAGTGATAGGATCAGGAAAACACCACCAACCTTCTACAGGTAGCTTTAGGTGAACACTGTGCAGAGTTCGCAAAGAAATAACTTGTAGTTTATTTAGCTGCCTGCGGTACTGATAGGATCAGGAAAACACCACCAACCTTCTACAGGTAGCTTTAGGTGAACACTGTGCAGAGCTTGCAAAAAAATAACTTGTAGCTTATTTAGCTGCCTGCGGTAGTGATAGGATCAGGAAAACACCACCAACCTTCTACAGGTAGCTTTAGGTGAACACTGTGCAGAGCTCGCAAAAAAATAACTTGTAGCTTATTTAGCTGCCTGCGGTAGTAATAGGATCAGGAAAACACCACCAACCTTCTACAGGTAGCTTTAGGTGAACACTGTGCAGAGCTCGCAAAGAAATAACTTGTAGCTTTTTTAGCTGCCTGCGGTAGTGATAGGATCAGGAAAACACCACCAACCTTCTACAGGTAGCTTTAGGTGAACACTGTGCAGAGCTCGCCAAAAAATAACTTGTAGCTTATTTAGCTGCCTGCGGTAGTGATAGGATCAGGAAAACACCACCAACCTTCTACAGCTAGCTTTAGGTGAACACTGTGCAGAGCTCGCAAAGAAATAACTTGTAGCTTATTTAGCTGCCTGCGGTACTGATAGGATCAGGAAAACACCACCAACCTTCTACAGGTAGCTTTAGGTGAACACTGTGCAGAGCTCGCAAAAAAATAACTTGTAGCTTATTTAGCTGCCAGTGGTAGTGATAGGAATTCGGCGAACGATCGAACAGACGATGTTCGAGTCGGACATGGGTTTGACTTGAACGCAAAGCTCATCCCTAATAGGCGGCAATGATGGGCATTGATGAATGGCACTGATAGGCGGAACTGATAGGCGGCAATGATGGACACTGATAAATGGCACTGATGGGCAGCTCTGATGAGGAGGCATTGGTGGGCACTGATAGGCGGCAATGATGGGCACTGATAGGTGGCACTGATGGGCACTGATAGGCAGCACTGATGGGCACTGATAGGCAACAATAATGGGCACTGATAGATGGCACTGATAGGCGGAACTGATAGGTGGCACTGATGGGCACTGATAGGCAATGATGGGCACTGATAAATGGCACTGATAGGCAGCACTGATGAGGAGTAGGGATGAGCTTCGAGTTCGAGGCCCTTCAGGTCTGGTATGGATATTAAGGGAAACCCCCGGCCAAAATTTTAAAAAAAAATGGCGTGGGGTCCCCCTCAAAATCTATACCAGACCCTTCCTTCGGGTCTGGTATGGATTTTAAGGGGAACCCCGCACCAAAATTAAAAAAAAAATGGCGTGGGGTCTCTCCAAAAATCCATACCAGACCCTTATCCGAGCACGCAACCTGGCAGGCCACAGGAAAAGAGGGGGGACGAGAGAGCGCCCCCCCTCCTGAACCGTACCAGGCCACATGCCCTCAACATTGGGAGGGTGCTTTGGAGTAGCCCCCCAAAACACCTTGTCCCCATGTTGATGGGGACAAGGGCCTCATCCCCACAACCCTTGCCCGGTGGTTGTGGGGGTCTGCGGGTGGGGGGCTTATCGGAATCTAAAAGCCCCCTTTAACAAGGGGACCCCCAGATCCCGGCCCTCCCCCCTGTGTGAAATGGTAAGGGGGTACCCCTACCATTTCACTAAAAAAGTGTCAAAAATGTTAAAAATTACAAGAGACAGTTGACAATTCCTTTATTTAAATGCTTCTTCTTTCTTCTATCCTCTTTCTTCTATCTTCTATCTGAAGGGTCTGGTATAGATTTTGAGGGGGACCCCACGCCATTTTTTTAAAAATTTTGGCCGGGTTCCCCTTAATATCCATACCAGACCTGAAGGGCCTGGTATGGAATTTAGGGGGACCCCCACGTCATTTTTTTTTTTAAATTTTGGTTCGGGGTTCCCCTGTGGGGAATTCCCATGCCGCTTTTATTAATGAACTTTTATGTGTATTGTCGGACCGGCAATTCATTAATAGCCACGAGTAGTTTTAAATGACTTTTTTTCCTTTGAAATGTCATTTTGCTGTCAGACTGTTCTAAACACGGGAAACATGCGCCCCTTTACAGGCGTACTATAGACACCCCCAGCTACGAAATTTAAAGGAATATTACACTTTTATTGTTTCACTTTAACCACTTGCCGACCACCTAACGCAGATATACTGCGGCAGAATGGCACAGGCAGGCAAAATCACGTACCTGGTACGTGATTTGCCTTCCGCGGGCTGGGGGAGCATTGCGCCCCTCCCCCGGTGCCCGAGGCGGTCGGCTTCGTTAGGGAAGCGATCCAGGCTGAGGGGGAGGCCACTCATTTGTGGCCACCCCCTCGCGATCGCTCCCCATGAATTATATTCTTCCTCTGCTGCTGTATAGTAAACAGCGGCAGAGGAAATGATGTCATCTCTCCTCGGCTCGGTATTTTCCGTTCCGGCGCCGAGGAGAGAAGACATCGATGTGAGTGCACTGCACACACACACACACAGTCGAACACACCAGACATACTTTACACCCCCCATCACCCCCCGATCACCCCCTGATCACCCCCCAATCACCCCCCCCCCCCCCTGTCACAGTGACACCAAGCAATTTTTTTTTCTGATTACTGCATGGTGTCAGTTTGTGACAGTTATAAGTGGTAGGGCAGTTAGTGTTAGCCCCCTTTAGGTCTAGGGTACCCCTAATAAAGTTTTAACCCCTTGATCACCCCCCCGTCGCCAGTGTCACTAAGCGATCATTTTTCTGATCGCTGTATTAGTATCTCTGGTGACGCTAGTTCGGGAGGTAAATATATAGGTTCGCCGTCAGTGTTTTATAGCGTCAGGGACCCCCATATACTACCTAATAAAGGTTTTAACCCCTTGATTGCCCCCTAATTAACCCTTTCACCAGTGATCACCGTATAAGTGTTACGGGTGACGATGGTTAGTTAGTTTACTTTTTATAGTGTCAGGGCACCCGCCGTTTATTACCTAATAAAGGTTTAACCCCCTGATCGCCCGGCGGTGATATAAGTTAGGTTTCAGGGTCAGATAGGGTCTGCATCGCCCCAGGCAGCATCAGGTTAGTGCCAGTACGGCTAACACCCACAGCATATACGTCCCTTAGTAGTATAGTATCTGAACGGTTCAATATCTGATCCGATCAGATCTATACTAGCGTCCCCAGGAGTTTAGGGTTCCCAAAAGCACAGTGTTAGCGAGATCAGCCCAGATACCTGCTAGCACCTGCATTTTGCCCCTCCGCCCGGCCCAGCCCAGCCCAGCCCACCCAAGTGCAGTATCGATCGATCACTGTCACTTACAAAACACTAAACACATAACTGCAGCATTCGCAGAGTCAGGCCTGATCCCTGCGATCGCTAACAGTTTTTTTGGTAGCGTTTTGGTGAACTGGCAAGCACCAGCCCCAAGCAGCGTCAGGTTAGTGCCAGTACCGCTAACACCCACGCACGCACCGTCCACCTCCCTTAGTGGTATAATATCTGAACGGATCAATATCTGATCTGATCAGATCTATACTAGCGTCCCCAGCAGTTTAGGGTTCCCAAAAACGCAGTGTTAGCGGGATTAGCCCAGATACCTGCTTGCACCTGCGTTTTGCCCCTCCGCCCGGCCCAGCCCAGCCCACCCAAGTGCAGTATCGATCGATCACTGTCACTTACAAAACACTAAATGCATAACTGCAGCATTCGCAGAGTCAGGCCTGATCCCTGCGATCGCTAAAAGTTTTTTTTGGTAGCGTTTTGGTGAACTGGCAAGCACCAGCGGCCTAGTACACCCCGGTCGTAGTCAAACCAGCACTGCAGTAACACGTGGTGACGTGGCGAGTCCCATAAGTGCAGTTCAAGCTGGTGAGGTGGCAAGCACAAATAGTGTCCCACTGCCACTAAGAAGAAGACAAACACAGGCCTGTCGTGCCCATAATGCCCTTCCTGCTGCATTCGCCAATCCTAATTGGGAACCCACCACTTCTACAGCGCCCATACTTCCCCCCATTCACATCCCCAACCAAATGCAGTCGGCTGCATGAGAGGCATTTTCTTTATGTCCTCCCGAGTACCCCTACCCAACGAACCCCCCCAAAAAAGATGTTGTGTCTGCAGCAAGCGCGGATATAGGCTTGACACCCGCTATTATTGTCCCTCCTGTCCTGACAATCCTGGTCTTTGCATTGGTGAATGTTTTGAACACTACCATTCACTAGTTGAGTATTAGTGTAGGGTACAGCATTGCACAGACTAGGCACACTTTCACAGGGTCTCCCAAGATGCCATCACATTTTGAGAGACCCAAACCTGGAACCGGTTACAGTTATAAAAGTTACAGTTACAAAAAAAAGTGTAAAAAAAACACAAAAAAAATATATAAAATTAAAAAAAAAGTTGTCGTTTTATTGTTCTCTCTCTCTCTATTCTCTCTCTATTGTTCTGCTCTTTTTTACTGTTCAAAGTAATTTTGTTGCAAAAAAAAATTTTTTTTTCATATAAACAAATAGTGTCAGAAAGGGCTTTGTCTTCAAGTGGTTAGACGAGTGGGTGATGTGTGACATAAGCTTCTAAATGTTGTGCATAAAATGCCAGGACAGTTCAAACCCCCCCAAATGACCCCATTTTGGAAAGTAGACACCCCAAGCTATTTGCTGAGAGGCATGTCGAGTCCATGGAATATTTTATATTGTGACACAAGTTGCAGGAAAAAGACTTTTTTTTTTTTGCACAAAGTTGTCACTAAATTATTATTATTATTATACAGGATTTATATAGCGCCAACAGTTTACGTAGCGCTTTACAACTTGAGGGTAGACAGTACAAATACAATACACTCTAATACAGTAGGAATCAGAGGGCCCTGCTCCTTAGAGCTTACAATCTAAGAGGGAAGGTCAAGAGATATAAGAGGTAATAACTGTGTTTGATGTGCTGATTGAGAAGATAAAGGTACAGTTGTTAGGTGGGGGCCAGATAGGCTTCTCTGAAGAGATGAGTTTTCAGGGATCGTCTGAAAGTGGATAAAGTAGGAGAAAATCGGACGGATTGGAGTAGAGCATTCCAGAGGATGGGGGAGGCTCTGGAGAAGTCCTGAAGGCGAGCATGGGATGAGGTGACAAGGGAGTTTGAGAGCAGGAGGTCTTGGGAGGAACGAAGAGAACGATTAGGTTGGTATTTTGTGACTAGGTTAGAGATGTAGCTGGGGGCCAGGTTGTGGATGGCTTTGTAAGTTATAGTTAGTATCTTGAATTTAATTCGGTGACTGAGTGGCAGCCAATGGAGGGATTGGCAGAGGGGTGTAGCAGACGCTGAGCGGTTTGTGAGATGGATGAGCCTGGCAGCAGCGTTCATAAGGGACTGAAGTGGGGATAGCCTATTTAGAGGTAAACCAATGAGGAGAGAGTTGCAGTAGTCGAGGCGGGAGATGACCAGGGAGTGAAATAGAAGCTTTGTGGTGACATTGGTTAGGAAGGGGCGTATCTTGGAGATGTTGCGGAGATTGAGGCGGCAAGTTTTGGATAGTGATAGAATGTGGGGTCGAAAGGTTAGTTCAGAGTCCAGGATTACACCTAGGACCTTGGCGTGGGGAGATGGGTTGATAGTTGAGCCGTTGATATTGACAGAGAAATCAGGGGAAGCGGCACGTGAGGGAGGAAATATCAAGAGCTCAGTTTTGGATAGGTTGAGTTTGAGGAAGTGATGTGACATCCAGGCTAATATGTCTGCTAGTAAGTTGGTAATGCGTGAGGAGACAGATGGAGAGAGCTGGGGGGGTGGAGAGATAGATTTGGGTGTCATCAGCGTAGAGATGATATATAAAGCCGTGGGAGGCAATCAACTGACCCAAGGAGGTGGTGTAGATTGAGAAAAGGAGAGGTCCAAGAAAAGAACCTTGGGGGACCCCAACGGAGAAAGGAAGAGGAGAGGAGGAAGTAGAGTTGTAAGTGACACTGAAGGCGCGGTGTGATAGGTAGGATGAGAACCAGCGAAGAGTACAGTCATGGAGACCAAAGGAGTGGAGTTTTTTGAGGAGGAGGGGGTGGTCCACTGTGTCAAAGGCAGCAGAGAGATCCAGGAGAAGTAGTACAGAATAGCCATTAGTAGGTAATTTGAGAGTTTAAGGAGAGCAGTTTTCGTGGAGTGTTGAGGGAGAAAACCAGAATGAAGGGGATCAAGAAGTTTATTCATGGTCAGATGGTCGCTTAGTCAGTTGTAGACCAGTCTTTCAAGAAGTTTGGAGAAGGAGAGTAAGGAGATGGGACGTAAGTTGTTGAGATTGGTGGGGTCCAGTGAGGGCTTTTTAAGTATGGGGGTGACTAAATGATATATTGCTCAAACATGCCATGGGAATATGTGAAATTACACCCCAAAATACATTCTGTTGCTTCTCCTGAGTACGGGGATACCACATGTGCGAGCTTAGCCGCATACGGGACCCCAAAAACCAAGCACCGCCTTCAGGGTTTCTAAGGGTGTAAATTTTTGATTTCACTCCTCACTGCCTATCACAGTTTCGGAGGCCAAGGAATGCCCGGATGGCAAAAACCCCCCCAAATAACCACATTTTGGAAAGTAGACACCCCAAGCTATTTGCTGAGAGGTATGGTGAGTATTTTGCAGACCTCACTTTTTGTCACAAAGTTTTGAAAATTGAAAAAAGAAAAAAAAATACATTTTTCTTTTCTTTCTTCATTTTCAAAAACAAATGAGAGCTGCAAAATACTCACCATACCTCTCAGCAAATAGCTTGGGGTGTCTATTTTCCAAAACGGGTCATTTGGGGGGGTTTTGTGCCATCTTGGCATTTTATGGGTTTGGAAACTAAGATAGGTAATGAGGAGTGAAATCAAAAACTTACGCCCTTAGAAATCCTGAAGGCGGGGATTGGTTTTCGGGGCCCCGTACGCAGCTAGGCTCCCAAAAAGTCCCACACATGTGGTATCCCCATACTCAGGAGAAGCAGCAGAATGTATTTTGGGGTGCAATTCCACATATGCCCATGGCATGTTTGAGCAATATATCATTTAGTGACAACTTTGTTCAAAAAAAAAAAGTTTGTCATTTTCCCGCAACTTGTGGCAAAATATAAAATATTCCATGGACTCAAAATGCCTTTCAGCAAAAAGCTTGGGGTGTCTACTTTCCAAAATGGGGTCATTTGGGGGGTGTTTGAACTGTCCTGGCATTTTATGGCCTTCAAAACTGTGATAGGTAGTGAGGAGTGAAATCAAAAATTTACGCCCTTAGAAATCCTGAAGGCGGTGATTGGTTTTCGGGGTCTCGTACGCGGCTAGGCTCCCAAAAAGTCCCACACATGTGATATCCCCATACTCAGGAGAAGCAGCTGAATGTATTTTGGGGTGCAATTTCACATATGCCCATGGCCTGTGTGAGCAATATATCATTTATTGACAACTTTTTGTAATTTTTTTTTTTTTGTCATTATTCAATCACTTGGGACAAAAAAAATAATATTCAATGGGTTCAACATGCCTCTCAGCAATTTCCTTGGGGTGTCTACTTTCCAAAATGGGGTCATTTGGGGGGGTTTTGTACTGCCCTGCCATTTTAGCACCTCAAGAAATGAGATAGGCAGTCATAAACGAAAAGCTGTGTAAATTCCAGAAAATGTACCCTAGCTTGTAGACGCTATAACTTTTGCGCAAACCAATAATCATACGCTTATTGACTTTTTTTACCAAAGACATGTGGCCAAATACATTTTGGACTAAATGTATGACTAAAATTAAGTTTATTGTATTTTTTTTATAATAAAAAGTAGAAAATATCGTTTTTTTTCAAAATTTTCGGTCTTTTTCCGTTTATAGCGCAAAAAATAAAAACCGCAGAGTGATCAAATACCATCAAAAGAAAGCTCTATTTGTGGGAAGTGACGCAGTGCCAAATTGTAAAAAGTGCACTGGTCAGGAAGGGGATAAATCCTTCCGGGGCTGAAGTGGTTAAGCATTATTAAAATCACTGCTCCCGAAAAAACGGCCGTTTTTAAAACTTTTTTTGCATTGATACATGTCCCCTGGGGCAGGACCCAGGTCCCCAGACACTTTTTTTTTACAATAACTTGCATATAAGCCTTTAAAATTAGCACTTTTGATTATTCATGTTCGTGTCCCATAGACTTTAACGGTGTTCGCGTGTTCGAACAAATTTTTTGCCTGTTCGCATGTTCTGGTGCGAACCGAACAGGGGTTTTACATAGTTACATAGTAGGTGAGGTTGAAAAAAGACGCAAGTCCATCAAGTCCAACCTATGTGTGTGATTATGTGTCAGTATTACATTACATATCCCTGTATGTTGCGATCATTCAGGTGATTATCTAATAGTTTCTTGAAGCTATCAATGCTCCCCGCTGAGACCACCGCCTGTGGAAGGGAATTCCACATCCTTGCCGCTCTTACAGTAAAGAACCCTCTACGTAGTTTAAGGTTAAACCTCTTTTCTTCTAATTGTAATGAGTGGCCACGAGTCTTATTAAACTCTCTTCTGCGAAAAAGTTTTATCCCTATTGTGGGGTCACCAGTACAGTATTTGTAAATTGAAATCATATCCCCTCTCAAGCGTCTCTTCTCCAGAGAGAATAAGTTCAGTGCTCGCAACCTTTCCTCATAACTAAGATCCTCCAGACCCTTTATTAGCTTTGTTGCCCTTCTTTGTACTCGCTCCATTTCCAGTAGATCCCTCCTGAGGACTGGTGCCCAGAACTGGACAGCATACTCCAGGTGCGGCCGGACCAGAGTCTTGTAGAGCGGGAGAATTATCGTTTTATCTCTGGAATTGATCCCCTTTTTAATGCCAATATTCTGTTTGCTTTATTAGCAGCAGCTTGGCATTGCATGCCATTGCTGAGCCTATCATCTACTAGGACCCCCAGGTCCTTTTCCATCCTAGATCCCCCCAGAGGTTCTCCCCCCAGTGTATAGATTGCATTCATATTTTTGCCACCCAAATGCATTATTTTACATTTTTCTACATTGAACCTCATTTGCCATGTAGTCGCCCACCCCATTAATTTGTTCAGGTCTTTTTGCAAGATTTCCACATCCTGCGGAGAAGTTATTGCCCTGCTTAGCTTAGTATCATCCGCAAATACAGAGATTGAACTGTTTATCCCATCCTCCAGATCGTTTATGAACAAATTAAATAGGATTGGTCCCAGCACAGAACCCTGGGGAACCCCACTACCCACCCCTGACCATTCTGAGTACTCCCCATTTATCACCACCCTCTGAACTCGCCCTTGTAGCCAGTTTTCAATCCATGTACGCACCCTATGGTCCATGCCAACGCACCTTATTTTGTACAGTAAACGTTTATGGGGAACTGTGTCAAATGCTTTTGCAAAATCCAGATACACCACGTCTACGGGCCTTCCTTTATCTAGATGGCAACTCACCTCCTCATAGAAGGTTAGGGTGTTCGGCTCATCCCTAATGAGGAGGCACTGATTGGCATTGCTTATGGCACTGATTGGCATCCTATGGCAACTGATTGGCATCTGGGATGGGCACCTCTGATGTGCTGTTTATCAGCGCAGACCGCCCCATTCAGGAGAGTCGCTGATCAGCCTCTGAGGAAAGTCGATTGCCGGCACTTCCTGGTTACCACAGCTGATCACATGGTGAAGAGCCTAAGTCATAGGCTCTTTACCAAAATCAGAGATGCGGAGTGTTGGAGCGACACACCGCACCACCGATCAATGCTCTGCACACCCCCCACTTATCCTGCTGGACATCAGATGACACCCTGTCAGGATAAATGATCCCCTGTCCAACCGTCAATCTGCTATAGGAAGGGCGGGGTTAGGTTAAGACAGAAAAAGGAGACTGAGGACACAGCCCTCAATCTCCATCTCTGCAGGCTCAGCTACACAGAATGAATGGACAGGAATAGCTCTGTACAGAGGCTTCCCTTTCATTCACAAACCAAAGCATAGTTAACAGAGTTTACTATGCTTCAGGTATGAATGAACAGAGTTAGTGATTGGTACAGATCACTGACGCAATTCATTAACAGAAATAAGGAGCAGGTAAATTACATGCTCTCCATCCTGAAAGCATGAGGGGGGCAGGGGGAGCACACAGGGGCTGATCACAGCAGGAGGTGGATAGGAGGGGCGACACGTAGAGAAAAAGATCCCCTCCGTTTTTCCCCTTCAGTCGCTGAAAGGCTGCAGGAGGAAATTGGCAGGGATCGGTTTCACTTCATGCTGCCCCCGCAGCCCCTCCTATCCATGTGTAGAAGGGGCCACACAGGTCCCCTGGAGCATAGGGCCTGGTTGCAATTGCAACACCTGCGACCCCTGTACATACGCCCCTGACTGCTGATATCAATCTAAAGGGAATAGAAAGCTTTTACAGATTTCTGCCTCCAGTGCAATAAACCAATCTGCTCACCATCTTGGCTGAGCAAATCATTTTGTTCATCACATTAAGGCCTGGTTCACACCTATGCGTTTTTTTGGTGCTTTATGTAGAAACGTGCTACAGTCCATTCAACATGGTTTCTTATGGGACACGTTCACATCTATGCTTTTTTCAACAGCTGCGTTTTTGGAAAGGGTCACTGACTTTTTTAAACACCAAATGGTGCATTTTTGCTGCGTCAAAATGCAAAATGCATCAAAAACGCATAAAAGAAAAAAAAACGCAAAGCAAAAAGCATCGCAGAAAAGAATCAAAAGCAAACTGCATAGATGTGAACCAGGCCTTATGGCCCGTACACACGGTCGGAAATTCCGCCAGCAAAAGTTCGATGTGAGCTTTTGGTTGGAAATTCCGACCTTGTGTATGCTCCATCAGACTTTTGCTGGTGGAATTTCCGCCAGCAAAAGATTGAGAGCAGGTTCTCTATTTTTCCGACGGAAAAAGTTGCTATCGGAAATTCTGATCGTCTGTAGCAATTCCGACGCGTAAAATTCCTACGCATGCTCAGAAACAATTCGACGCATGCTCAGAAGCTTCAACTTCATTTTCCCGGCTTGTCATAGTGTTGCACGTCACCGCGTTCTTGACAGGTGACAGTTCAGAGAAAAGTTCAGAGAACTTTTGTGTGACCGTGTGTATGCAAGTCAAGCTTGAGCGGAATTCCGTTGGAAAAACCGTCCAAGTTTTTTCCGACGGAAATTCCGATTGTGTGTACGGGGCATTAGGTGCTAAAAAATGTGATTGCTTTCAGTTTGTGACTATAATAAGCATGGATTAATTCTTATGAAAATTTGTGAGGTCATCAATATCTCTGTTATTTGTTTGCTGAAAGCAATCAGTCTGATAAACGGAGGCAATGTGTGGACAAATGATAATGGACATTGAGCAATTATTCAAATAGTAATTCATTGTGTATGTCCTGTATCACTGAACACTCTCAGCACTTCCTGGAGACCAGGGATTGGTGGTCTAGAGAAGTGGTTCTCAACCTGGGGGTCGGGACCCCCTCGAGGGGTTGAATGATGATTTGCCAGGGGTCACTGAATCCTGGACTGTTCCTGAAACGGACCGCTCTCCCAGCCTTTTTGCGGCCACCCAGCAGGGCTGTCCCTGGAGCCCGCAGCCACCCACTTAGCCTCTTTCGCAGCCACCTATTCAGTTCACAGCATAGTTGGGGGGGCAAAGACTAAAGGTCAGCTGACTGGTGAGGAATGTGAAGTGGAAGGGGCTGGAGGAGACCCTATCCCATGATTTTGGCATAGGTGTCATTGCTACAAGACACCACAAAGTCGGAGACACAGTGAGTAACTCTGGAAAAAGAAAACAACAAAGGCGCCTCTAAGTGCAGAAGATTAACAATTTTAATGCCCCAAAACGGGTTAAAAACACTTACAGAATGGAAGTGGTAATCAGGCACATCATAATTTAAGCTGCATTGGAAAGGGTGGCGGTCAGAGGAAGCCTTCAGATGGAATGGATGTGATCACTAAACACAGCGGTGTAGGACACAGGAAGCCGCTGTGAAGCCGGCGTCATCAGCTGGAAGGACGGTGAACCCGGAAGTGATGTCATCCACGGAGCGGCTCAATAACCAGCCTGAACCGCAAACAAACAGCCTGGGCGAGGATGTGATGTCATCAGAAAGGGACGCGTTTCGGAACCATCAATCGTTCCTTTTTCAACCTGTGCACAATAACCAGCCTGAACCGCAAACAAACAGCCTGGGCGAGGATGTGATGTCATCAGAAAGGGACGCGTTTCGGAACCATCAATCGTTCCTTTTTCAACCTGTGCACAGGTTGAAAAAGGAACGATTGATGGTTCCGAAACGCGTCCCTTTCTGATGACATCACATCCTCGCCCAGGCTGTTTGTTTGCGGTTCAGGCTGGTTATTGAGCCGCTCCGTGGATGACATCACTTCCGGGTTCACCGTCCTTCCAGCTGATGACGCCGGCTTCACAGCGGCTTCCTGTGTCCTACACCGCTGTGTTTAGTGATCACATCCATTCCATCTGAAGGCTTCCTCTGACCGCCACCCTTTCCAATGCAGCTTAAATTATGATGTGCCTGATTACCACTTCCATTCTGTAAGTGTTTTTAACCCGTTTTGGGGCATTAAAATTGTTAATCTTCTGCACTTAGAGGCGCCTTTGTTGTTTTCTTGTGTCATTATAGAGCCTGCTTCAGTCTTTTAAAGTTGCAGCCCTTTTTGCTGAAGATCATCCTACCTTCCCATCATCCTTACCAACACCTTTCTTTTTATTTTGGACTGTCTAATTTTAGTAGAGACATTTTCTGGATCATGTTAGTCCTGTGCACCCTATAAACCTTTTTTTACAGTGAGTAACTCTACCTGTGATTAGAATTACTATTAAAAGTTCTCAGATCAGCAGATGACCTTGATCCAGAGCATAGGCATGCGCAGGGGGTGTGCTAGGTGTGCCTGGGCACACCCTAATCACTATGTGCGGTGCCGATTCCCCCTACTACCCGAGTTTCCCCCATGTTGGTACCTCCACCCCGTAGTGCTGCTGGCTTCCCTCCTCTCCCCCTTCTGCTGTGGTGGATGTTTCAGGATGGAGAGCAGGGGAAGGGGCTAGTAAATATGTAATTTACCAGCCCCTTCCTTTTCTAAATGAACACAATGTACACACTCACTCACAGTGTTCATTCACAACTGGAGCATAGTAAGCTTTGTTTACTATGCTTCAGTGTGTGAATAAACAGGAAGCAGCTCAGCAAAGAGCACTTCCCATTCATTCACTGCCCCGTGCAACCGAGGCTGCAGAGAAAGACATGTGTGTTTGAGCTTTGGGGTGCACACCCTAATGCAATAGGCTGCGCACACCTATGAACCAGAGCATGTAAACTGGCTGATCAGAACTCCCCCAGCACTGCCATTGATCCCACCCCTCACCCCCACTGCCACTCATCCCAACCACCACCAGCACTACCAGTCATCCCATTCCCCCCACCAGCACTGCCACTCATCCCATTCCCCCCCCACCAAGGAGTAAGAGAAGGAATAAAAATGGAGAATAAATGGAAGGGAGAGGAAAAGAGGGGGAGGAACAAAGAAAAAGGGAGAGAAAGAATAAGAGAAAGAACAAGAAAGATGGCTAGAGAGAGTGGTGGAGGGAAAAAAAACAGAAATTAGGATAGAGAGCGATAAAGGGGAAAGAAAGGAGAACAAAGACAAAGAGTGGGACATCCTAAAATGTACCATAAGGGGTTTTAATACTCTACGAGTGGAAGGGACTTACAACTTGGGGAATTTTATCCAGGGGTCACGACACTAGAAAGGTTGAGAACCACTGGCCTAGGGGATCCTCAGGTTCCTAATCAATCTGATATCACATGTTCTGGTATCTGAGGTTGTATAATAGTGCTAATGACAAATAAACACCTTACATTGTATATGGACTTCCACACCAAATGTCAGGAACTTACCTTTTTTAAAATACTTCTTCAAAAGGTATGTTATAAACGTAATTATGCAAAAAGCAAACAAAGAATGAACAAAATCATTTAATGGACTCCAGTCTATAAAAGAAAAACACAATAAACATTATTTCAATCCCACATGTCTGGAGATCTGAACCCCAACACTTCTATATCTACTGACTGTACATTTATCATTGCATTTATAACATTTATTTTACCAGCTGATCTCACAATATGATCCAATCCTACAACTCTCCAGAACCTAAAAATGTTACACATTTATTTTAGCAAGTAGGGATGAGTTTCTAGTTTGAATCAACCATGAGCTTAACACAAAAACAGCCTGTTTGCCTTATGGCTAATAGGCCAACAAAAGGGTCAGATATAGTGTTGCCACCTTTTCATCATGCCAAACCCGAACACTTTAGTGGTGCCGCGCACTGCAATTTTTTTTTTTGCAGTATACTGTACACTACAGGATTGTAAAAGACCTGCCACACCTTTGGGTGCCCCAAGAAGAGTAATAATGTGGCGCACATAGCACACTGTGACAACCAGTGGATGTGGCAAGGACTGCAGGGGGTTATCAGAAAGGAACCCCCACCCAGAAATACAGGAACTTTCATCCCTCCCCCCTCTAGATAAGGAAGACCTTTAGCTAGGAGGACTTTAGGGGGGTGATCAAATGGGAGTACAGGAGCTCCCCTCCCACCCCCTCCAGTTAAAAAAAGACACCAACTGGGAGGACTTCAGGGGGGATGATAAGATGGGGGTCCATCCCCAAAAAGTTTGAGCACCAGCCGCAGCTGGCATAAAGTATGTTGCAAATATCCACACCACAAGCAACACCCATAATGATAGAGCGTAGAGCGCTCGTTGATGAAGGATTGTCTTTTCCCACAGTGATAGAAGTAAATCACTTGTTGATGAAGGATTGTCCTTTCCCATAGTGATAGAGCATAAAGCGCTCATTGATGAAGGATGGTCTTTTCCCACGGTGATAGAGTGTAAAGTGCTCGTTGATGAAGATGGTCTTTTCCCACGGTGATAGAGTGTAAAGCGCTCGTTGATGAAGATGGTCTTTTCCCACAGCGATAGAAATAAATCGCTCATTGATGGAGGATTTTTTTTTCCCACAGTGATTGAGTGTAAATCGCTCGTTGATGGAGGATGGTCTTTTCCCACAGCGATAGAAATAAATCGCTCATTGATGGAGGATTTTTTTTTCCCACAGTGATTGAGTGTAAATCGCTCGTTGATGGAGGATGGTCTTTTCCCACAGTGATTGAGTGTAAATCGCTCGTTGATGGAGGATGGTCTTTTCCCACAGTGATTGAGTGTAAAGCGCTCATTGATGAAGGATGGTCTTTTCCCACAGTGATTGAGCGTAAATCGCTCGTTGATGGAGGATGGTCTTTTCCCACAGTGATTGAGCGTAAAGTGTTTGTTGATGGAGGAGAGTCTTTTCCCACAGTGATAGAGCGTAAAGCATTTGTTGATGTAGGATGGTCTTTTCCCATAAGTATAGAGCATAAAGCGTTTGTTGATATAGGATGACAGAGACCTCGTCAGAAGACCAATTTACAGTAACAGGTTCTCTAAGCTTTATCCATATAAGATGGCTGATGTATGTTTATGCACTGCACTTCCAAGTGTGGATGCTGCCCTCTAGTGTCTGGTACAGCAAGTGTCTTGGCCTTTTTATAACTCAGTTGCTTTCAGAGATCCTATGGATGAGAAAGTGGACTTGTTCACACCAGATGCAGTTCAGTGCATTTTTATTCTGCATCAAGAACGCATGAACAGTATTTAACTTTGATTCCAGTTACTTAGTTCACACCAGTACAGCGCATTCTAGTGCAGTCAACAAGAGTAGAATGTTGCATTGATTCTGTATGGAACACATCTGGAAACGGCAAAACGCACTGAGAATGCATTAAAAACTCTCATGCAGAAACACATCTGGAACGCAGAAATAGTGGTGATCTGGCCATCAGGCTTGCACAAAATCTATACAGTGACAGATTTTGCCTGCCAACCAGCAATACCGTTAACTTCAATATATAAACTTTAGAAATGGCATTCCATTCAACACTGGGAACTGCAAGATTTTGCACAGTTTCTGGAAAGAATGGAACCTGGCAACTGACTTTTGGTTGATGCTTTTGATAGACCTAATACAAGCGCTGGCACACTCAGTCACTGCTATCAGAGCATTGTGGTTACACCACTGGAGGGCAGGCGGAACTTCTACACAAGCCTTCAACATTTCCTGTAATGGGAAGTTATTGTTTGGCCAAATGCTGAACAATGCAATTAAGCGAATGACAGGAGAAAAAGTCTGGACTGTGGCCATAGACTAGTAAGAGGAAGCCGCCATGCTTCACTCAAGGATACTGAACTTCAGAAGGTGCAGAAGGCCAAATCTTATAGGACAGGCTGCAGATTTAACAGATCACAGTGGAGGTGTCTCAAAGTTACTTTTGACATGAAATCAAGTCCAGAGCAAGCTGCTAAGATGGCTGGATAGTCTTTTTGAAGGTGTGTCCAACCAGTCTCTTCCAGTTGGATCCAGGGGGCCTGAGTGAAGTTGATGATTGTAGCCTCCTTCTGGAGGGTTTGGACGACAATCATCACAGACCAGTGGGTCCAGAAGACAGGTGGGAGTACAATGGAGAATTCCAAAGTTGACCACTGAATCCATTTAATTTGTTTTCCAACAGATCTCAGAAGAGAAAATGTTTGCAAGATTTTTATACTGCTACAAGGCCATCATGCCAGTGATCCCGAAAACATAGAATCATCTGGGGGCCTTTTTCCCCAGTTTCTTTTTTCTTTTCTAGTACCTAAGGTGGGAGCCTTCTGGCCTGTTTCATTTTGAAGGAATCAAATGTGTTCATACACACCAAGAGGTTCAAGATGGAGTCCATGCAGACAGTCACAGGAATATTCGACCGCCCGACTCATACTTCCATGTACCGTGTGAGATTTGTGATGGCCAGATGTCACTTCCAGTTCAAGTGTCTGCTTTTTACAGAATTGGCAAAGCCCCAGGAATCTTTTTGAAGATCTTGTTGGCAGTGGTGGTACCTTGGTCCAGGTGGCACGTGAGAGTGTTTCAATGTGCCTTTTTTAGCCTATGAGCTGGGCTGTCTATGGATCAGAAAATCTTTGTGTCTATACAAATTCAACAAGAAATGGAATTTTGGACATCATCACTGTGCTTCTTTCAGAGGCATGCCTCTCAGCCCAGGAGATAGTATGATTCTGAAGCCAGATGCCAGTCTCTGGGGCTGGGGAGTCCACAATCTGAAGAAACAAGTGCAAGGACATTGGAGAGCGGTGAAGCTCAGACTCCCCAAGTATCTTCAATGGTGGGAAGCATTTTCCAGCATTACAAGCCTTTTAAGATCTTCAAGGGGGCCTGAGTAAGGTTGACAACAAGACAGTAGTAGCCTATATTGCCTGACAAGGGAACACCAAAATCTTTTCCTATCTTGCAAAAGTCAGTTAAGGTTGGTCTTCTTGCCAGGGAAGCAAAATCAATTATTGGTTCGGTTAGGCAGAATATTTTTTCAACAAGTGACTCATACCAACATTGGCCCTATGGGGTGTTCCAGCAGTAGCTCTCAGGGAGACTTCACTGAACATGCAGATTCTGATATTTACAACAGGATACCAATGCAAAGACTCCATCATACAAGATAGGTTCACAGTGCCATGGAATTTTCTGTTTGATCTTTGTCTCCGGTCAAATGAAATCTTTTATGGCAAGGTCAGTAACAGCACCCCAATTCAATGAGACTACTTTTAATAGCCTGGCTATGGAATAGGCTACACTAGAGGTGCAGGGATTCTCATCATAGGTTGTTCAGACCTTGGTGACTAGAAGATCATACATGAATGCTACATATGAAGAAGTTTGTATATATAAATCAGTGTAGCGAAGCAAAATAAAAATGTATTAAATAAATAATTAATTCATAATGATTTATATAATACTCAAAAACTAAGAAAACAGTCCTCTGTAAATAAATTCCTCTGTGAATTCAATATACTGTTTCAATGTATCCAGTAACTGAACTTTTAAACCAGTGTGTTAATTAGGGATGAGCCGAACACCCTCCTATTCGGTTCGGAGCAGAACATGCGAACAGGCAAAAAATTTGACAGAACAAAAAATTTGGAGGCTCCCACCGCGTGATGCTTCTTCGCTTGTGACAGTTCTTATATAACTGAGGGCGGAGCCACCCGGTGATGTAACTGGGGGGTCCCCTTGTTAAAGGGGGCTTCCAGATTCCGATAAGCCCCCCCCACAGACCCCCACAACCACCGGGCAAGGGTTGTGGGAATGAGGCCCTTCTCCCCATCAACATGGGGACAAGGTGCTTTGGGGGCTACCCCAAAGCACCCTCCCCATGTTGAGGGCATGTGGCCTGGTATGGTTCAGGAGGGGGTGCTCTCGCCCCCCTCTTTTCTTGGGGCCTGCCAGGTTGCGTGCTTGGATAAGGGTCTGGTATGGATTTTGGGGGGGACCCCTAAGCCATTTTTTTTAATTTTAGCGCAGGGTTTCCCTTTAAATCCATACCAGACCTGAAGGGTCTGGTATGGATTTTGGCGGGACCCCTACGCCATTTTTTTTTAAAATTTGGTGCAGGGTTTCCTTTAATTTCCATATCAGACCCGAAGGGCCTGGTATTGATTTTACTGGGACCCCTACGCAATTTTTTTTAATTTTGGTTCGGGGTTCCCCTTAATATTCATACCAGACCAAAGTGCCTGGTAATGGACTGGGGGGAATCCAATGCTCTTTTTTTCAATGGGACCCCACAATTCATTACAGCCGCAATCAGTTTTGAATGATAATTTTTCCTTTAGAAATGTTATTTTGCTGTGGTACTGTTCTATACACGGGAAAAGTGTGCCACTTTACAGGCATACTATAGACACCCCCCAGGCACAATATTTAAAGGAATATTTCATTTTTATTGTTTCACTTTAAGCATTAAAAAAAATCACTGCTCTCGAAAAAATGGACGTTTTTAAAAAAAAAAATTTCATTGATCCATGTCCCCTGGGGCAGGACCCAGGTCCCCAAACACTTTTTATGACAATAACTTGCATATAAGCCTTTAAAATGAACACTTTTGATTTTTCATGTTAGTGTCCCATAGACCCCTGAAATAAGGAATCACTATAAATAGAAGCAGGCTGTTATCTCCTCTCCACCCCGGCAAACGGCTCTAATCTTTCTTTCCTCTTTAATATATGATCCTGCACTCACAGCTCTCCTCGGATTATATACAGTATCTCACAAAAAAAGAGTACACCCCTCATGTCACATAACGTCCCACACTCCGCTTGAGTGCTTCCGTCATATACCACTTCCTCCCAGTCTGTATACAGATATCAGATATTCCAACCTCTCTGAGCAGAAAACAAGGCGACACTTACTTCACTGCTAACATGGACTGTTTATCATGAATCAAAGTTACAAGACTTTATATGCCGTTGGAACCTCCTCTAACAATACAACTGTAACTTAATTAACATGAGCTAATTATCTAATCCTTTATACAGCCTAGGTGACTGAGACATGACCTTTCGCCCAGACTTGTGGTCACCGAGCTTCATACAGTTATATCAACACAATAGCAGTCGTCCCGTCTCCTACATTGTATAGAGGACAATGTCATTAGCTCATTCAATTAACATAAACACAGGTTAATGACACCAGCATCTCCTCACAGGATGTGTCCCAACAGAATGAATCAGTCTTATCAGCAGGGGGCTGCTGGAGGAATCCCCCCTCCCTCTTCAGGGACACAAATCTACAGTAAGGAGTCCCCATACAATATATACATATATACACGACTGAGTCCGATTAGTACAGTTCAGCCTGGATTTCTCATTCACCTCACAAAGAGTATTGTTCCATTGAAAATCCAGGGCCCATAATCAAATGCCAACAGGCTTGCATACAGTCCTCTCCAACAGCCTCTGTTCTGGCTAGGTCTGTGACATTTCTCCCCTTTCGGCAGGAGACTAACACAGGAGGAGACCCCAGACGGGTTGACTCCGAAGTTAGTCCATAGTTCCAGTCCTCTACTGCCTGTACCCACACAGTACCCCAAACAAATTGTTCCAAACAGAGTATTACTCACCCAACCAACCTCTGCCTCTCTCAGAGAACATATCTGCCGCTGGGGAGAGGCCTGGACTGGCTCTTCTCCCTGGAATCCTTTCTGCCGCTGGAGAGAAGACAGGGTGTCTGGGCTCACTCTGTCATGTTGTTGGGGATCGGGGCCCACTGCCCAGCATCCCTGGGGTATACAGGTGGAGACTGAAGTCCCATCCACCTTCACAGGAAATCCATCCTCTGTTAGTTGAGGGCAGAGTCCAGCAGTCCTCGGCCCTGTTGCCAGCCCTTCTGCTGGAAACCCCACACCATCTGCTCTGGCTACCTGTTGGGGAGGGAGGCCAACTGCCCCATCTCCCTGGAACTCTGTAGTTGTTGCAGGTGATGGCCAGAGGTTGGTAGCACTCTGCCCGGTTGCCGGTGCTTCAACTGGGGAAGTTCCCTGTAACTCCACAGATACTGCTGTTGGTGCGGGGCAGAGCACAGTGAAGTTTGGCCCCAACAGCAGCTCTTCTGCTGGAGGCTCATCAGGTTGTTTTTCCTCAGCAGAAAAGTCTATTAAATCCCCTACCTCTATAACTGGTGTCTGTGGATAGAGGTTCACCATCTCCTGTCCGTGGAACTCAGAAGATGCCATCAGTGCTGAGCAGAGCGCAATGAAGTTTGGCCCTAATCCCAACTCTTCTGCTGGGGGCTCACCCGATGGTTCTTCCTCAGCAGAAATGTCTATCAAATCCCCTGTCTCTGCAACTGGTGTCTGGGGATGGAGGTTCACCATCTCCTGTCCATGGAACCCAGAAGATGTTATCAGTGCTAGGCAGAGGTTAGCAGAGCTCTGCCCTGTTGTCAGCACTTCAGCTTTGGGGATGGCAATCTCCAGATTTTCCACTGCAGATTCTCTGGCATGCTGCTGGACAGGCACATTCCTCCATCCAAGATCATCCCATGCAGAAACAGGATCATCAAGGTCAGTCAGCACTTGCTGCATCCGCCATAAGACCTCCGCCTCCATAGCTGTGGGGGCAGGTTGGCAAAGCACACTATTGCTCTGCCACATTGCCGACTCTTTAGCCAGGATTTCAGGGTTGTCAGCTGGTATTTCCTGATAGTCCCAGGCAAAGGGAGCCCAGCCCTGGCACTGAGCAATGTCTAGCAGCCATCTGTAGGTGATCTCTAGCTCCCATTCCTGAACGGCCAGAAACTCCAAATCTTCCTGTGCCCAGTGCACTTCCGAAATGTTCAGTAGCCCTTCTCTGAAATCCATGATTTCGTCCACCCGCCGCTCCAAATCACTCCCAAAGTTAGGGTCCCCTGTCAGCTTCACAAACAACAGTCCCAAGCCGCCGTAGCTTAAGCCTTCCGTTGGGCTGTCATCTGCTATCCAGGGACATGCTTGGGATACATGCCACCGGAGGGCTCTGTAGCTCTCATCCAGCTTTATCTCTGCCCAGACCAGCCTGCTTAATTCAGCTGTCTGCTTCTTGTGTGGTTTTTCTCCCAAAAACCGCACCCGCACTCCGTACTGCGACCAGTACCTTTCCTCGATGGAGGGGAGAACTTTTCCCTGGTGTCGCTGCTCACGGGCTAGCGCTTCCTTCCAGAGTTTTCAGCGAATAGAATCACACCATCCCAGCAGGACCTGCTCCGATACTGGTCCTCTGTGCTGTACCTGCATCTCTCGCAACCTCCTTCTGAATTCCTCATCCATGGCAGCTGGTATCTGTACCTCTCCTCTCCTGCTATCTGGACCTTGGATCCAGATGGAAGTTTGGATGTCCCAGACTGCAGGAAGCTATCCCACTGCTGCCACCAATGTCACGGAACGTCCCACACTCCTCTTGAGTGCTTCCGTCATATACCACTTCCTCCCAGTCTGTATACAGATATCAGATATTCCAACCTCTCTGAGCAGAAAACAAGGCAACACTTACTTCACTGCTAACATGGACTGTTTATCATGAATCAAAGTTACAAGACTTTATATGCCGTTGGAACCTCCTCTAACAATACAACTGTAACTTAATTAACATGAGCTAATTATCTAATCCTTTATACAGCCTAGGTGACTGAGACATGACCTTTCGCCCAGACTTGTGGTCACCGAGCTTCAACACAATAGCAGTCGTCCCGTCTCCTACATTGTATAGAGGACAATGTCATTAGCTCATTCAATTAACATAAACACAGGTTAATGACACCAGCATCTCCTCACAGGATGTGTCCCAACAGAATGAATCAGTCTTATCAGCAGGGGGCTGCTGGAGGAATCCCCCCTCCCTCTTCAGGGACACAAATCTACAGTAAGGAGTCCCCATACAATATATACATATATACACGACTGAGTCCGATTAGTACAGTTCAGCCTGGATTTCTCATTCACCTCACAAAGAGTATTGTTCCATTGAAAATCCAGGGCCCATAATCAAATGGCAACAGGCTTGCATACAGTCCTCTCCAACAGCCTCTGTTCTGGCTAGGTCTGTGACACCTCACATTTTAGTAAATATTTTATTCTAACTTTTCATGTGACAACACTGAAGAAATGACACTTTGCTAAAATGTAAGGTAGTGAGTGTATAACTCAACACACAGCCATTAATGTCTAAACCGCTGGTAACAAAAGTGAGTACACCCCTAAGTGAAAATGTCCAAATTGGGTCCAATTAGCCATTTTCCCTCCCCAGTGTAATGTGACTCGTTAGTGTTACAAGGTCTCAGGTGTGAATGGGGAGCAGGTGTGTTAAATTTGGTGTTATCGCTCTCACTCTCTCATACTGGTCACTGGAAGTTCAACATGGCACCTCATGGCAAAGAACTCTCTGAGGATCTGAAAAAGAGAATTGTTGCTCTACATAAAGATGGCCTAGGCTATAAGAAGATGGTCAAGACCCTGAAACTGAGCTGCAGCACAGTGTCCAAGACCATACAGCGGTTTAACAGGACAGGTTCCACTCAGAACAGGCCTCGCCATGGTCCACCAAAGAAGTTGGGTGCACGTGCTCAGTGTCATATCCAGGGGTCGTCTTTGGGAAATAGACATATGAGTGCTGCCAGCATTGCTGCAGAGGTTGTAGGGGTGGGGGGTCAGCCTGTCAGTGCTCAGACCATACGCCGCACACTGCATCAAATTGGTCTGCATGGCTGTCATCCCAGAAGGAAGCCTCTTCTAAAGATGATGCACAAGAAAGCCGACAAACAGTTTGCTGAAGACAAGCAGACTAAGGACATGGATTACTGGAACCATGTCCTGTGGTCTGATGAGACCAAGATCAACTTATTTGGTTCAGATGGTGACAAGCGTGTGTGGGGGCAACCAGGTGAGGAGTACAAAGACAAGTGTGTCTTGCCTACAGTCAAGCAAGGTGGTGGGAATGTCATGATCTGGGGCTGCATGAGTGCTGCCAGCACTGGTGAGCTACAGATCATTGAGGGAACCATGAATGCCAACATGTACTGTGATATACTGAAGCAGAGCATGATCCCCTCCCTTTGGACACCGGGCTACAGGGCAGTATTCCAACATGATAACGACCCCAAACACACCTCCAAGACTACCACTACCTTGCTAAAGAAGCTGAGGGTAAAGGTGATGGACTGGCCAAGCATGTCTGCAGACCTAAACCTTATTGAGCATCTGTGGGACATCCTCAAATGGAAGATGGAGGAGCGCAAGGTCTCTAACACCCACCAGCTCTGTGATGTCATCATGGAGGAGGGGAAGAGGACTCCAGTGACAACCTGTGAAGCTCTGGTGATCTCCATGCCCAAGAGGGTTAAGGCAGTGCTGGAAAATAATGGTGGCCACACAAAATACTTTGGGCCCAATTTGGACATTTTCACTTAGGGGTGTACTCACGTTTGTTGCCAGTGGTTTAGACATTAATGGCTGTGTGTTGAGTTATTTTGAGGGGACATCAAATTTACACTGTTATACAAGCTGTACACTCACAACTTTACATTGTAGCAAAGTGTCATTTCTTCAGTGTTGTTACATGAAAAGATAAAATAAAATATTTTTTAAAATGTGAGGGGTGTACTCACTTTTGTGAGATACTGTACATATTGAAGTAGAAAGGACAAACATAATGTACTTTGTATTGAAAAATTTATTGCCAAACCCCGCTTTAAAATACACTTACAAGAATTAAATGAAAAAATCGCATGTAATAGCAGATCCGGCTCACCACCTCACCAGGTAAAACTCCGGTAAATGTCCCAGAACTCTACCTCTCTCCTACACGCGTATCGCCAAGTGATGAGCTTCCTCAGTAGTAATGAAAAAAATTGGAGCCATTTGCTAGGGTGGAGAGGAGATAATAGCCTCATTCTATCTATATTGACTCCTTATCTCACTAAGGAGGAGTTGCCTGCCTGACCGGGTTGTGAGGAGATACAAACTTACTGTTTATTTACATGGAGGTGAGCAGGCACTTTGCTTGGTGGAGGATTAACACACTGTTTTAAAAGTTCAGTCGCTGGATACATTGAAACAGCATATTGAATTCATGGAGGAATTTTATTTACAGAGGAGAGGACTGTTCACATTATTATTCATGTATTCACTTATTGACTGTTTTTGGATACATTGAAGCAAATCACGGAGGATTTTTTATTTTTACAGATGACTGTTTTCTTAGTTTTTGGGTATTATATAAATCATTATGACTTAATTATTTATTTAATATATTTTTATTTTGCTGCGCTACACTGATGTATATATCCTTTTTTTTTTTGAGGTGTTGTAAAATCACTTACAGTGGTTGGTAGGTCAGCATATACATTTATTCATTATATTAAATAATTATCATCCTTTGCGCTGATTGCTATACCTTTTTTTCTATATGAAAGAAGTTTGTTTTGTTTGCTCAGCACAAGCTTTCTCTCCTGTGTTCCCTGCTCTAGCCAATATCCTTAACATTTTACAGTCAGCCCTAGAGGTTGGTCTGGCATACAACTCCATTTAAGGTACAGATCTCTACTTTATATTTTCACAAGCTGCAGATTGGTGCAAAAGCCAGTGACCCAACACTGTATCCTGGCCTAGGCCAACAAGGCCCAGGCCTAGGGCAGAACTTTGCATGGGGGCAGCATGGAAAGAGTCCCGCTGGCATGCGCTACACTGTTAGTGTAGCACCAGTCTTATGGGGCGGACTGGGCTGAGATGCAATTTAGTCTAGCTCCCCCATAAAGCGTCCGCACTGCTTCCGGTTTGCGGGCAGCTGCCATTCCGCAACTGTGGGGGGTGGGTGCCGCTTCTAATTTTGACTGTCCTCTCATCCTGGACCACAAACCTTTCTCACTGTGCTATGTTTTCTGTTGCACCATTGGCATGGTTATATCTTCTTAGTCCTCTCCATAAAATTATCAGAAATGTGTGCTTAAAGTAGAACTATGGGCAACACTTTTTTTTTTTCATTTTGGAGTAAGGGAGGGTTATAACCCCTGTAATTTTTTTTTTACCATCCCTGTCCCATTGCAGATATTCCCCTTTACTTCCTGCCCCATAGCCAAACAGGAAGTGGGAGGAAATCTATGAAAATTAAGGGAATCCAATGCCACCCCCCCCAGGCCCTCAGAACTAGTGTCCCCACTCAAAAAATTTCAGGGCGAGTCTTAAACAGCAAAGGCTGTGGCCTTGACAGGAAGGGGTGGGTCATATTTAAATTAGGGGGTGCACGAGTTTAGTCAGGCCTAGGGCAGCACAAAACCTAAATACACTACTGCAGTGACCAGATGCTTCTTCCAGATGCCGATCCATATGACCTTGAGGGAAATCCTTGTTCCCTCTGTGGGACTTAGGCTTGGATCTGAGAGCACCCTTTGCTCCAATAGGTTTTATTTCCATTGAAGTAACTCACGGTAAAACTAGTTCTCCTGACAGCAACTACTTCAGACAGAAGGATTTTAAAGATTGCAACACTTTCCTGCAAGTGCCCTTCGATGTCCTTTTTTCTTTTCTTTTTTTACCAGAGATAGGGATACCACATCTATCTCCAAAGTTAAATTTTAAAGCAATACCCAGTTTTTCAGAAAAACTGGGAAGTAGTCCCTCTGGGTTTTCACACGAGAGTCACTGGGTGCACAGTAGGAAGACTTTGGTTTTCTTACACATGGTCGAGTTACTAACAGTGTACTTGATCAAAAGAGGACAATCTTTTCATTTAGCCATCAGGCCCTCAAGAGTCATCCACTCTTGGGTTACCAGGGTGATTGGATTGGCATGCAGGAAGTAGGCCTTTCTGCTCTGAAACAATTGCAAGCCTATTTGACTAGTGGGGTGGCAGTCTTTGGGGCAGTTATGCAAGGATTGCTTGGAAGATATAGGTAAGGGCTAGCTTGAAGGTGTGGTATGGCCTTCATTCAACCTTACAAACAAAAATATGCGGTCAGCAAGTTTGGGACAAGAGAGATCAATTCTTTCTGGCTTTTGCAACTTTTCTTTGATTGTCAGTGTCTCTTTTCATTTTTTCTCTCCCGTCTTATATTAGCTTTGGTATATCCCGTAGTGTGCTGACGTGAAGTGGGCCAGGAAAATGGAAAATTGTTATCAAATACTTACCGTAATTTTCCTTTCCTGGCCCATCCTCACATCAGCACAGGACTCCCTCCCTAGTGGCCTGTTGCAGACTAGGTTATCAAACATCTTAGTTGGGGGAGGGACTGTCTTTTATTCAGCTTGGAACAGGTGGTCATGTGGGGCTCCAAAGGAGGTGTTATCCTATTGTGTGCTGACGTGAGGATGGGCCAGGAAAGGAAAATTACAGTAAGTATTTTAAAAAACATGAACAGGGTCTTGGCATGGATCATTTTTGGTCTCATATAACTTCAATGGGAGCACCTGAAAATTTGTGTTTTTCAACCCTAAACAAGCATCTCCTCTTCCTAGTAACCAACTTCCCTTCAGCTCAAATAAAAACACTCAAGTCTGAACGCACCTGAAAACACACACAGTAAAAAAAAAAATTCTAAAATAGCCTGTAGGGGTTCATGCTCCGGTGTGAAGGTTGACCAAGAATTCAGCGTTTTGTAAACATCACAATGAGCAATCGCTGAATCTAATCTAAAGGAACTGGGATTTGTGGCAGTAGGCACCAAATTCTACAGATATATTCTAACCCTACTTACCTGGCATGATAAAATTGAGAGTCATTTCCTCCGTCAGGGATCTGTGGTTCACAGTACAGAATACTACATCTCCGGGTTCAATTCCAGTAGATTGCCTTACAGTCAGCAGACTGGTCACATTAAATGTCCCATCGCTGTTCCTCAACGGTATTGTGAGATAAACATCTCTATCCAAAGATGATTTCGTGGCCAAGGTTATAGTGTATTTAACCCATCGGACCTTCAGAGCTTCTGGGTAAAAATTGTTGATTTCACAAATAAGAGATCCCGGGATTCCAGCTTCAATACGTTTATCATAATTCAGTGTAGTTTGTGGTTTAACTGTACAAGGAAAGACACTCTGTTATTTATTGTTTCTATATTAAAGTATATATGAACCCTCTTGTGCAACAACCCATTCAGTTAAAAGTAGAAATGAAAGGTAAAACATATGTGTATAGTTTTAAGACATATGACCTCGGTGGTGTGGGTGTGTCATTGCCATCATCCCATATCAATTTGTAAAAAATTATATATAAACCTCTGAGGGGATTTTTAAGGCAATGACATTTTTGATTTTAGGTAAAAGAATATTTATTTATATCAATTAATTCTTAGAAAATACAAAAATACAAAAATTACATAAATAATACAAGGACAAAATTACATAAATAACAATTCCTGGGTTCAAGAAAAGCTTGTGTGTACAGCAAATCACATTACAATGTAACATAGACTAAACAAATGAGAGTATATGAAAGAGAGTGATGCATCACACTACCCAATGGGGTCACTACAGATGATACCGTAGCGTGGAGTAGTAGATTCCAACGCGTTTCAACATTTGTATCACAAATAAAAGTCTTCTTCAGGGAAATACATCACAATCTAAAAAGATCAAAGATAATAATATTACTTTTTGTAACCATATTGCCGTCTCTGGTTTCCTTTATATGGTGTGAGCTGGAGTGTGGGCGGGGAAGAGGCGCCTCTTCCCCACCCACACTCCAGCTCACACCATATAAAGGACGCCAGAGACGGCAATATGGCGTCATTCCCTCCTCAGGATCCACCGAGGACTGTCAGGACTAACGTTAGGCATGTGCATTTCGTTTCGTTCCGAATCGAAATTCGGACGAATTTTTCATTATTCGGAAATTCGGATGCATCCGAATTTCCGAATGACAAAAGTAAAGAATTTAAACGAATCCGAAAAAAAAACGAACGAATTCGAATCGAATTCGAAAACATATTCGAATCGAATTCGAAAACATATTCGAATCGAATTCGAAAACATATTCGAATCGAATTCGAAAACATATTCGAATCGAATTCGAAAACATAATCAAATTAAAAAAAAATAGAAAACGTTTTTCTAAAAAAAACAATAAGGTAGAATATAAAATAATAAAGCAATAGAATATGTATATATATATATATATGTTTTTTTATGCTTTTCTTTTCTATTATTTTATATTCTATAATAGTATTTTCAATTCAAATTCAAATTTATTCTATACGAAATTCGAATTTCGGAACATGGCTTCTGAAGTTTGAATTTCGTATAGAATGAATTTGAATAGAAATGATTAGAACAGAAAATAATAGAAAAGTATAGACTATAAAAACAATAGAACAGAATAGAAGAAAATATATATATTATATTTTCTTCTATTCTGTTCTATTGTTTTTCTAGTCTATTCTTTTCTATTATTTTCTATTCTATTCTAATCTTTTACATTCAAATTTGATTTAGGTCTATATGAAATTCGAATTTTGGAAGATGTTATATATATATATATATATATATATATATATATATAATTTTCTATTCTGTTTCATTGTTTTTCTATGCTATTCTTTTCTATTCTATTCTAAACTTTTCTATTCGAATTTAAATTCATTCTATACGAAATTCGAATTTCGGAAGATGGCTTCTGAAAGTGGAATTTCGTATAGAATGAATTCGAATTTGAATAGAAAAGATTAGAATAGAAAATAATAGACTAGACAAACAATAGAACAGAACAGAATAAAATATAATATATATAATTTATTCTATTCTGTTCTATTGTTTTTCTAGTCTTTTCTCTTCTACTCTATTCTAATCTTTTCTATTCAAATTCGAATTCATATTATAAGAAATTCAAATTTCGGAAGATGGTTTTATATATATATATATATATATATATATATATATATATAATATATGTGTGTGTATATGTATAATATATATATATATATATGTATAATATATATATATATATATATATATATATATATATATATATATATATATATATATAAACCATCTTCCAAAATTTGAATTTCTTATAAAATGAATTCGAATTTGAATAGAAAAGATTAGAACAGAGTAGAAGAGAAAAGACTAGAAAAACAATAGAACAGAATACAAAAAATTATATATATTATATTTTATTCTGTTCTATTGTTTGTCTAGTCTATTATTTTCTATTCTAATCTTTTCTATTCAAATTCGAATTCATTCTATACGAAATTCCACTTTCAGAAGCCATCTTCCGAAATTCGAATTTCGTATAGAATGAATTCAAATTCGAATAGAAAAGTTTAGAATAGAATAGAAAAGAATAGCATAGAAAAACAATGAAACAGAATAGAAGAAAATATAATATATAATATATATATGTATATTATATTTTCTTCTATTCTGTTCTATTGTTTTTCTAGTCTATTTTTTTCTATTATTTTCTGTTCTAATTCGAATTCATTCTATAAGAAATTCAAACTTCAGAAGCCATGTTCCGAAATTCGAATTTCGTATAGAATGAATTTGAATTGAAAAGACTATTATAGAATATAAAATAATAGAAAAGAAAAGCATAAAAAAACAATAGAAGAGAATAATACAAAAAAATGACCGTATTTATCGGCGTATAACACGCACCCCAAGTTTAGGAGGGAATTTTAAGGAAAAAAAAACTTTTAGGAGGGAAGTTTAAGGGAAAAAAACTTACATTTAAATGCCCATCATTGCAGCCTTCTCAGTGCAGCCTTGCCCCAGTGCAGCCATGTCAGTGCAGCCTTGTCAGTGCAGCCTTCCCAGTGTCCATTGCAGCCTTATCCCAGGGCAGCCTTGCCCCAGTGCAGCCTTGCCCCAGTGCAGCCTTGCAGCTCGCAGTTTGAAAATCCTGTGATCCCCTGCGATCCTGAGCTTCAAAATCGCCGATCGCGATTTGAAAATGGTGCCGCCGGCGCCAAAATACACAGAGCCGGTCCTCGGCTCTTCTCGGCGGCTCTCGTTCACTTTCGGCTCCACTTGTAGTCCCGCCCGGGATGGGCGTGACTGTGAGCGGAGCTATCTGATCCGAGCCGAGTACACTCGGCTAGGTTCGGGCGGCACTCGAGTGAAGCCGAAAGTGGCCGAGAAGAGCCGAGGACCGGCTCTGTGTATTTCGGCGCCATTTTCAAATCGCGGTCGGCGATTTTGAAGATCTGTCAGCTCAGGATCGCAAGGGATCGGCGTATAACACGCACCCATGATTTTCCCCTGATTTTAAGGGGAAAAAAGTGCGTGTTATATGCCGATAAATACGGTATACATATTTATATATATTTTTTTTATTTTTATTTTTTTTCTATGCTGGTCTATTGTTTTTCTATTATTTTCTATTCTTTTCTATTTTATTCTAATCTTTTCTATTTGAATGCAAAATCATTCTATACGAAATTTGAATTTCCGAAAATGGTTATACAGAAACAGAATGAAATAGAATGAAATCGAATTCTAATAGAAAAGACTAGAACAGAAAAACAATAGAACAGAATAGAAAAAAAAAAAAATATATATATATATATATATATATATACACATATACACACACATCTTCCGAAATTGGAATTTGGTACAGAATGAATTCAAATAGAAAAGATTAGAATAGAACAGAAAATAATATAAAAGAATAGCATAGAAAAACAATAGAACAGAATAGAAAAAAATATAAAATATTCTATTCTAATCTTTTCTATTCGAATTCATTCTGTACCAAATTCCAATTTCGGAAGATGGTTTTATTTATTTTTATATATATATATAAAATATTTCTTTCTATTCTGTTCTCTTGTTTTTCTATTCTATTCTTTTCTATTAGAATTTGATTTCATTCTATTTCTATATAACTATTTTCTGAAATTTGAATTTTGTATAGAATGAATTTGAATTCAAATAGAAAAGATCAGAATATAATAGAAAATAATAGAAAAACAATAGAACAGAATAGAAAAAATATTTTTTATATATATATATATATATATATATATATATATATATATATATATATAAAACCATCTTCCAAAATTCGAATTTCGTATAAAATTAATTTGAATAGAAAAGATTAAAATAGAGTAGAAAGAATAGACTAGAAAAACAATAGAACAGAATAGAATAAGATATAATATATATATATTATATTTTATTCTGTTCTGTTCTATTGTTTTTCTAGTCTATTCTTTTCTATTCAAATTCAAATTCATTCTATACGAAATTCGAATTTCAGAAGCCATCTTCCGAAATTCGAATTTCGTATAGAATGAATTCAAATTCGAATAGAAATGTTTAGAATAGAATAAAAAAGAATAGCATAGAAAAAAATATATATATTATATTTTATTCTCTTCTGTTCTATTGTTTTTCTAGTCTATTCTATTTCTATTCTAATCTTTTCTATTCAAATTCGAATTCATTCTATACGAAATTCTAATTTTAGAAGCCATCTTCCGAAATTCGAATTTCGCATAGAATTAATTCAAATTCGAATAGAAAAGTTTAGAATAGAATAGAAAAGAATAGCATAGAAAAACAATGGAACAGAATAGAAAAAAAATATAATATATATATTTAACCATCTTCCAAAATTGGAATTTGGTACAGAATGAATTTGAATTCAAATAGAAAAGCTTAGAATACAATAAATTATATTTTTTTTTCTATTCTGATCTATTGTTTTTCTATGCTATTCTTTTATACTTTCTATTCTATCCTAATCTTTTCTATTGGAATTCGATTTCATTCTATACGAATTTCAAATTTCGCAAAATGGTTATATATAGTTTACTTTTTCAAATTCAGTTATTGTTTTTTTCGAATTTGATAGTTTTTTTCGAATGTGGTAGAAATTTTTCGAATTTGACAGTTTTTTTCGAATGTGGTAGAATTTTTTCGAATTTGACAGTTTTTTTCGAATGTGGTAGAATTTTTTCGAATTTGATAGTTTTTTCAAATGTAGTAAGAATTTTTTCGAATTTGACAGTTTTTTTCGAATGTGGTAGAAATTTTTCGAATTTGACAGTTTTTTTCGAATGTGGTAGAATTTTTTCGAATTTGACAGTTTTTTTCGAATGTGGTAGAATTTTTTCGAATTTGATAGTTTTTTCAAATGTAGTAAGAATTTTTTCGAATTTGACAGTTTTTTTCGAATGTGGTAGAATTTTTTCGAATTTGATAGTTTTTTCAAATGTAGTAAGAATTTTTTCGAATTTGATAGTTTTTTTCGAATGTGGTAGAAATTTTTCGAATTTGACAGTTTTTTTCGAATGTGGTAGAATTTTTTCGAATTTGATAGTTTTTTTCGAATGTGGTGGAATTTTTTCGAATTTGATAGTTTTTTCCGAATGTGGTAGAATTTTTTCGAATTTGACAGTTTTTTTCGAATGTGGTAGAATTTTTTCGAATTTGATAGTTTTTTTCGAATGTGGTGGAATTTTTTCGAATTTGACAGTTTTTTTCGAATGTGTTAGAATTTTTTCGAATTTGATAGTTTTTTTCGAATACGGTCGAATTTTTTCGAATGCGGTCGAATTTTTTCGAATGCGGTCGAATTTTTTCGAATTCGAATACGAAACGAAACGAATTCCGAAAACGAATGTAATGAATGCAACGAATTTAACTAAACGAATTAAGTTAAATAACGAATCGAAACTAAACTAAACTAAACGAATTTTTTCATCCTGCACATGTCTAACTAACGTCCTGTTGATTTTATAAGGACTCTTTTCATCTTGGGCTATACAACTGGAATAAGTAAGTGCTTTACTTTTCATACACTCACCCTAAAACAGGACTCTTCCTGTTTTGGAAAAGCTTTTGTTTAATCTCTTTATTTGTGTGGAGGGGTTGGAGGGAAGTGGAGGGGGACATGCTGTGGTTGGCCGAAGCGGCCCCCCCCACCATATTCCATCAGCACTTGTCATTCACTATGCCCTATTTCTTTGACAGCTATCACTTGATGCTGAAAACGCCAAAGATTCGGATTCATTTCTTTATCCAGCCGTCTTGTAGAGACATAGGACTTTTTAACCCCTGGAGGTTTGGGACCCCTGACCCTACCATGGGAGACTACACCCATTCACGAGATGTTCTGAGAGGATGTAAGTCTATGTGACAGTTTCACAATGTGGGAAAATGCATGGATACATATAGTTACAAAAAGTAATATTATCTTTGATCTTTTTAGATTGTGATGTATTTCCCTGAAGAAGACTTTTATTTGTGATACAAATGTTGAAACGCGTTGGAATCTACTACTCCACGCTACGGTATCATCTGTAGTGACCCCATTGGGTAGTGCGATGCATCACTCTCTTTCATATACTCTCATTTGTTTAGTCTATGTTACATTGTAATGTGATTTGCTGTACACACAAGCTTTTCTTGAACCCAGGAATTGTTATTTATGTAATTTTGTCCTTGTATTATTTATGTAATTTTTGTATTTTTGTATTTACTAAGAATTAATTGATATAAATAAATATTCTTTTACCTAAAATCAAAAATTTCATTGCCTTAAAAATCCCCTCAGAGGTTTATATATAATTTTTTTTTTTAACATACGTGTATAGATAGAAAAAACAAATAACTTTTTTTTTATTTTTTATAAGTGATCACATTCCCTCTGATCTCAGCTGCATAGAGAGCTGGGGGGAGAGGGGAACAGGAGCAAACCGATCTGCAGTGAAAGGCTATTCGGGTGTGGGGGGGGGGTCATGTCAGCACCAGTCTGATCATTGGAGAACAGACAGGCTGTTCGGACAGCTAGATAGCTGAACGCGATGTTCTCTCATACCTAGTGTGGTCAGTTTGAAATATAGGAGCAGGGGACCTGGCAGGAACACCAGGGATTTCACACAAAGGAACCAATACAAAGAGAACAGGAGACTTCTTCATACAAGTACATGTTAAAGTAGATACATATACAACTTTTTGGTTGCTATAATCCATGAACAGCAATTTTCAAGTCTTCACCTTCCAGCAGGACAATGACCCTAAACATACAGCCAGAGCTACAATGGAATGGTTTAGATCAAAGCATATTCCTGTGTTAAAATGGCCCAGTCACAGTCCAGATCTAAATCACATTGAGAATCCATGGCAAGAAAGAGCGTGTAAGAACTGGAAACTGGGAAAATCAGTCAGCTTGAAAACAGCCTGTTATCCAATATACAGTTAACGAATAAAGGAAGTGACCCGAAACACCCACAAATAACAGGCCACCCACAAAGAAAAGGAGAGATGGAAAAACAATACACAAAAAAACAGAAGAGACTTATGAGAACAATGAAGGGAAAACCAGTTAAAGGGGGAGGGGTGACCCCCCCAAAATAAGTGCAAGCCCCAGCACAATAAAAAAATACATGACCCAGGAAGGGAACCAAGACACTTCGGCTACTGAAAAGCAACTAGGAGCCAAAGGTTAAGAGAATCCAGGAAATAATAAAAGTGGGCAAAGTAGAACATCACTAGGAAAAAGAACTTCTACCCAATCAAAAGAGTTACAGATTAATAGTGACACTGAAACTAAAAACAAGGAACAAAAGGATAAAAACTCAACTACCAACAAAGTCAGAAATGGCTGACATGTTTGCTAAATTAGAACTTTCCCTAAAGACAGATATGGCAACATTGCATAGAGACCTGGGTCAAATATTGACAAGAGTGGAAAATACGGAGGAAAGATTAGATAATCATGCGCTAGAAATAAAGGACCTTAAAGAGCAAATGAAATATCTACAACTTGAACAAACAAATGTGCTATATATGATAGAAGACCAGGAAAACTGAAGCAGAAGGAAAAATGTAAGAATCCGGGGTATTCCAGAAACAACGCAAGAAAAAGACCTAACCGAGATAATGGGGAAAATCTTTAACCCCATAATAGGAAGAACAATAACAGCCACTGAAAATTGAAAGAGTGCATAGGATTAGAAGACCTCAAAACATGACTACTGAAATCCCAAGAGATGTAATTGTGCGATTTCACTATTACCAACACAAAGCTCGAATATGGGAGAAATTAAGAACAATAGCCCCAGTGAAATATGAAGGAGTAGTCCTCTAGATATTCACTGACTTCTGACTGCCAGAAGCATTAGCAAGAAGAAGACTTCTTAAGCCATTGCTGGAACAAATGCATTCACATAATATATGGTGCACCTAGGGCTTTCCGGCATGCTTGGTAGGATGGAAAGATGGCCACTCGTCAAGATTAAAGTTCCCAGAGGAGACACAATAATTCTGTAAGAAACTAGATTTACCCACTTTAGATATCCCTGGATGGACAGACACAATAAAAGAAGGGACAGACCGGGAAGAGGATTAATGGCAATCCCTAAGAAGAGCAGTTAACTCAAAAGCAAATATATAAAGAAGTAGAGGAGAAGGAAAATGAAAAGAAAAAGAAAAGAGAAAGAAATGACATTATGTTTTAAGAGGACAATGGGATATGGGAAGTAATGTTGGGGGATTTAGGAAGGTGAAAGAAAGAGAAAAAAGAAATGTAGGAAGATGGGACCCACTGAGACTAGGCGGGTTCTGGATTTGCACACCTACTTATAGAAAGAGCTGGTTGATCTAGCCAGTGAGACAGAGCTCAACCTCAAGGAGAAGGAGTAGTCAACAGGGAGGAAGGGACATGATGGAGGAATCCGTACTCAAATTAAAGGCTAGAATAGGGCCTAAATCCTTAATAAGTTAAACATTTTGTACTAGGGAGGGAAGGGGGGAGAGGGGAGGCAATATGGGTGGGATGGAGGGAGGGGAACCTCTCAATATATAGTTTGGTACCATCTTCCAGACCCTCCTTTCCTGGATCTCGGCTCTTTCTGTACACTAGACCCCTCACTCTCGATATACTGTATCTCACCATACAACAGCGTTTAGGTGCAAGGAAGGGGGAATTAAATAGCGATCTGAGATGATATCAATACATTTTTTAACTTATAATGTTCATGGACTAAATACACCAGGGAAGAGACATAACATTTTAAAAGAAATTAAACATTACTCTGCAGAGATAGTGTTTCTCCAAGAGACACATCTTTCCCATGATACAAATGTTAAAATTATATTCTAGCTGGTACTATGGGAACTCTACAACAAAAAGAGCAAAGGGGGTGTCCATAGGGTTGGCCAAAGAGGTACAGTTTACCCTGAAAAACAGGATGGTGGATCCCGAAGGTTGGTTCCTGTTCCTAAAGGGCATAATACATGCTATAGAATGTACACTGTTTACAATGTTTACTGCCCCAATAGGAACCCAACAGGTTACCTTAAAGAGGTCATAGTGAAGTTGATGGACTTTAAAGAGGGAAGTTTATATATGGCAGGAGATTTTAACTTCTGCATGGATCCGAAAATAGATAGTACGTCCCATGCACAGGGGATAAAGAATCGACAACTTAAGATGATCAATAATAAATTATATCAATGTCAAATGATGGACGTATGGAAAGTTCAACAGCTTAAAATACAAGATTATGCATTTCACTCCCCTGTGCATGGGACATACTCTAGGATTGATTATATGATGGTTGAACATAGATTATTGGACTTGGTGGTCAAAATAAATATAGAAAAAATCTCACTATCAGATCATGCCCCAGTGACAATGAAGATGAGGCTTCCAGGAACTCAAAATAGGACAGAGGAATTGTTACAAGATAAAGAAGTAGAGAATAAAATAAAAGTAGAACTAAAACAGTACTTTGACTTAAATGAGACAAGCAATAGATCGGAGGCCATGACATGGGAGGTCCAAAAGGCCTACATTAGGGGCATTCTGATGTTTATAGGTGTGCAAAAAACAAATAATGAAATAAGTAAATAGAAATATTAATAAAAGAAATCCATGAACTAGAACAACAACATAAAAAAAGCAGTTTTAGAAATGCAGTGTGCATTGGTGATAAAAAGGGATGAATTAAATGAGCTACTGGAACAAGACACTAGACAGGTCTATAATAGAGTGGCCAAAGAAAGATATCAGTTGGGAAATAAACCAGGAAAACCCCTAGCAAGAGTTCTAAAGAACAAAAAATCTGTACACTTTATAGAAAAAAATTAAAAATAAAGCAGGAGAGATACATAAAGGGAAAATAAAGACACTGAATTTCAAAAGAGCCAACTTCCCTAAACTATGATCCTTGCTAGAAGGCATAAATTGGGATAAAATCTTAGGAACAAAGAACACGGAGCAGAGATGGGTTTGCTTTAAGATAAGGGCATTAGCCAATGCATCCCATTGGGTAATAAATTTAAAAGAGCGAACAAAAATCCTGGATGGCTTGACTCCAATGTAAAAATGCATATAAAAGCAAAGGAAAAGGGCTTCAAAAAATACAGGGTTGAGGGATCATCATCAGCATTCAGACTTTATAAAGAATGCAACAAGAAATTTAAGGGTGCAAAAAGAATGGCTAAGATAGAACATGAAAGACACATAGCGGAGGAGAGCAAAAAAATCCCAAGAAATTCTTTAACTATGTAAACAGTAAAAAAGAGAGGGCAGACCATATTGGCCCCATAAAGAATGAGGAAGGACATCTCATTACAAAGGATGGGGAGATGGGGAAGGTATTGAATTTATTCTTCTCCTCAGTCTTCACGAGGGAATCGGGGGCTTCAGTAACCAAAACTGCAGTGTTTATCCTCAGGACGCATCACAGGAAGCACCTCCATGGTAAACAGAGGACAGAATTAAAATTAGACTTGAAAAACTTAACATTAATAAATCACCAGATGGCTTGCATTCGAGGGTACTTAGGGAACTCAGTCAAGTGATTGCCAGACCGTTGTTCCTAATTTTTACTGACAGTCTACTGACTGGAATGGTACCAGCTGATTGGAGAAAAGCCAATGTAGCACCAATATTTAAAAAGGGCCCAAAATACATCCCTGGGAATTACAGACCAGTTAGCCTAACATCAATAGTATGTAAACTCTTGGAGGGATGATAAGGGACTATATACAAGATTTTAGTAATGAGAACGGTATCATTAGCAGAAATCAGCATGGATTCATGAAGAATCGTTCCTGCCAAACCAATCTACTGGAGGAGGTGAGTTTCCAGCTAGATAAAGGAAGGCCCATTGACGTGGTGTATCTGGATTTTGCAAAAGTATTTGACACAGTTCCCCATAAACGTTTACTGTACAAAATAAGGTCTGTTGGTATGGACCATAGGGTGAGTACATGGATTGAAAACTGGCTACAAGGGTGAGTTCAGAGGGTGGTGATAAATGGGGAGTACTCGGAATGGTCAGGGGTGGGTAGTGGGGTCCCCCAGGGTTCTGTGCTGGGAGCAATCCTATTTAATTTGTTCCTAAACGACCTGGAGGATGGGATAAACAGTTCAATCCCTGTTTTTTCAGACGATACTAAGCTAAGCAGGGCAATAACTTCTCCGTGGGATGTGGAAACCTTGCAAAAAGATCTGAACAAATTAATGGGGTGGGCAACTACATGGCAAATGAGGTTCAATGTAGAAAAATGTAAAATAATGCATTTGGGTGGCAAAAATATGAATGCAATCTATACACTGGGGGGAGAACCTCTGGGGGGATCTAGGATGGAAAAGGACCTAGGGGTCCTAGTACATGATAGGCTCAGCAATGACATGCAATGCCAAGCTGCTGCTAACAAAGCAAACAGAATATTGGCATTAAAAAGGGGATCAACTCCAGAGATAAAACGATAATTCTCCCACTCTACAAGACTCTGGTCCGGCCGCACCTGGAGTATGCTGTCCAGTTCTGGGCACCAGTCCTCAGGAAGGATGTACTGGAAATGGAGCGAGTACAAAGAAGGGCAACAAAGCTAATAAAGGGTCTGGAGGATCTTAGTTATGAGGAAAGGTTGCGAGCACTGAACTTATTCTCTCTGGAGAAGAGACGCTTGAGAGGGGATATGATTTCAATTTACAAATACCGGACTGGTGACCCTACAATAGAAATAAAACTTTTTCACAAAAGAGAGTTTAACAAGACTCGTGGCCACTCATTAAAATTAAAAGAAAAGAGGTTTAACCTTAAACTACGTAGAGGGTTCTTTACTGTAAGAGAGGCAAGGATGTGGAATTCCCTTCCACAGGCAGTGGTCTCAGCGGGGGGCATCAATAGTTTCAAGAAACTATTAGATAATCACCTGAATGACCGCAACATACAGGGATATATAATGTAATACTGACACATAATCACACACATAGGTTGGACTTGATGTCTTTTTTCAACCTCACCTACTATGTAATTATTTGATGATGTTCTGTACTATAAAAAATAATATAGCGCATTATATTTAGTGAAACAAATGGGACAAGAGGAAAGTAAATTACCCGCTTCAGCCCCGGAAGATTTTACCCCCTTCCTGACCAGAGCACTCTTTGCGATTCGGCACTGCGTCGCTTTAACTCACAATTGCGCGGTTGTGTGACGTTGTACACAAAACAAAATTGATGTCTTTTTTTCCCCACAAATATAGGGGATAGTTTTATGGCATTTTTATTAATTTTTTTTTTTTACTAGTAATGGTGGCAATCAGCAATTTTTATTGTGACTGCGACATGGCAGACAGATCGGACACTTTTGGTGTGATTTTGGGACCATTCACATTTATACAGCGATCAGTGCAATTAAAAATGCATTGATTACTGTGTAAATGTGACTGGAAGTGAAGGGGTTACGGTATAACTTTTGCGCAAACCAATCAATAAACACTTATTGCGATTTTTTTTTACCAAAAATATGTAGAATAGGTATCGGCCTAAAGTGAGGGAAAAAAAATGTTTTTTTTTATATATTTTTTGGGGATATTCATTATAGCAAAAAGTAAAAAACAATGTGTTTTTTTTCAAAATTTTCGATATTTTTTTGTTTATAGCGCAAAAAATAAAAACCTCAGAGGTGATCAAATACCACCAAAAGAAAGCTCTATCTGTGGTGAAAAAAGGACATCAATTGTGTTTGGAAGCAACGTTGCACGACCGCGCAATTGTCAGTTAAAGCGACGCAGTGCCGAATTGCAAAAAGTGCTCTGGTCTTTGGGCAGCTAAATGGTCCGGAGCTTAAGTGGTTAATAATCTCAATGTGTTTTTTTTTTTTACATTTGTTATACTTGAAACTACCGTAATAAAGATTTATATATAAAAAAAGAAAAGAACATAATAGAAAATAATAGAATAGAAAGCATAAAGTAGAAAATTATGGAATAGAAAAGAATAGAATAGAAAAAAACAATAGAATAGAATACAATAGAAAGACTATAACCGTCTTTTGAAATTTGAATAGAATAAATTCCAATTATTATAGAATAGATTAGAATAGAATAGAACAGAATAAAATAGAATAGGCTAGAATAGAAAAATAAAAGAATAGAATAGAGTAAAATAGAAAGAATATAACCATCTTCTGAAAATCAAATTTCAAATAAAATAATAATTTTAAATTTTAATAGAATAGAATATAAAAGAATGGAATAAAAAAAGAATAGCATTGAAAAAGACAATAGAATAGAATAAAGTAAAATAGAAAGACTATAATCGTCTTCCAAAATTTGAATTTTGAATAGAATAAATTCAAATTTGAGTAGAATAGATTAGAATAGAATAGAAAAGAATATAATTGAATAGAAAAGAAAACAAACAATAGACTAGAATAGAATAAAATTTAAAGAATATAACCATCTTCGATTTTCAAATAAAATAAATTTGAATAGACTAGAAAAGAAGGTATAGTTTGGAATAGATTAGTGTTGTATCTAACTTGAGACTACCTGCACAACCCAAAGACAATCTGAACCAAAGAGAGGGCCCCAGGAGGACTTTATAGGCCGTAGCCAACCAGGTAGCAAAACTACAAGAAAGTGAAAGAATGTATAAAATCTAAAGTTTTACTTAACATCATAAAATGGTGATGGTATACACCAAAATCATGGTTGAAAGCAGAAACATATTATGCAGATATGGTACCACACAATTGGAGCAATGCTCATAATCTGGAACACATGATCGGTCTCGTGGGAGGCCAAGACAGAGAGGTGTTCACAGAGGTCCCAACATGTTTCAAAATATAGTGTTATTTCTTCTTCAGGCAAAGATCAGAGCATATTGCAATTCTCGAAAAGTATATAGTAGTAACATGTCAATAATAAACAGACTTAGGATAATGTCAATGCAGGTAGAACATCCATGTATATATCCGCACTTAAAATACTCACAGTGTGTACAACAGCAGAAACATATATGGTTTGATAACTTTCATCTCCAAAGTCTGCCCCACCGCATTAGATTCACACTGAAAGGATAGTAGGAGGGGATAAAGTAACCCAGATGGAACAATGAGCCACAAAATCAGCAGATGTCAAAATGACTATTGGCGCCAATTAATGCTCACAAGGATCAAACATGGGGAGCCATCCTAAGTGCCGGTTCACACTAGACGCGGCACGACTTGCAGGTCGCCTCACCGAGGCAACCTGCACACGACTGCCGGGGCGACTTCCAAGACGACTTCTGTATAGAAGTCTATGCAAGTCGCCCCCAAAGTAGTACAGGAACCTTTCTTCTAAGTCGGAGCGACTTGCGTCGCTCCGATTAGAACGGTTCCATTGTACAGAACGGGAGGCGACTTGTCAGGCGGCTAGGTCGCCTGACAAGTCGCCCCCGTGTGAACCGGCTCTATCATAATATCATATATAAGAGGCAAAATCTAGGGGCAAAATTGAATGAATATGAGGGCCAGCACAAAGAGGGAAGGGACCCCACCCTTGAGAGCCATCTGTAAAAGATATAACTCAAAGATGGGGAAATCTATCAGCAGTATAAACAGTAAACAGGGTACAGATTGCAGGATTGTAGAACTTACATATGTGGATGTCCTCATTCAAAGTGTTTTATGCTGTGTGGGAGACAGATAGGCTGACTATCAGTAGGATGGAGTAGCCACTTTATAAATGTTGGGGGGTGGCTTTACCTGTTGTGGGAGCCCACATCCCCTGAGAGTATCCAGGAAAGGAGGGACTGGATCCTGCATCTGGCAAGGCCTGGCAGATTCCCCAGAGGCTCACCGTAGCATGGGCATCCAGGGAAATTATGTATACCATCACCATTTTATGATGTTATTTAAATTAAATAATAAACCCCACTACAGAGTCTAATATGCTTTTGACCGATTCCTCCTCTAGGAGGTGCAGCAAGAACTTCCCGTCCAGGGGTATGGCTGTTACCTTTCCCTCGTCACTTCTCAGTCATCAGCATAATAAACCATAAAATAAAGCAAAAAAACCCTAGTGCTCTCTGTTTCCACACATTTATTGTAAACCAAAAAGGATTAAAAACACTCACAAGAAAATCTAGTTAACAAGCGTGAAAATCATCAGCTCACCACATTGACACTGGTAGCTACTATATAACGTCATGGGCTTTGGCTCCTCCCACCCATACGCTTTGCGCCTTCCAATTGGGCTTCTTCAGTAGGCGGGGAGCCCACCTCAAACAAGCCCTTTTATAGCCTAACATCCATTAAACAATATCCATACGTCAGGATCCAGAAGTGATGAGGCTGGTGCATTCTAGATTCCTGTTGGATAATAGTCAGCCAATCATCTTTTGGTCCCCTCCCCTCCTCATACCTCCCCACTCATAAAGACACTTCCACCTGAAGTAAACATATCGGAGAGCCGGAAATGACGTCCGGGCCAACCATAGTCACTTCACAAATTAAGGCAGCAGAGCGAGGAAATGAAATGAGACTCCACCTCTACCCACCACAGAAGTGACCTGCCCAGATCCACTGGCGGTCACCCTGGAATTAGGCAACCCAACCCACGGGGACACACAGCATCTTTTTAAAGGGTCAGTTTTCTTCAATAAATTTCTGATGCCACTTTATAAATGCTGGGGGGGCGTTACCTGTTGTGGGAGCCCACGTCCCCTGAGAGTATCCAGGAAAGGAGGGATTGGATCTTGCATCTGGAAAGGCCTGGCAGATTCCCCAGAGGCTCACCATAGAATGGGCATTCAGGGAAATTATGTATACCATCAGCATTTTATGATGTTAAATAAAACTTTAGATTAGATACATTCTTTCACTTTCTTGTACTTATACTACCTGCTTGGCTACTGCTTATAAAGTCCCCCTGGGGCCCTCTCTTTGGTTCAGAATAGAAAATAAGAGAATAGAATAGAAGAAAATTGAATAGAAAAAAATAATAGAATAGAATAAAAGAGAAAGAATATAACTGTCTTCTGAATGTTTAATAGAATAAATTCAAAACAAATTCAAAAACAAATAAATGAAATGAATTCTGAAAACGAAATTGATAAATTTAACTAAACAAAATGATTTAAATAATGAATCAAAACAAAACACATTTTTTCGTTCTGCACATGTCTACCCAGGACCTCAATGGGAATAAAGACATCTCATGACTCTGTACAAGCTCCACATCTAAGTCACCACTTTTGAAATGTTTTGAGGCTCTTCCTCTTCATCAGAGTAGCAGCGGTGTCCAAGTCACCATAGTAAGGAAGAATCTTGAAACATGTCATTGGTGGAGTCTTAGGTGAGTTTGCAATTCTTTGGATTTCTTTTTATAAAGAATAAACATCACACTATCTGGTACTCCTCACTTTTCTGCTTCCTTACTGTTGTCACTGTGTACCTGATACATGCAGAGTAGATGTAGCAGTGCTGCCATCAGGAGTGGCGATAACAAAGCAGAGATATTCCCCTTCATCTGTGATCTGAATGTTGGGTATATAAAGACTGGCGTTGCCTTGTTGGAGGTCTCTGTCATTCATGTGAGATCCGTTCCTCCATGATTGATGGTGGGAATCATGAAATTGATGAACCCTGTATTCAGTTCCATTTTGTAATCTGTGACTCCAGACAACTGATACTTTCTGTAGATTTAGCGGTATAAGGATACCAGACAGCAGACAAGGGATGGTGACATTTTCTCCTCTAAGAGCTTCAGTAGGACCATCTTTCCCAGTAACTGTGAGCCCGCGAACCTGAAAATTACCTAAAAAATTAGAACGAAGAAAGAGAGATGACAATTGTACAGGAATTCTGGTGTAGCATATCCCTGCAAGGACCGCTAGTAGTCCTGGGTCCTCTGTTCCTACCTCGACCCCACTAAAAGCCTCAGCCCCTCTGACACTCCAGGTTATACTCACACAACAAGTAGCAACTGATAAACTTTGTGACACTAAGTGGTCAAGCCTTAAAAGTTAGACACAAAACAGGTTAGCAGAGCCAATGAGTATATTATCACTTAGCAAAGATGACTCAGGAAAAAAAGGAAATATAACAATGTCCAGCTTAACAGTGATGTGCCCAATTGAAGTACAACTGACTCTACAATAGACATACAGGCAAGCAATATCAAACTTTCCCTTGGCTAGCATAAACAATTTGCACAATTTATGTAAATGAGGTGTCTCAATAAGGGAACAAGATCTAAAGTTTTCCTTCGAGGGTTGCAAATTATAAATCAACCAATCAGTACTGATCCCTTGCTATATAAGACTCCAACAAAATGGCAGCTGAGCTTCCTGAGGACGCACTGCACACAAAATGCATAGAATCTGAGCCACTGATGCCATATCCGGCATTTCATCCAGTCTACATCCGGCCCCTGGAATGCACTCCGGCTCCGGAAACAAGTGCGGCGGTGCAGGAGATAGGAGCAGTTGAGCTGGATGTGTTGCTGCCCATTGGCATCTGCTAAATGTGAGTGCATTCTAATTATTTGTTACTTCATACCATTTTAATAAAACATATTACACTATGACATGTCTCTGGGTTTCTTGTCTACTCATATGAGTGAATGAGAATTGAAGATCTGAAATCACATGTACAGGATCTAACATACAAGGCTTGTAGGCTGGTTTGTGAGCCGCAACTATCTGGTGAGTGTACATTTCACCTGGGCACATGGAAAAGAACCTATTAACCACTTGCCGACCTGCTCACGTACATTTACTGCGGCAGGTCGGCTCTCCTGCGCAAACCGGCTTACCTGTATGTCGGTCCGTGCAAGTAGGATAGCGGGCATGCACGCGCCGCGGGAGTGTGCCTGCGGTTCCCGCAGACTTGATGTCTGCCAGCAACCCGTGATCACAGTGTACAGAGGCAGAACGGGGAACTGCCTATGTAAACAAGGCGATTCCCCGTTCTGCCTAATGACTTGTCAGAGATCTTCTGTTCCCAGTGATCGGAAACAGTGATCTCTGTCATGTCCCAGTAAGCCCATCCTCCTACAGTTAGAGCACACCCAGGGAACAAACTTAACCCCTTGATCGCCCCCTAGTGTTAGCTCCTACCCTGCCAGTGTCATTTTTACATTGATCAGTGCATTTTTATAGCACTGATCAATGTAATAATGTCACTGGTCCCCACAAAGTGTCATTTGGGGTCAGATTTGTCCGCCGCAGTGTTGCAGTCTCGCTAAAAATCACAGATCGCCGCCATTACCAGTAAAAACAATTAAAAAAATAAAAGTCCCTAAATCTTTACCCAATTTTGTAGACGCTATAACTTTTGCGCAAACCAATCAATATACGCCTATTGAGATTTTTTTAAATAAAAATATGCAGAAGAATAAATATTGGCCCTAAACTGAATACCTATTTATTTTTATTTCTTTGGATATTTATAAAAGCAGAGAGTAAAAAATGTTTTTTTTTTTCAAAATTGACGCTCTTTTTTTGTTCATAGCGCAAAAAATAAAAACCACAGAGGTGATAAAATACCACCAAAAGAAAGATCTATTTGTGGGAAAAAAAGGACGTCAATTTTGTTTGGGTACAACGTTGCATGGCCGTGTAATTGTCAGTTAAAGCGACGCAGTGCCGTATCGCAAAAAGTGGCCTGCTCATTAAGGGGGCAAATCATTTTGGGGCTGTGGTTAAAGAGGATGTAAACCCACTCTGCAGGCTTGTACCTACAAGTAAGCCTATAATAAGGCTTACGTGTAGGTATTATGAATATCGCACTTCATGTAGCTGGTAAAGTCACCGGCGCATGCACTCTGAATTGACCCATGCTGGCCCTTCAGAGCTCCATGCCACGGTCCGTGACTCCCATGCGCATGTGCGGGAGTGACGGGCTGAAATCGGACCTGAAACAGTGAATGGAGATGGCACCAGACTCCTGCTGTAAGCTGCTGTGTCCCTCAGTGTGAACCCAGCCTCACTCTGGTGAGGGTTTGCCAGGAAGGGAGGGGGAATGAGTCATAAGAGGGCCAATGAGAGCTGCAGAGCTGGAGGTGTGTGTCTGTGTAAATCCAGGAAGTGACCAGGCAGCATATTCAGCTGCCCACAGTTAAAATGGTTGCAGCCAGACTTGGTGGAGGGAGATTTCTGCCGCATATTTGGCAAGTACAGAATCACAGTATATATAAAATAATATATGAAATGTGATTTAAGGGAAGCTTCAGAATGGGAAAGATGTTTTTATTACAAATTATGTGAGCAGACTTCAGTTCCTCTTTAAGCATAAAAAGAATAGAAATAATAGGAAAATATGGGAAAATATGGGATGGGATTAAAGCACTATAAAAAAAAGAAAGGAATAGTGATCAGACCAGCTGATAAGGGGAAGTTGGTTTTAAAGAAGTCATATTATGAAGATGAGATGCAGAGGATTTTAGGAACACATTCAAAAAGTTACCAGGTGACCCTACATGCAAACTAAAGATTAACCACTTCCGGACCGCCCGCTGTCATACGTCGGTACTTTGGCGCTAAATACCGTTGCTATGGCAGATAGCAGGAATAAAAGTGGTCTCTGTGGCAGATTCTCAGCAAGATCCACGTCCTGGTCATTTCCGCCTCTTACTGGAGCTGTCGGTAGCGGTGGAGACAATGTTTTCCTCTGAGAGGCTGAAAGTCGAGTGAGGGAATGGTGGCCCTCCCCTCGGCTCCATAACATTGGATGACGGAAGCGACGTCACACGCCACTTCCGCCCAATGGTCTTAAAGGGGAATTTTTTTTTATTGAAAAAAAAAAGCCACATTGTGTAAAAATAAAATATAAAAAGTAAAATAAACAAGAAAGAATAAAATCAATTTAAAGTGCCCCGTCCCGCCGTGCTTGCACGCAGAAGCGAGCGCATACTTAAGTCGCTCCCGCATATGAAAACGGTGTTCAAACAACACATGTGAGGTATTTCTGCGATTGTTAGAGTGAGAGCAATAATTCTAGCACTGAACCACCTCTGTAACTCAAAACATGTAGCCTATAGAAATTTTTAAACTTCGCCTATGAGGATTTTTAGGTGCCAAAGTTTGTCGCCATTCCACAAGCGGGCGCAATTTTGAAGTGTGACATGTTGGGTATCAATTTACTTGGCATAGAATTATCTTTCACAATATACAAATAAAAGGGGCTAACTTTACTGTTTTCTTATTTTTTAATTTAAAAAAGTGTATTTTTTTTCAAAAGAATTGTGTTTGTGAGACCGCTGTGCAAAAACGGTGTGATATAAAGTATTGCAATGACCACCATTTTATTCTCTAGGGTGTCTAAAAAAAATTATATAATGTTTAGGGTCATTTAAGTAATTTTCTAGCAAAAAAAACCTGAAGAAAATTCTTCACAAAAAAAGAGGCTAAATACTTAAATCTGAAAGCCCAAAAAATTCTGGTTATATATCAGGTTCCCAAGATGCAAAAGAGCAGGGAAAGTCCACCAGGAAGACCCATTATTAGTGGAATTAACTCATTATATCCCTGTTTTAGTGAATATCTTGATATATTCCTTCAGCCATTAGCAGGAAATGAACAGACTTTCCTAAAAGACAGTAGGGTTGTTATTGCTCTACTGCAGGAATCTGCATTGCTGGTAACAGTTGACATGGAGTCACTATACAGTGGGGACGGAAAGTATTCAGACCCCCTTACATGTTTCACTCTTTCTTATATTGCAGCCATTTGCTAAAATAATTTAAGTTCATTTTTTCCTCATTATTGTACACACAACACCCCATATTGACAGAAAAACACAGAATTGTTGACATTTTTGCAGATTTATTAAAAAAGAAAAGATGAAATATCACATAGTCCTAAGCATTCAGACCCTTTGCTGTGACACTCATATATTTAACTCAGGTGCTGTCCATTTCTTCTGATCATCCTTGGGATGGTTATACACCTTCATTTGAGTCCAGCTGTGTTTGATTATACTGATGGGGCTTTATTAGGAAAGCTACACACCTGTCTATATAAGACCTTGCAGCTCACAGTGCATGTCAGAGCAAATGAGAATCATGAGGTCAAAAGAACCCCCTGAAGAGCTCAGAGACAGAATTGTGGCAAGGCACAGATCTGGCCAAGGTTATGAAAAAATTTCTGCTGCACTTAAGGTTCCTAAGAGCACAGTGGCATCCATAATCTTTAAATGGAAGATGTTTGGGATGACCAGAACCCTTCCTAGAGCTGGCCGTCCGGCCAAACTGAGCTATCGGGGGAGAAGAGCCTTGGTGAGAGAGGTAAAGAAGAACACAAAGATCACTGTGGCTGAGCTCCAGGGATGCAGTCGGGAGATGGGGGAAAGTTGTAGAAAGTCAACCATCACTGCAGTCCTCCACCAGTCGGGGCTTTATGGCAGAGTGGCCTGACGGAAGCCTCTCCTCAGTGCAAGATACATGAAAGCCCGCATTGAGTTTGCTAAAAAACACCTGAAGGACTCCAAGATGCTGAGAAATAAGATTCTCTGGTCTGATGAGACCAAGATAGAACTTTTTGGCCTTAATTCTAAGCGGTATGTGTGGAGAAAACCAGGCACTGCTCATCACCTGTCAATACAGTCCCAACAGTGAAGCATGGTGGTGGCAGCATCATGCTGTGGGGGTGTTTTTCAGCTGCAGGGACAGGACGACTGGTTGCAATCGAGGGAAAGATGAATGTGGCCAAGTACAGGGAGATCCTGGACGAAAGCCTTCTCCAGAGTGCTCAGGACCTCAGACTGGGCCAAAGGTTTACCTTCCAACAAGACAATGATCCTAAGCACACAGCTAAAATAACGAAGGAGTGGCTTCACAACAACTCCATGACTGTTCTTGAATGGCCCAGCCAGAACCCTGACTTAAACCCAATTGAGCATCTCTGGAGAGACCTAAAAATGGCTGTCCAGCGTTTACCATCCCCCCTGACAGAACTGGAGAGGATCTGCAAGGAGGAATGGCAGAGGATCCCCAAATCCAGGTGTGAAAAACTTGTTGCATCTTTCCCAAAAAGACTCATGGCTGTATTAGATCAAAAGGGGCTTCTACTAAATACTGAGCAAAGGGTCTGAAAACTTAGAACCATGTGATATTTCAGTTTTTCTTATTTAATAAATCTGCAAAAATGTCAACAATTCTGTGTTTTTCTGTCAATATGGGGTGCTGTGTGTACATTAATGAGGAAAACAATGAACTTAAAAGATTTTAGCAAATGGCTGCAGTATAACAAAGAGTGAAAAATTTAAGGGGGTCTGAATACTTTCTGTCCCCACTGTATATCAACATTAGGCAGGAACGTGCACTGAATGCAGTAAAGTGGGTCAAACTCATTTAAAGCCATCACAAATTCAATTCGTAGAAGGAAGGCTTAGACATGGCAATGTCTAACAATTATTTTTGGCATCATGGGGAATATTTCAACAAGATCAGGGACGTTGCTATGGGGGCTAGGTATTTTTGATAAACCTTGTCCACAAGGTTTGCCTCCCTATACATGACCCCCCACACACACACAACACTGAACCCCTTTACATGACCCCTCCACACACAGCACTGCCCCCTGTACATGAGCACTGCCCCCTGTACACGACCCACACACAGCAATGCTCACCTTTACATGACCCCCAAACACAGCAGCGCCCCCTGTACATGACCCCCAACACACAGCACTGCACCCTGTACATGACCCCCACACACAGTACTGACCACCTGTACATGACCCCCACACATGACCCCCACACACAGCACTGACCACCTGTACATGACTAACACACACAGCACTGCCCCCTGTACATGACCCCCACACACAGTACTGACCACCTGTACATGACCCCCACACACAGCACTGACCACCTGTACATGACTAACACTCACAGCACTGCCCCCTGTACATGACCCCCCACATACAGCACTGCCCCCTGCACATGATACCCCCACACACACACGGCACTGCCCCCCTGTACATGATCCCCCTGCACAAAGCACTTACCCCCTGTACATGATCCCCCCCACACAGCACTGCCCCTCTGTACATGATCCCCCCACACAGCACTGCCCCTCTGTACATGACCCCCCCAAACACAGCACTGCCCCTCTGTACATGATCCCCCACACAGCACTGCCCCTCTGTACATGACCCCCCCAAACACAGCACTGCCCCTCTGTACATGACCCCCCCAAACACAGCACTGCCCCTCTGTACATGACCCCCCCAAACACAGCACTACCCCCTGTACATGACCCCCCACATACAGCACTGCCCCCTGCACATGATACCCCCACACACACACGGCACTGCCCCCCTGTACATGATCCCCCTGCACAAAGCACTTACCCCCTGTACATGATCCCCCCCACACAGCACTGCCCCTCTGTACATGATCCCCCCACACAGCACTGCCCCTCTGTACATGACCCCCCCAAACACAGCACTGCCCCTCTGTACATGATCCCCCACACAGCACTGCCCCTCTGTACATGACCCCCCCAAACACAGCACTGCCCCTCTGTACATGACCCCCCCAAACACAGCACTGCCCCTCTGTACATGACCCCCCCAAACACAGCACTGCCCCTCTGTACATGATCCCCCACACACAGCACTGCCCCCTGTACATGATCCAACCACACACAGTACTGCCCCGCTGTACATGATCCCCCCCACACACAGATGGCCCCTGTACTTGACCCCCCAAACACAACACAACACTGTCCCCCTGTACATGACCCCCCAACACACAGCACTGCCCCCGGTACATAATCCCCCACACACAGCACTGCCCCTCTGTACATGATCCCCCCACACACAGCACTGCCCCCCTGTACATGACCCCCACACACAGCACTGCCCCCTGTACATGATCCCCCCACACACAGCACTGCCCCCCTGTACATGATCCCCCCACACACAGCACTGCCCCCTGTACATGATCCCCCCACACACAGCACTGCCCCCCTGTTCATTATCCCCCACACACAGCACTGCCCCCTGTACATGATCCCCCCACACACAGCACTGCCCCCTGTACATGATCCCCCCACACACAGCACTGCCCCCTGTACATGATCCCCCACACACAGCACTGCCCCCCTGTTCATTATCCCCCACACACAGCACTGCCCCCCTGTAGATGATCCCCCACACAGCACTGCCCCCTGTACATGATCCCCCCACACACAGCAGTGCCCCTATACATGATCCCCCCACACACAGCACTGCCCCCCTGTACATGATCCCCCCCACACAAACACACACAGCGATGGCCCCTGTACATGACCCCCACACACAGCACTGTCCCCTGTACATGACCCCCCCCCCACACACACACACAGCACTGCCCCCTGTACATGACCCCCAGCCCACAGACAGCACTGCCCCTCTGTATATGACCCCCCACACACACACAGTACTGCCCCCTGTACATGACCCACACACACACACACACACACACACACACACACACACACACACAGCACTGCCCCCCTGTAGATTATCCCACCACACAGCACTGCCCCCCTGTACATGATCCCTCCACACACACACACACACACACACATACACACACACAGACACACATCAATGGCCCCTGTACATGACCCCCACACACAGCACTGTCCCCTGTACATGACTCCCTCACACAGCACTGCCCCTGTACATGATCCCCCCCACACACAGCACTGCCCCCTGTACATGATCCCCCTACACACAGCACTTGCCCCCCTGTACATGATCCCCCGCACACACACACAACACTGCCCCCTTTAAATGCCCCCACACACAGCACTGCCCCCTGTACATGATCCCCCCACACACAGCACTGCCCCCTGTACATGATCCCCCCACACACAGCACTGCCCTTGTACATGATCCCCCCACACACAGCACTGCCCCCCTGTACATGATCCCCCCACAAACAGCACTGCCCCCCTGTTCATTATCCCCCCACACACAGCAGTGCCCCTATACATGATCCCCCCACACACAGCACTGCCCCCCTGTAGATGATCCCCCACACAGCACTGCCCCCTGTACATGATCCCCCCACACACAGCAGTGCCCCTATACATGATCCCCCCACACACAGCACTGCCCCCTGTACATGATCCCCCCCCCACACAAACACACACAGCGATGGCCCCTGTACATGACCCCCACACACAGCACTGTCCCCTGTACATGACCCCCCCCACACACACACACACACAGCACTGCCCCCTGTACATGACCCCCAGCCCACACACAGCACTTACCACCTGTACATGACCCCCACACACAGCACTGACCACCTGTACATGACCCCCACACATGACCCCCACACACAGCACTGACCACCTGTACATGACCCCCACACACAGCACTGACCACCTGTACATGACCCCCCCACACACAGCACTGCCCCCCTTTTCATAATCCCCCCACACACAGCACTCCCCCGCTGTACATAATACCCCTACACAAACACACACAGCAATGGCCCCTGTACATGATCCCCCCACACACAGCACTGCCCCCCTGTACATTACCCCCACACACAGCACTGTCCCCGGTACATGACCCCCACACACACACAGCACTGTCCCCTGTACATGACCCCTCCCACACACACAGCACTTACCACCTGTACATGACCCCCACACACAGCACTGACCACCTGTACATGAACCCCACACATGATCCCCCCACACAGCACTGACCACCTGTACATGATCCCCCCACACACAGCACTGCCCCCCTGTACATGATCCCCCCACACACAGCACTGCCCCTCTGTACATGATCCCCCACACACAGCACTGCCCCCCTGTACATGATCCCCCCACACACAGCACTGACCCCCTGTACATGATCCCCCCCACACACACACACACACACACACACACAGCACTGCCCCCCTGTAGATGATCCCACCACACAGCACTGCCCCCCTGTACATGATCCCCCCACACACAGCACTGCCCTCTATACATGATCCCCCACACACAGCACTGCCCCCTGTACATGATCCTCCTACACGAACACACACAGCGATGGCCCTTGTACATGACCCCCACACACAGAACTGTCCCCCTGTACATGACCCCCCCCAACCACAGCACTGCCTCCCTGTACATGACCCCCCCCCACACACACACACATCAATGGCCCCTGTACATGACCCCCACACACAGCACTGCCCCCCTGTACATGATCCCCCCCCCACACACACACATCAATGGCCCCTGTACATGACCCCCTCACACAGCACTGTCCCCTGTACATGACCCCCCCCCCCCACACACACACACACAGCACTTACCACCTGTACATGACCCCCACACACAGCACTGACCACCTGTACATGACCCCCACACACAGCACTGCCCCCCTGTAGATGATCCCACCACACAGCACTGCCCCCTGTACATGATCCCCCACACACAGCAGTGCCCCCTATACATGATCCCTCAAACACAGCACTCCCCCCTGTACATGATCCTCCCACACGAACACACCGCAATGGCCCTTGTACATGACCCCCACACACAGAACTGTCCCTCTGTACATGACCCCCCCAACCACAGCACTGCCCCCCCTGTACATAATCCCCCATGCACAGCACTGCCCCTGTACATGATCCCCACACACACACAGCACTGCCCCCTGTACATGACCCCCACACACACACACACACACACACACAGCACTTACCACCTGTACATGACCCCCATACACAGCACTGCCCCCTGTAGATGATCCCACCACACAGCACTGCCCCCCTGTACATGATCCCCCACACACAGCACTCCCCCTGTACATGATCCTCCCACACAAACACACACAGCGATGGCCCTTGTACATGACCCCCACACACATCACTGTCCCCCCGTACATGACCCCCCCACACACACAGCACTGTCCCCTGTACATGACTCCCTCACACAGCACTGCCCCCTGTACATGACCCCCCCACACACACACACAGCATTGCCCCCTGTACATGACCTCCAAACACACACAGAGAACTGCCCCCTGTACATGACCCCCCCACACACACACAGCACTTACCACCTGTACATGACCCCCACACACAGCACTGACCACCTGTACATGACCCCCCCCACACACACACACACAGCGATGGCCCCTGTACATGACCCCCAAACACACACAGCACTGTCCCCCTGTACATGACCCCCCCACACACACAGCACTGCCCCCCTGTACATAATCCCCCCCACACAGCACTGCCCCCTGTACATGATCCCTCCGCGCGCACACACACACACACACAGCACTGTCCCCCTGTACATGACCACCCCACACACACACACAGCACTGCTCCCTGTACATGACCACCACACACTGCACTGCCCCCCTGTACATGACCCCCCCACAGCACTGCTTCCTGTAAATGACCCCCCCACACACACACAGCGATGGCCCCTGTACATGACCCCCAAACACACACAGCACTGCCCCCCTGTACATGACCCCCACACACACAGCACTGCCCCCCTGTACATAAGCCCCCACACACAGCCCTGCCCCCTGTACACGATCCCTCCACGCACACACACACACAGCACTGTCCACTGTACATGACCACCCCACACACACACACAGCACTGTCCACTGTACATGACCACCCCACACACACAGCACTGCTCCCCTGTACATGACCCTTCCCCCACACACACACAGCACTGCCCCCCTGTACATGATCCCCCACACACAGCACTGCCCCTGTACATGATCCCCCACACACAGCACTGCCCCTGTACATGACCCCCACACACACAGCACTGCCCCCCTGTACATGATCCCCCACACACAGCACTGCCCCTGTACATGATCCCCCACACACAGCAATGGCCCCTGTACATAATTCCCCCCCCCACACAGCACTGTCCCCCCTGTACATGACCCCCCCCACACACACACGCATAGCACTGGCCCCTGTACATGACCCCCCACACACACAGCACTGCCCCCTGTACATGACCCCCTCTCCACACACACACAGCACTGCCCCCTGTACATGACCCCCTCTCCACACACACACAGCACTGCTCCCTGTACATGATCCCCCCACACAGAGCACTGCCCCTGTACATGATCCCCACACACACAAATAGCACTGCCCCCTGTACATGACCTCCCCCCACACACAGCACTGCCCCCTGTACATGACCCCCTCCCCACACAGACACACAGCACTGCCCCCCTGTTCATGACCCCCCACAGACACAGCACTGCCCCCTGTACATGATCCCCCCCACACAGAGCACTGCTCCAGTACATGATCCCCCACACACAGCATTGGTCCCCCTGTACATGACCCCCCCACACACACACAGCACTGTCCCCCTGTACATGACCCCCCCACACACACACAGCACTGCCCCCCTGTACATGACCCCTCCACACACAGCACTTCCCCCTGTACATGGACACTTCACACAGCACTACCCCCCTGTACATGATCCCCCCACACACAGCACTGCCCCTCTGTACACAATCCCCCACACACACAGCACTTCCCCCCTGTACATGGACACCTCACACAGCACTACCCCCCTGTACCTGATCCCCCCCCCACACACACAGCACTGCCCCCTGTACATGATCCCCCCACACACAGCACTGCCCCCTGTACATGACCCCCAGCCCACACACAGCACTGCCCCCTGTACATGATCCCCCCCCACACACACAGAGCACTGCCCCCCTGTACATGATTCTCCCACACACAGCACTGTCCTTTGTACATGATCCCCCCATACAGCACTGCTCCCCTGTACATGATCCCCCCACACACGGCACTGCCCCCCGTACATGATCCCCCCACACAGTACTGCCCCCTGTACATGATCCCCCACACAGCACTGCACCCCTGTACATGATCCCCCCACACAGCACTGCCCCCTGTACATGATCCCCCCTCCACACACACAGAGCACTGCCCCCCTGTACATGATTCTCCCACACACAGCACTGCCCCCTGTACATGATCCCCCCACACACGGCACTGCCCCCCGTACATGATCCCCCTACACAGCACTGCCCCCCTGTACATGATCTCCCCCCCACACAGCACTGCCCCCCTGTACATGATCCCCCCACACAGCACTGCACCCCTGTACATGATCCCCCCACACAGCACTGCACCCCTGTACATGATCCCCCCACACACAGCACTGCACCCCTGTACATGATCCCCCCACACAGCACTGCCCCCCTGTACATGATCCCCCCCACACAGCACTGCACCCCTGTACATGATCCCTGCACCCATCCTACACAGGTTCACAGCCATGTCCTTTGCTCCCTTCACTCTCTTCTCCTACCTTGCAGAGAGCAGGAGGTGGGACAACTCTGGACTGAAGGTGGAGGTACAGCAGCACTGGATGGAGGATGAGAGCTTCCGGGTTAACTTTTCATATTAACAAGCTGGTGATTGTTAGCTAGGACTGCCCCTTGCATCCCAGCAGCCAATCACCTCCTGGTTAACATGAAAAGTTCATTCAGGCAGCCGCTCTCCATGCAGTGCTGCTCCTGCCTTCAGTCCACAGCATAGCATAGTATGCACAGCATACTAGCTCATTATGAATTACTTACCTTAGCTCAAAGCCCCCGCAGCGGTCCTCGTACACCACTCCGGCCGACAACATCTCTCCCGGAGTTACTTCTGGGTATCGCGGGCTCTGGCGCTGTGATTGGCCGAAGCCGCGATAACGTCACTCCCGCACATGCGCACGAGAGCCGCTGGTAACCGCACACTAACTGAAGCAACAGCACGGACATGCCATTGCTTCAGTGCGCATATGCCAATGACGATAGAGTGAGGGACTAATAGAGAGGGAAACCCATGTTCCACACACTCCACACCTAGGGGACACCAGCCCGGCTTATATTAGAAAGGAAAAGTATTGTAGAAGATGGGCTTTTAAATGGTAGTCCCCATGCTTGAGATAAAACATATATGTACACCAATCATAAGTATAAAGATAAAAAAGTGTATTTATTAATACATAAAGTGTTCATAAAAAAGAGGCAAAAAGGGCACCTAAAGTCCAAATATATGTAGAGAATACATCACATGATTCCTGCACACCTACTGTATGGACCATTATCTCTCACAACCAGACTAATGTAGGAAAAGAAAACCTTACATTATGGATAATAATTCACAGACAATAATGCATGACAATAAATGTGGAGTTTGCCTTTCAAATTTTATAACCCTCCTCCCATTCCATAGTGCACTTCTCTATTTGTTATTCTATAATATAACATATATACATAGTAGGTGAGGTTAAAAAAGACACAAGTCCATCAAGTCCAACCTATAACTTATCTAAACTTTTATTACCCTGTTTTTTTTTTTCCAGGAATTGTTGCCTTTGTAATTTTTTCCTAACATTTTGCTAAACCTTTGTGTATAAGTACTGCTGGGACTGAGAATTGGGGTAGAACCCCCTAAAAAGCTTGTCCTTAAAATTAAACAGATTAGTGCAAATGAAAATAAATAAATAAAATAATGGACAGAACTCAACTATGTCGGCACTTTAACAGTTATTTTCCTGTAATTGCAGTGTGTTTAAAGGGATAAAACAGGGGGGGGGGGCATGTACTGTATTGTAGAAATATATGAAAGATGTTTTGTTTTTTTTGCCTTGACCTATGTTTTAGAAGTATTGTAAAGGCAATTTAAAAAATAAATAAATAACATGTCTATACTTACCTGCTCCGTGCAATTGAATTGAACAGAGCGGCTGCGAACCTCCTCTATTCAGGCTCCTGGCCCTTCTCCTCTCTCCAGTGCCCCCCATGGTACGCCGCTTCTCGTGCTTGTACCCGAGCTGCGTCCATTGACACCGACGCCCCCCCCCCCCGCTCCCTTGCCCCTGGCTTTGATTGACAGCACTGGGAGACAATGGATTTCCGGTGCCCCAGCAAAGCCAGCGAGACCCAGAAGTGAGGGGAGAGAAGAGCTGCAGACGTACACGGTGCTGGATCAAACGAGGGCTCAGGTAAGTAAAGGGGGGCTGAGGAGGGAAGGTGACACCTAAACATTTTTTATCTTAATACAAGGAATGTAATAAGGTAAAAAATGTTTAGGCTTTACAACCCCTTTAACTCTACATATGGATTGCTGAACACAGAATGGAGGGCTGTCAGAAGATTGCATGCACTTCCCCTGTGGAGGCTCTCATAATTTAGAGTTAGGACTACAGAAAATATCAGGGTGCCTTGGCCAATACACTGTATTTGTAAATGTGTGCAGACTAAACCCCTGTTTTTAACACATACTGTTAGACCGGATAATTTGGTTGGTGACAGACTGATCGGTAAGTTGAGGTGGGAATTTCTTTGGTTTTGTTTTGCACATTGTAGTACTGTCTGAGAACCTCTGTTGTTCAGCATTGTAATGTAATAGTAATGAATAATAATAGTAAGAAGAAGAAGAAGAAGAAGAAGAAGAATGATAATAACAGTAATAGCAGCATTGCAAAAAACAACCTGTGTCATATGGCTCTGTAATGTATCCTCGGGTACAATGACATTAAACACAGAAGAGTGACACTGACCTGATCCTAGGAGGAGAAGAAAGAAGATTATATGCAGAATTTTCAGCCCAGTCCTCATTGCTCCATCCTAAGTGGATCCACTTCAAGAGAACTGTGAGAGACGTCTGATCCGTATGAATTAACCAACATTATCTGAACCTTGTTTCACTTTTACTTTACAGAAGACACAGATTCCATTTACATGATAGCAGTGTAATCTCTGTACGATGTGCTCATAAAAAAGGGCTCAGAGAAACAGATAATAAACTTTACAAAAGAAACAAAAATAAAAGTAACAAGTTATAGGTTCATTTATACAACAGGGTGATATGTTTTTGTTCACTGCTGAACTTATCCTTTAAATCAGTGGTCTCCCTGGGCTTGCCCTTTTCCGGCCCTTGGAGCACTACTCCTCTCACTGACACCAAAAATGAGGCACTATTCCATCCACTGACACCAATAATGGGGCACTATTCCATCCAGTGACACCAACAAAGGGGCACTATTCCATCCACTGACACCAACAACGGGGCACTATTCCATCCACTGACACCAACAAAGGGGCACTATTCCATCCACTGACACCAATAATGGGGCACTATTCCATCCACTGACACCAATAATGGGGCACTATTCCATCCAGTGACACCAACAAAGGGGCACTATTCCATCCACTGACACCAACAACGGGGCACTATTCCATCCACTGACACCAACAAAGGGGCACTATTCCATCCACTGACACCAATAATGGGGCACTATTCCATCCACTGACACCAATAATGGGGCACTATTCCATCCACTGACACCAACAACGAGGCACTATTCCTTCCCCCTATACTAAAGATTGAGCATTGTTTACTCCCACTAATGTTAGGATGTTTTTCTACTTCCGCAGCCCACACTCCAGCCCCCCTAAAGTCTGTAGGATCGTGCTGCAGCCGCTTCCCAATTCCCCCCTCCCTGTGACCGCAGTACGGGGAGAGGTTTCCCATACCAGCTGTCACTTTTAGAAATCAATACAGCTGTGCCATCCTTTGCAGCTGGCGGCTTGTAGTTCTAAATGAACTAGCACAGCGCTATGGAGTTCTGTGGTGGTTCATTCATTCCTCCTGTTAGGGAGTATCACCTTATCAGGCCTGTACTGGCCATCGGGACTACTGGGAGTTTCCCGGTAGGCCGATTGGCAGTGGGCCAGGCCAGTTGTCAGACAGTGACTGACTCTCTACAGTTCTCTCTCTCCGAGTCTGTATTGTGTTAGAATAATAACGCTGGGCGCAGGCGGCTCGGCTTCGCTCCTGCACCCGGCGAGCGGTGGCACACAAGCAGCATCATCATGACGCTGCCACTCACTTGTTACTCCCCCTAACATTATAGCCTCGGCCTCCTTGTCCCGGCGCCGTGACGTCACTCACGGCCCGGAGGGCGGAGGCGGCCCAGGGGCATAGGAGGAGCGTAGTGTAGCAAGCCTGCAAGCCTGCAACCAAGAGGAGCCGAGCCAGCGCCACTGAGGAGGAGGATTCGGATTCCGGAACCGGAAAATTCCAAGTTGCAGCAAGTATAGACAACAGCACAGACAGGGACCCGACCAAATCAATAGTGTGATTCAAGTAAGCACTAAATAAGCTAATCATCAGATGCTATACGGATGCAGGCTGCATGGCATGATTAATAAAACTGAGTCTGTTACTGTCAGTGTCTGTGATTTCTGTATCTGTAATATGCAGCATGGCGGGGGGAGGGGGTAGGGGTAAATGTACTGCCACTTATGGTAACTGATTAATAATTTAATGCCACTGGTCACGGTAAGTGATTATTAATCACTTACCGTGACCAGTGGCATTAAATTATTCATCAGTTACCATGACCAGTGGCATTAAATTAATAATTGACCAGTGGCATTAAATTAATAATTGACCAGTGGCATTAAATTATTAATCAGTTACCGTGATCAGTGGCATTAATATTAATTTAATGCCTGTGGTCAATTATTAATTTAATGCCACTGGTCACAGTAACTGATTAGTAATTTAATGTCACTGGCCACGGAAATTGATGAATAATTTAATTCCACTGGTCACAGTAACTGATTAGTAATTTAATGTCACTGGGCACAGTAATTGATGAATAATTGATTGCCACTGGCCATGGTAACTGTTGAATAATTTAATGCCACTGGCCACGGTAACTGATGAATAATTTAATGCCACTGGTCACGGCAACTGATTAGTAATTTAATGTCACTGGTCACGGTAACTGATTAGTAATTTAATGTCACTGGTCACGGTAACTGATTAGTAATTTAATGTCACTGGTCACGGTAACTGATTAGTAATTTAATGTCACTGGTCACGGTAACTGATTAGTAATTTAATGTCACTGGTCACGGTAACTGATGAATAATTTAATGCCACTGGTCATGATAACTGATGAATAATTTAATGCCACTGGCCACGGTAACTGATAAATAATTACTGCCACTGGCCACGGTAACTGATGAATAATTTAATGCCACTGGTCACGGCAACTGATTAGTAATTTAATGCCACTGGTCACGGTAACTGATTAGTAATTTAATGTCACTGGTCACGGTAACTGATTAGTAATTTAATGTCACTGGTCACGGTAATTGATGAATAATTTAATGCCACTGGTCACGGTAACTGATTAGTAATTTAATGTCACTGGTCACGGTAATTGATGAATAATTTAATGCCACTGGTCACGGTAACTGATTAGTAATTTAATGTCACTGGTCATGGTAACTGATGAATAATTTAATGCCACTGGTCATGATAACTGATGAATAATTTAATGCCACTGGCCACGGTAACTGATAAATAATTACTGCCACTGGCCACGGTAACTGATGAATAATTTAATGCCACTGGTCACGGTAACTGATTAGTAATTTAATGTCACTGGTCATGGTAACTGCGTATAGTTTATATACTGTTTTTGTGTGTGTTTGCAAAATTAAATTGGGCCAGTCTGGCAGTGATATCGGAATGATGGGTGCAGTTTAAGCATCATTCAGATATCTTTATTTACAGCCAGCGATTCCCTTCACCATAAGAACAATCATATCAGCTGCTTGATCGTTCTTACAGGCGGTTGGAGGGGACGTTCCCCCCTCCCGCCACCCTCCGGTGCTTCTCCCGGCTCACCCATGCATTCAGCGAACCGGAGAAGGAACCAGATGATGACCGTAGAGATCTCCGGTGGGCCAGATGGTCCCCGGAGTCTCTATGACCGTTCTGAGGCTGGGCGCGATGTTATGACCTCACGTCCACCCTCTGCATTTGAAAAAATGCCACCGCCTCGGCTGGGAACCCAGGATCGTTTTTTTTTTTTTTTTTTTAATTTCAAGCTTCCCAGCCTAGAGGTGAGACTTAAAGACCCCAGATCTCTCCATAAAGAGGACCTGTCATGCTTATTTATATTACAAGGGATGTTTACATTCCTTGTAATAAAAATAAAAGTGATCAAAAAAAAAAAAAGTAAAATAATAAAAATAACAATAAAAGAATGTAAAGCACCCCTGTCCCCGTGTGCTCCCCCTGCAGAAGCGGATGCATACGTAAGTCGTGCCCACATATGTAAACGGCATTCAAACCACACATGTGAGGTATCACCGCGATCGTTAGAGCAAGAGCAATAACTCTAGCCCTAGACCTCCTCTGTAACTCAAAACCGGTAACCTGTAAAAATTTTTAAACCATAGCTTATGGAGATTTTTAAGTACCGAAGTTTGCCACCATTCCACAAGCGTGTGCAAAGTTGAAGTGTGACATGTTAGGTATCTATTTACTTGGCGTAACATCATATTTCATAATATGCAAAAAAATTGGGCTAACTTTACTGTTTTTTTTTTTAATGCATGAAACTATTTTTATTTTTTTCAATAAAAATACATTTGAAAAATTGCTGCGCAAATATTGTGTGAGATAAAAAGTTGCAACAACAACTATTTTATTCTCTAGGGTCTCTGCTATATAATGTTTGGGGGTTCTGTGTAATTTTCTAGCAAAAAAATCATGATTTTTACATGTAGGAGAGAAATTTCAGAATTGGCCTAGTAGGCAAATGGTTAAGCTCTGCAGATCTCTGTAAGGAGAACTCTAATGCCGCGTACACACGGTCGGACTTTTCGACCGGACTGGTCCGATGGACGCCGACGGACCAAATCCGGCGGACAATCCGATCGTGTGTGGGCTCCACCGGACCTTTAGCAGACTTTTTCAGTCGCAAACCTGACAAGGTTTAGATTTGGAACTTGCTTCAAATCTTTACGTCGTAACTCCGCCGGACCCAGAAATCCGCTCGTCTGTGTGCTAGTCCGACGGACAAAACCGACGCTAGGGCTGCTATTGGCTACTGGCTATCAACTTCCTTATTTTAGTCCGGTGTACGTCATCACGTACGAATCCGTCAGACTTTTGTGTGATCGTATGTAGTTAAGTCCGTTCGTTAGAAAGTCCATCGCAAGTCCGCCAAAAGTCCATCGCAAGTCCGCCAAAAGTTCGTTGAAAGTCTGTCGGACGGCTGTCGAACTTTTGTAGTCGAAACATCTGACCGTGTGTACGCGGCATAAGAGCTGATTGGAGGGGAGGGACACGTCCCCCTTCTTACAGCACACAGGAACAGAGCTGAGGCTGTCAATCAAAGGCTGTGCGCTGGAGCTCCCTCCCCTGTCACCTTTTTTATCTCTTGGTGTCAGGACAATTGTCAGAAGTGACTTACACCGATAGCAGAAGAAGGAGGCAGCAGACAGAAATGACACTCAGTGCTTTGGGCTGGGACAAGCACATACTATAGAGGGAAATGCTTTGTTCATATTTCATGTCTGAGGTTTACAACCACTTAAAAATAGTAAATAATCCTTGTGGATGCAATGTGTGTAGTGTAGTGTGTTGCAGTACAGGTATGTTGGGATTTACTGTAATGTACATGTTCTGTAAACTAATCTCAGATGTGGGGAGGCAAACTGAACACATGATGCATACATTGGTGGACAGGAGTTATAGCTTTTGAAATGTCTTTTCCTGTAAAGCTGGTCTGTCTCTGTATACTGGTCTTAAAATGTGACGGGAGACCCTAATGACCAATAGGGAAGTCAGTTGAACGAAGGGCCAAACGCAGTTATTATTATTATTATTATACGAGATTTATATAGCGCCAACAGTTTATGCAGAGCTTTACAATGTAGAGGGGGGACAGCACAATTACAGTACAGTTCAATACAGAAGGGACAGGAGGCCTTCAAATTTAAATCCAAATCCAAATTTAGATCAAATCCAATCAAAATCCAATCCAAATCCAAATTCACAATTTTTTTTTTTTTTTTTCTCATTATAAGAGTAAAATTCTCATAGAGGAACATTCAGAAAGAAAAAAAAGTTGAGACAAAGGTAGGGCAATATGCAAACTCTTTGAGTTTCCTAAAATAAGAGGTTGCAAAGTAAGTTTTAAATACAAAAGAGCATTTGTTATTCATTTATTCATTCAATCATTAACTAATTTATTTATTGTTCATTATCATACATTATTCATTAATTCATTCAATGTATTGCTTATTAGAAATCTATGCAGTGGTGGCTGGTGCTTAATATCTTGGGGGGTGCCAAACCAATACTCACCCCCCACCATGGGAGATGGATGGGAAGGCGGCGATCCCCCTCACACCCCCGTGGGAGACAGACAGGAAGGCAGCGATCAGAGTCCTCCTTTCCTCAGGAGGCAGATGACAAGGATCATAGGGCTGCTGCTCCTCACACCATCTACTCCACACTCTGGGGCCGTTCCTTCTCCTCCCGGCCGAACAGGAAGTGGGTCCTGGAGTCCTAAGTCTCCCTGGCCAATCGGGACTCAGGACCCGCTTCCTGATTGGCCGGGAGGAGAATCAGGAAGACAATAGTGAATAATAATTTGCTATTGTCACACAACTGGGTGGGCTCAGGGTGCAGTGCTATGTGCCCTGAGCCCACCCTTTTTTGAAGCTAATTAGAGCCTCAGGCTCTAATGAAAGATGAGAGCCCCTGCAGCGCTGACATTTCGGCATGGAAGAACCTCATTTTAAGGTAAGTTTCACATCGTGTGCTAGTATGTGATGCATACTAGCACATTATGACATTACCCTGCAGCGTAGGAAGAAAAAAAAAGTCCAGTTGTTTACAGGGACTAGCCTTATTCCGATCCATGTATGGGCACCCTGGTTGTATACAAGTTGATCCATCGATCGGGTTGGGTTTTTGGGGGTTGGGTTTTTACCAAACGATTGGTGCTGCCAGCTGTAGCCGGCAACACTAATCATTGTGTTCTGCCAGCAGGGAAGTCTCGTGTCCAGCAGAACACAATAGCTCTGCGGGAGGGATTCTCACATCAATACTGACTGTGTTGTTGGGGGAGTCAAGCAATTTTCTTTCTTGCAATGTTGAAAGGAAATCAAATTACATAATCTATGGCCTGCTCATTGTGAATCAGCGGACAGATTCCAGATGAATCAGATGTAAATGGACCACATGTCCATTAACACCCAACTGCCATCTGATGAGATCCTCCAGACAGATGGGGAACGGATATTTAGCGTATAGGATCAGATTGAATGTCGGCGGGTGTCAACGGACACATGTTCATTGACATCTTCTGCTCCATAGAGGGCAATGGGTGGTCTGATCGGCTCTGCCTGAAAAACTGACAGGTGAAAGGGGCCTAAAGAAAAAATCCAGGACAGAAACTACCAGCCTGACACTTTCTTTATCAATCACTGTACCCCAACATGACAGTGTCAAGGTTCCAACATGTAATGCTACTGATCCAAACTTACCATGGAACTTGTATAATTTACATATCATATGTCTATACAATAACTGAGGTGGGATGAGTTGCTAATCCCAATTTAATTTATGGGATAATTCACTTTCTACTCACCTGAGTGTAGTTATATACACTCAATAGCTGGGATATAGGTAGCATTGTTTTAGAATAGTGATCTCCAATAAATGCAATGGTCTTGTTATGCTTCGCACAAGAATAGTTTGGAACAGTTTTCCCCGGTCCAGATAAAATCTGGAGGACGCTCTTAACTGCCTTTAATTCATCTCCACAAGAATCAAACGCATGATATCCAAAGGAAATATTCTGTAATATTTGTGGGTTTTCACTTATTTTCTCAATGCCATAGAAAAAAGAAAGCAGATTTTTGTAATAATGAAATATCGGACTGTAGAAGGAACACAGTGAAAGAGCTGAAATATTTCTCAGAGTTAATCCAATGGAACTTTTTTAAACAGGAAAAAAAATAAATCTACAAATCTAGCTAAGTACAATTTTTTTTTCTAAAATGTTAATTTAGCACTGTCCGGTTATTGTACCCTATTGTGATTAAACAGGAACGTGCAACAATGAACATTTTTCATGTCAGAACTGCTTCTCTGCCCATGTAATCCTATGGCAATGTAAATAAAGCAGCTTAAAGCCGGCTTATGCAGTTTAAAAAGAGGTAATTAACAGGTCCAAAGGAGGTCAACTGGATGTCAATTGCAAAGGTCAATGAACTCTGTATAATTACAGAAGCTTCTCAAACTGATCTCAAATGCAGGCAGAATGCACCTAAAAGTAAGATGGATTTGTCCATTAGCATAAGTCATTGACATGTTACCATTGACACAGGCACTTTTCTGATTACAAAAGCTTTTATTGAAAGATCATAAACATACAACAATTAGTCAGACAAAGTCTAATGTCTTGAATAAGGTATATCGGCTACAGATATAGTGAACTGTGTACGGTCAAGTACCGTAAGTGGGGATCAACACTGAAAAAGCGTACAGTTAACAATGTGTTTTTGTATAGACAATTGAACATCCAATTGGGATGTCTTAGAAGTACATTTCTAGGTCATAAAAAAAGCGGTATTCCAATGCTTCCATTTATTATCATAAATATGCATAGTATCATACATTGTGTGGTGAATGTGTTCGGATTGTTTGATAGCTTCTATTCTCACTAGCCTTTGTGGCCAGGGAAGAGCTGAGGAACGCCAATTCAGTGCTGTGACCCAATGTATGGCAACGAAGAGCGTGTGGATTAGCTTTTTGCAAGGTGCAGGGATATCAAGAATAGAAGTGAAGCATAGGCACATTTGCATTGTTAGCATGATTAAACGGCCGGCAATGGTGGGTGCTTTTGAGGCTGCTTTCTGCCAGATGGGCTTAAGGAGTTTACAGCCCCAAAAAAATGTGGGTTAGTGAGCCTAGCTCATTGCAGCCTCGGAAGCATAGAGGAGATACCGCAGGGTAGATAGAATGGATTTTCACGGGTGTCATGTACCACCTTGTGTGGAGTTTGATAGCTGTTTCACGGATTGAGTATGACCTCATGTTTTTAAACATGTTAGTCAGCATCTCCTCCCAACCAGGCGGCTCAAAGGTTAGGCCTGTCTCTCTCTACCAGCTAAGCATTGGTTTAGTTTTTTCTTCTAATGCCGCGTACACACGACCGGATTTTACGGCATACTTTGCCCGGAAGACTTTTCGACGGACTTTACGCCGGACTTTATGACGGACTTTCCGAATGAACGGACTTGCCTACACACAATCCACCAAAGTCCGTCGAATTCGTACGTGATGACGTACGACCGGACTAAAACAAGGAAGTTCATAGCCAGTAGCCAATAGCTGCCCTAGCGTCGGTTTTTGTCCGTCGGACTAGCATACAGACGAGCGGACTTTTTGACCGGACTCGAGTCTGTCGGACAGATTTGAAACATGTTTGAAATCTATGTCTGTCAAACTTTTGAGAAAAAAAAGTCCGCTGGAGCCCACATACGACCGAATTGTCCGACGGACTCCGGTACGCCGGACCAAGTATGCCGGAAAGTCTGCTCGTGTTTACGCGGCATTAGGCAAACTCATTGAGCAAGCAATAGAGTCTGGAAATAACTCCTTTGTCCCTGGAAGTGTAAGTGCATATGTGTTCATATTGAGTGCTATGTGCTCAGGATTCCAGGGTGCCCCTACTGTGGTAGAAGTGCTTGATTTGTGTGTACCTGTATAGTTTGGAGGGGGGAATTGTGTTCTGCTTGTAGCTGAAGAAAAGTTTTGAAGTGATGACCTTCTTTGAAGGATTGGAATGTAGTTACTCCAGCTGTGCACCATTGGAGGAACTGGGTTCTATCATGAAATTCTGGGGGGAAGTTGGGATCTCCTATAAAGGAGTATAAGGGAGAGAGGGGAGAGGCTAGATGGTATTTCCTACCGTATCGTGACCACAGGTATATAGATTGGTACACTATCATGTTTAGGGGGGTGAATTGACTAGGTTTAATTGATCTGGACCACAATAATCCTGACAGGAGGAAGGGATGAATAGCTTGTGCTTCGAATGTAAGCCATGGTATATTGGTAGGGAGAGCATGCCGTTGGGCTGTTTGTGCTAATCTGGCCAATAAATAATAACACCAGAGATCCGGAAGGCCCAGTCCTCCAAGAAGTTGGGGTCTATACAGTAGTGATTTGTGAAATCTCGACTTTTTGTGATGCCATATGAAATTATTAACATCCCTTTGGATTGAATCAATGTAAGATTTAGAAACATAGATGGGGAGAGATCTGAAAAAAAAATAACTTAGTTAAGATTTCCATTTTAATGGCTGTGACCCTGCCCAGGGATAAAATATGTTATTTATCCCAAATTTTTAGTAGGGATCTGACATTTGATACTATAGGGTGATCATTTACCTGAAAAAGTGTCTGAAACGTAGGGGTAAGCTGTATCCCTAGGTAGCGAAATGTTTGGGTGCACCAGGTAAAAGAGAAGTGGTGCTGCAAGGAGGTTGCAAGGTCGTTTGGGATATTTGTTGGCATGGCTGAGCATTTAGCTAAATTAACCCCTAGGCCTGATATTTCAAGGAATGAGTCTAGCAAGGAAATTAGGTTGGGTAGTGCAATCAGTGGGTTCGTTAGAAATAAGAGGACATCAACAGCAAAGAGGCTAAGTTTAAAATCTTTGGAACCTTTATGATATCCTTTAATATTCACATTTTCTGAGATGGCACGGGATAAGGACTCTATAGCCAGAGCAAATAGGAGGGGGGATAAAGGGCACCCCTGTCTGGTACCTTTCTGTAGTGAGAAGAATTGGGAGTTATTACCCGGTAGCTTTATCCGAGTTTGGGGGTCCCTATATAAGGCCCCTATATATCAATGTTTAAACAATGTTACTTTGTATTTCTCTATCTCCTATCTTAGCAATAATTATAAACAATGTTACTTTATATCTATCTCCTGTCTGATCAATGATTACTGTATAAACATTGTTACTTTATATTTCTCTATCTCCTGTCTTATCAGAGATGATAAATGCTGATTCAGACAGTTCCGTTTGTAGAACTGATGTATTTACACAGCAGCTTTGACTGAATTTTCATAGCTGAGAACTGCAGGAATATGGGGGGAGGGGGGTGACAGAGAGGCAGAAGAACTGGACATGCTAAACACATCCTGTCAGGGAAATGGCCGTGTTGTGGGCAATTCCGCCAGTAACCGTCATGGTGGCAGGCGAGTCTAGTGAGCACGCCCTGATCTTGTGGGCACACCCCTCCAGCCTATTTAAACCTGCCACTGACACTTGCAGTTTGCTGGATTATCAAACAGCTCCTGTGTTATTGTGCCTTGTATACTCTAAAGACCCCTGCTTGACCTCTGCCCGGCTTGACCTGTGTTCCTGTTTATCTCCTCGCTCTGACCCCGGCTTGGCTGACTACTCTCCGATCTTCTGCCCTCTGTGTATGACCCGGCTTGTTCCTGTACCTCTCTCGGACTGTCTTTTGGTATCTGACCCCTGGCCTGGCTGCGGACCCTGTTCCTGGTTTACCCTGCTGTTACCGTTCAAGACTTCTCTCCGCACGGCTGCCACAACGCACTCTAGCTACTTACAGCCAACCAGCCAGCTTGCAGTATCCCTGGCAACCCATGCACCTCTGTGCATCGCATTCCCTGTACCCAAATCCAGGGACGTGCTGCACTCAGCCGCAAGGGGCGCCCTCTCAGCAACCCGGCCTCACACTACAGACTTGACAGTATAATCCAGCCATGACTGAGGCCGGCGGAGGTGTGTCCCCATTAGAGACTTTGTGCCAACAAACCACCACTCTGACCCAAGCAGTTCGGAAATTACAGCAAGGTTATCTGCAACTAACGCAGTGGTTCTCAACTCCAGTCCTCGGGACCCACCAACAGGCCAGATTTTAAGTATTACCTTGGGGAGTTGCAGACTAGAATACTGCAATCACTGAGCAGCAAGTGATATCACCTGTGATGTATTTCAGCTATCTTGCAATCCTGGCCTGTTGGTGGGTCCTGAGGACAGGAGTTGAGAACCACTGAACTAACGGATAAGTTGCAACACCTGTCAGAGTCACCTGCTCATGAACAATCCTCTGCGGCTCCCTTGATGATGTTCCCGCCTCCAGAACCCCGAGTTCCCATTCCGGAGCGATTCTCCGGAGACCGGAAAAAGTTCAGATCATTCAAGACTGCCTGTCTATTGTACCTAGCCCTGCAACCCCGGACTTTTGCTTTAGAGACTGTTAAAGTCGGGTTCCTCATCTCTTTGCTGTCCGATGAACCTCAGGCCTGGGCCCATAACTTATGGGAACAAAAGAGTCCAGTCATTTGCACGGTGGATGCATTCCTGGCAGCTATGGCACAACTTTACAAGGATCCCCAGCGTACTGCCACCGCTGAAGCCGCTCTGCACTCTCTGCAGCGGGGTAGGCGACCAGTAGAGGACTATACCCTGGACTTCCGCCGGTGGTCCGCAGACACAGCCTGGAATGAGGCAGCTTTACTACACCAGTTCCGTCTAGGACTCTCCGAATCCCTCAAGGACGAGTTGGCCAGGATCGAGATTCCCACTACACTCGAGGGTCCCATCCAATTATCTATCCAACTGGATCGACGTTTGCGGGAGAGACAGTCCGAACGATCACGAACCTGCAGACCCGCCAGTACACCCACCTGAAGGGTCTGGTATGGAATTTAGGGGGAACCCCACGTCATTTTTTTTTTTTAAATTTTGGCCAGGGTTCCCCTTAATATCCATACCATACCTGAAGGGCCTGGTATGGAATTTAGGGGGACTCCCACATCATTTTTTTTTTTAATTTTGGTTCGGGGTTCCCCTTTGGGGAATTCCCATGCCGTTTTTATCAATGAACTTCTATGTGTATTGTCGGCAATGCAATAGCCGCAGGTAGTTTTAAATGGGTTTTTTCCTTCAAAATGTCATTTTGCTGTCAGACTGTTCTAAACACAGGAAACATGCGCCCCTTTACAGGCATACTATAGACACCCCCCAGGTACGAAATTTAAAGGGATATTACACTTTTATTGTTTGACTTTAAGCATTATTAAAATCACTGCTCCTGAAAAAACGGACGTTTTTAAAACTTTTTTTTGCATTGATCCATGTCCCCTGGGGCAGGACCCAGGTCCCCAAACACTTGTTATGACAATAACTTGCATATTAGCCTTTAAAATTAGCACTTTTGATTATTCATGTTCGTGTCCCATAGACTTTAACGGTGTTCGCGTGTTCGAACGAACTTTTTTCCTGTTCGCATGTTCTGGTGCGAACCGAACAGGGGGGTGTTCGGCTCATCCCTATTTATAAGGAAATTCTCTTCCATCATCTCGCCCATAACCCAAGTAACCCACCTACATGTTCGCTTCCTGTGGTCCTCCGAAGCCCAATCTGCCTTTGAGAAGCTGAAGTCTTTGTTTACTTCTGCACCAATTCTTCTACACTCCGATCCTGCCCTGCCCTATATTTTAGAGGTCGATGCTTCAGAGGTAGCTACAGGAGCAGTACTTTCACAGCGCCTGGGACCCAAGTCGCTGCTTCACCCTGTGGCCTTCTCCTCCCGGAAAATGAGCCAGCCTGAGAGGAATTACAACGTAGGTGATCATGAGCTTCTGGCCATTAAGACAGCCTTAGAAGAGTGGAGATACCTTCTTGAGGGAGCCACACACCCAATAATGATATTCACCGATCACAGAAACCTCGAGTACCTCCGCACTGCCAAACGCCTGAGACCCCATCAAGCTCGCTGGGCTCTGTTCTTTTCACGATTCAACTTTCACATCACCTACCGCCCTGGCTCCAAGAACGGCAAGGCCGATGCTTTATCCCAAATGTTTCCTGATACCCCAGAAGAAACAACATCCAGTACAATCTTGTCTCCACAGAACTTTCTTTTGATTCAACCTGATCTAAGGTCTTCTCTTGAACAGGCCTCCCTCCAATGCCAGGAACCAGAGACTTCCTCTTTAAGAAGCCAGGGGGGGTATCTCTGGTATCAGGACAAGATCTTTGTCCCACAACAAGCCAGAATCCAGGTCTTACAAACTTTACATGATCATCAACTTGCTGGCTACTTCGGTATACGGAAAACTATGGATCTTATTCAGCGATCCTTTTGGTGGCCTACCTTGAAAACTGATTGCAAAAAGTATGTAAGCTCCTGCACTACCTGCCAGCGAAACAAGGGGTCCAACATTAAGTCTTGGGGTCTGCTACGTCCTTTGCCGGTACCAGAACAACCATGGAGGAATATATCTATGGACTTCATAGTAGAGCTGCCACCCTCTGAAAGATTCACAACGATTCTAGTTGTTGTAGACCGTCTGTCCAAGATGTCACACTCCGTGCCTATGATAGGTACTCCTTCCGCTGCAGACACAGCAAACGCCTTCATAAGAGAGATAGTCAGACTTCACGGCCTTCCTGACAGCATTGTGTCTGATAGAGGGGTCCAATTTACTTCCCGATTTTGGAAAGAGCTCTGCAAAGTTTTGTCTATTGAAGTTTGCCTATCCTCTGCCTATCACCCCCAGAGCAACGGTCAGACTGAAAGGACTAATCAGACCTTAGAACAATATTTACGCTGTTTTTGCTCCACTTCCCAGGATGACTGGACCTTGTTACTCCCCTGTGCGGAGTTCGCATACAATAACTCAGTACACTCAACCACCGATCAATCACCGTTTTGGGCTAACTATGGGTTCCATCCTTCATTTCTACCTAATGTCATTCCAGAGACCTCAGTTCCAGCAGTTCAAGACAGGATAAAATCCATTCAGACTAACTTTCAAACTCTCCGGTTAACCATGCAAAAGGCCCAAGAGGACTACAAGGAACAATATGACAAAAAGAGGGGGGAGAGCCCTAGCTTTAAGGTTGGAGATGAGGTTTGGCTCTCCTCGGCAAATCTTAAACTTCCTTGTCCCTCCCAGAAATTGGGACCAAGATTTATTGGCCCATTCAAGATTAGATGGGAGATTAATCCAGTAGCCTTTGAACTGTCACTCCTGAGTTCTTATAAAGTGCACCCTGTGCTTCATGTCTCCTTACTTAAAGCTGTTATCTCTAGTCCTTTTTCGGGAAGGAAAGAAGATCCTCCGCCTCCAGTTTCTGTGGGGGATGAAATAGAGTATGAAGTTTAGGCCATCCTGGACTGCTGCCGGAGAGGTAGGATCATTCAATTTTCTATAAAGTGGAAGGGTTACCCAGCAGAAGAAAGTTCTTGGGAACCTGCAGCCAATATACTGCTCCTAGACTTTTTCAGAGATTCCGAGTTCGTTAACCCGAAAGATGGGCCCGGTTGGGCATCTGGAGGTTACCCCTTGGGGGGGGCACTGTCAGCGAAATGGCCGTGTTGTGGGCAATTCCGCCAGTAACCGTCATGGTGGCAGGCGAGTCTAGTGAGCACGCCCTGATCTTGTGGGCACACCCCTCCGGCCTATTTAAACCTGCCACTGACACTTGCAGTTTGCTGGATTATCAAACAGCTCCTGTGTTCCTGTGCCTTGTATACTCTGAAGACCCCTGCTTGATCTCTGCCCGGCTTGACCTGTGTTCCTGTTTATCTCCTCGCTCTGACCCCAGCTTGGCTGACTACTCTCCGATCTTCTGCCCTCTGTGTATGACCCGGCTTGTTCCTGTACCTGTCTCGGACTGTCTTTTGGTATCTGACCCCTGGCCTGGCTGCGGACCCTGTTCCTGGTTTACCCTGCTGTTACCGTTCAAGACTTCTCTCCGCACTGCTGCCACAATGCACTCTAGCTACTTACAGCCAACCAACCAGCTTGCAGTATCCCTGGCAACCCATGCACCTCTGTGCATCGCATTCCCTGTACCCAAATCCAGGGACGTGCTGCACTCAGCCGCAAGGGGCGCCCTCTCAGCAACCCGGCCTCACCCTACAGACTTGACACATCCTGTGCACTTTTACAATACATTTTTGACCATGTGAAGCACATCCAGTTTCCTTAACTGGTTAAACTATACAATAATTGTCAGTTGCAGCTTTGGGCAAAACACTGACATGTACAGAGCTTTGGGGGGACATCCAGACCAGTTACAGTATTTGCAAGTCATACTCTCTGCCATCTAAAATTATAATGAATTGAATTTGAAATCTGGTGAAATTTGGTGTGCTGACTTTGATGCCCCTGTAGAAGTCCAATTAGGACGAAACATGTCGGGCAAGGCTCTTCGTTCCCTAAATTGCTTTTATTTTCCATGTGATCACTTTTTTAATCATTGTATATTGGTTGGTTCTAATAAATCTACCCTTTTTGATCTGCACTATTGGAGCACTCCATTCTTTTCTTTCCCACATTTTTTGGTTGGATGAGAGATTTGGATGTCCCTATTGGATGTGTCATTTCCTCGGTTCGGTGGATACCATTGCAGCCGTTCCAGCCAAGAGGAAATACCTTTGGGGATCCGGGGCCCCTACCATCATCTGGGAGAGCCGTCCATCTGGATTCCTAAGCTTGTTTGATTCTGTGTCACTGGCATCCGAATCCATCTGTTCCGGTAAGAGTGTCTACGTCTCCTTCACTTCAGGATTCACTAATAGACGAATTATATGTCGGAAGGCCCCTTCACTTTCATTGGATTTTTCACTTATTTCACTGCTGGACTTTATTATATTTATATGTTTTTTCACATTTATATTACATTGGGTTAACATCCACTTATTATTGAACTTTACACATATCTTGTCACATTTTTCACATATGTGTTTTTGTCACATTTTGTTTTAGCGCTACATTTCCTACATCATTAAACTATACACTAATTGTCAGTTGCAGCTTTGGTCAAAACACTGACATGTACAGAGCTTTGGGGGGACATCCAGACCAGTTACAGTATTTGCAAGTCATACTCTCTGCCATCTAAAATTATAATGAATTGAATTTGAAATCTGGTGAAATTTGGTGTGCTGACTTATTTTGTGATTTGTCGAAGTGATAACATGAGGCCTGCATTTTGCAGACATTGGAATCCTTGTTTTTAGCCATTAAGAAAAAAGAGAAATGTGATCAATCAGATGAAAAACAGAAGCAAAGGCATACTCAAAGCAAGCAATACACTTCTGATTTGCTAGATTTGTGATCGGATTTATGAGATACAGTAATTGACGGTGAAAATGTCTCCAAGTATAACGTCTCCATCCTGAAAATATTCAAAATCCTCGTAGATGCTCATTAGTTGTAAACTACAAGCCGGTGATGGACTTTGGGCCATGGATCTGTTTGAACTCAGAGTAGTTATGTACAAAATGATTCTTAATAGATTGTAGAAGTCATTGTCATCGTGTCTCCAGAGGATAGACAATGATACACAGAGGGAACAAAATGATATAATACAACAATGCAGTATTAATCAGATACACAAAATGCTAATATTATAAACTTAACTCAATAATTATTCAATAATATCTCAAATAACAAATTAATTATGCAAATCCAAATTCACTGATTTTCAAAATTGATCTTTAAGCTGATCAGCAGATAATATAATTCATCAAAGTAAAATCTTTTCTTTTCAGTGAAAAGATGAAATATAAGAGTGATTGTCCTGTAACATAATTTGCTTGCTTCACACAGATTTCTTGCAACATGATCTTACTTTGGTTAGAATGAACACAGCTGAGTGTTTAATCTGATTTTATAGAGATCAGCAAAGCACATATACAGTAGATGTGTTCTGAATTTAGAAAACAAAAAAAAAGCCTGGCCTTTTAATAAACCAAGTGCAGTGAATAATAGAATTCCTCAAGTGAGAGGACAAAAATGATCTAATGAAAAAAAAATTTTTGTAGGAGATATTATTGTCCAAGATTCCCCCCCCCGGTCTTGATGATGGCCAGTAGCACTGTGGATACCTTGGACTGTTTTCAAGTATACTGTGGAAGCACATAGTCATCCATGATATGTCTGATGCCTTGGTTGGTAGTCCCCATTGTGTAGTTCCTGTCGGCTGGTCTCCTGCCCTTGTCACGGCTCCCGGACAAGACGCCTCCTTTGGTGCTCTTCCATTGAACTCCATTGTCTTTTCCATAAAGGATAATATATACTTTTACATTGTTGTCTGTCTGGTGGATATCTTATAAAATATGTTCGCGTCTGAAGCAGTGAATGATGATTGCCAAAACGCATCGAGTGTTAGGATTCCAACTGTCTACTTCATCATGCATATAAACTGTATTGCCAAAAATATTGGGACACCTGCCTTTACACACACACATGAACTTTAATGGCATCCCAGTCTTAGTCCGTAGGGTTCAATATTGAGTTGGCCCACCCTTTGCAGCTTTAACAGCTTCAACTCTTCTGGGAAGGCTGTCCACAAGGTTTAGTAGTGTGTCTATGGGAATGTTTGATCATTCTTCCAGAAGTGCATTTGTTAGGTCAGGCACTGATGTTGGAGGAGAAGGCCTGGCTCGTAGTATCCGCTCTAATTCATCCCCAAGGTGTTCTATCGGGTCAAGGTCAGGACTTTGTGCAGACCAGTCAAGTTCCTCCACCCCAAACTTTGCTCATCCATGTCTTTTGGAGAAAAGGTTCCTTGTAACTCCAAGAGGGGAGTCCCCTTAATCCTGGGTCCATAGTCAGTAGAAAGGAAGCTGCCCCCCAGGCACCTACACGGTGGTGTCTGTGACATATGTATCAAACTGTGCATGGCAACTATGTCCAAAAAAAGTGTGCACATTAATGTATGTTGGTTTAAAATTTATGTATAATTTTGTGGTCAGTGTGGTCACCACAAATCCATTATTTATAGTTTTGAGAATGCTGGAAATAGGTTTTGGATGAACCATGCCATGTCTAAAGCTCAATACATGTGTATGTATATATAATGCTGCATAATATGTATTGATGTTTTCTGGCATATTTCAAAATTCATTGAGCCATTCAGATGAGGCCATTACTCAGTGCGGCTCAGTCATTAACACCTTCAGCACTATAACAAGCTATAACGAAAATAAACAAATACAAAAGGGAAAGTATAAAGATTTTGGATTTTTTTAAGTTTGTTTATAATTCATCTGATAAGATAGATTGATAGATAGATAGATAGATAGATAGATAGATAGATAGATAGATAGATAGATAGATAGATAGATAGATAGATAGATAGATCAAACACAAAGAAAAATGATGTAAATCCTGGCTTCACAGCACCACTGCTCAGTCCTCAAACCTAGGCCTTTGGTCGGGTCCCTCAGACCACCTCTCCCTACTGTTCTCAAGTTCAACTCTGCATCTCTCTCTCAGCTCTCTCTATTACAGCTCCCTGATGTTCTGGCCCATGCTCCGGCCTTTGGGCAGGGGACCTCCTGTTCCCAGGTAGAGGACCTTGATTATAAGGGCTGTGCACACCTGTACACACAGCCTTCTGGTGTCTGGAAGGATCTGCCCATGGGGTTAGAGGATTCATCCCTCCCAAGACCCTTAGAAGCCTCTTAACTCGAAAACCCAATGTGTTTACTACAAAACCCAGAGAAAACTGAAAAAAACATTTTCTCTGCTCATAATTAGGGATGAGCCGAACACCCCCCTGTTCGGTTCGCACCAGAACATGCGAACAGGAAAAAAGTTCGTTCGAACATGCGAACACCGTTAAAGTCTATGGGACACGAACATGAATAATCAAAAGTGCTAATTTTCAAGGCTTATATGCAAGTTATTGTCATAAAAAGTGTTTGGGGACCCGGGTCCTGCCCCAGGGGACATGGATCAATGCAAAAAAAAGTTTTAAAAACGGCCGTTTTTTCAGGAGCAGTGATTTTAATAATGCTTAAAGTCAAACAATAAAAGTGTAATATCCCTTTAAATTTCGTACCTGGGGGGTGTCTATAGTGTGCCTGTAAAGGGGCGCATGTTTCCTGTGTTTAGAACAGTCTGACAGCAAAATGACATTTTGAAGGAAAAAACTCATTTAAAACTACCCGCGGCTATTGCATTGCCGACAATACACATAGAAGTTCATTGATAAAAACGGCATGGGAATTCCCCAAAGGGGAACCCCGAACCAAAATTAAAAAAAAAAAATGACGTGGGGTTCCCCCTAAATTCCATACCAGACCCTTCAGGTCTGGTATGGATTTTAAGGGGAACCCCGCGCCAAAAAAAAAAAAAAAACGGCGTGGGGTCCCCCCAAAAATCCATACCAGACCCTTATCCGAGCACGCAACCTGGCAGGCCGCAGGAAAAGAGGGAGGGACGAGAGTGCGGCCCCCCTCCCTCCTGAACCGTACCAGGCCACATGCCCTCAACATTGGGAGGGTGCTTTGGGGTAGCCCCCCAAAACACCTTGTCCCCATGTTGATGAGGACAAGGGCCTCATCCCCACAACCCTGGCCGGTGGTTGTGGGGGTCTGCGGGCGGGGGGCTTATCGGAATCTGGAAGCCCCCTTTAACAAGGTGACCCCCAGATCCCGGCCCCCCCCCTGTGTGAAATGGTAAGGGGGTACATAAGTACCCCTACCATTTCACGAAAAAAGTGTCAAAAATGTTAAAAATGACAAGAGACAGTTTTTGACAATTCCTTTATTTAAATGCTTCTTCTTTCTTCTATCTTCCTTCATCTTCTGGTTCTTCTGGCTCTTCTGGTTCTTCTGGTTCTTCCTCCGGCGTTCTCGTCCAGCATCTCCTCCGCGGCGTCTTCTGTCTTCTTCTCCTCGGGCCGCTCCGCACCCATGGCATGGGGGGGAGGCTCCCGCTCTTCTCTTCTTCTCTTCTTCTTTTCTTCTTTTCTTCTTTTCTTCTCTTCTTCTCTTCTTCTTCATTTTCTTCTCCGGGCCGCTCCGCAATCCATGCTGGCATGGAGGGAGGCTCCCGCTGTGTGACGGCGCTCCTCGTCTGACAGTTCTTAAATAACGGGGGGGGGCGGGGCCACCCGGTGACCCCGCCCCCCTCTGACGCACGGTGACTTGACGGGACTTCCCTGTGACGTCACGGGGAATGCCACAGGGAAGTCCCGTCAAGTCACCGTGCGTCAGAGGGGGGCGGGGTCACCGGGTGGCCCCGCCCCCCCCGTTATTTAAGAACTGTCAGACGAGGAGCGCCGTCACACAGCGGGAGCCTCCCTCCATGCCAGCATGGATTGCGGAGCGGCCCGGAGAAGAAAATGAAGAAGAAGAGAAGAAGAGAAGAAAAGAAGAAAAGAAGAAAAGAAGAAGAGAAGAAGAGAAGAGCGGGAGCCTCCCCCCCATGCCATGGGTGCGGAGCGGCCCGAGGAGAAGAAGACAGAAGACGCCGCGGAGGAGATGCTGGACGAGAACGCCGGAGGAAGAACCAGAAGAACCAGAAGAGCCAGAAGAACCAGAAGATGAAGGAAGATAGAAGAAAGAAGAAGCATTTAAATAAAGGAATTGTCAAAAACTGTCTCTTGTCATTTTTAACATTTTTGACACTTTTTTCGTGAAATGGTAGGGGTACTTATGTACCCCCTTACCATTTCACACAGGGGGGGGGGCCGGGATCTGGGGGTCACCTTGTTAAAGGGGGCTTCCAGATTCCGATAAGCCCCCCGCCCGCAGACCCCCACAACCACCGGCCAGGGTTGTGGGGATGAGGCCCTTGTCCTCATCAACATGGGGACAAGGTGTTTTGGGGGGCTACCCCAAAGCACCCTCCCAATGTTGAGGGCATGTGGCCTGGTACGGTTCAGGAGTGAGGGGGGGCCGCACTCTTGTCCCCCCCTCTTTTCCTGCGGCCTGCCAGGTTGCGTGCTCGGATAAGGGTCTGGTATGGATTTTTGGGGGGACCCCACGCCGTTTTTTTTTTTTTTTTTGGTGCGGGGTTCCCCTTAAAATCCATACCAGACCTGAAGGGTCTGGTATGGAATTTAGGGGGAACCCCACATCATTTTTTTTTTTTAATTTTGGCCGGGGTTCCCCTTAATATCCATACCAGACCTGAAGGGCCTGGTATGGAATTTAGGGGGACCCCCACGTCATTTTTTTTTTTTAATTTTGGTTCGGGGTTCCCCTTTGGGGAATTCCCATGCCGTTTTTATCAATGAACTTCTATGTGTATTGTCGGCAATGCAATAGCCGCGGGTAGTTTTAAATGAGTTTTTTCCTTCAAAATGTCATTTTGCTGTCAGACTGTTCTAAACACAGGAAACATGAGCCCCTTTACAGGCATACTATAGACACCCCCCAGCTACGAAATTTAAAGGGATATTACACTTTTATTGATTGACTTTAAGTATTATTAAAATCACTGCTCCTGAAAAAACGGCCGTTTTTAAAACTTTTTTTTGCATTGATCCATGTCCCCTGGGGCAGGACCCAGGTCCCCAAACACTTTTTATGACAATAACTTGCATATTAGCCTTTAAAATTAGCACTTTTGATTTCTCCCATAGACTTTTAAAGGGTGTTCCGCGGCATTCGAATTTGCCGCGAACACCCCAAATTGTTCGCTGTTCGGTGAACTTGCGAACAGCCAATGTTCGAGTCGAACATGAGTTCGACTCGAACTCGAAGCTCATCCCTACTCATAATAGCCATTCTGGAGCCCCTCAACTTACATCCTTGAGACCCTTACATGTTATTTATCTCTTTTTACACAGTGGTAGAGCCCACAACGGTCTATAGATATAGATATAGATATATATAGCTATATATCTATAGCTATATATAGATATATAGATATATAGATATATAGATATATATATATCTATATATATATCTATATATATATAGATATATATATATCTATATATATATAGATATATATATATAGATATATATATCTATATATAGATATATATTTATTTATTTTTGTATTCATTTTTATTTTTTATGAGGGAAGGTTACATCCATGGCATTCCAATAAGGCTGGAAGAAAATTGAGGCTGAAAGGTTGATTGCCATTGACAAAAAATATAATTCCTTATTGATTTACAAGTATATATATATAAAGGCTATAGTGGTTGGTTTAGTAAAGGTAAATAGGCTGTCAACTTTGCAATTTTTCCTTAAATGTTGAGAAATACAAGCCATCAAGGAGGCATTTGATTGGCCCCAAATTTATTCTGTAGCAGGGCAACGACTCCAAAGATGCAGCCAATGTCATTAAGAACTATCTATATGTAAAGAATAACAAGGAGTCCTGGAAGTGATGGTTTGGCCCGTACAGATCCCTGATCTCACCATCATGGAGATCTGGGATGACATGAAGAGACAGAAGGATCTGAGGCAGCAGACATCCAAAGAAGATCTGTTCTTCGTTCTCCAAGATGTTTGGAACAACCTACCTGCCAAGTTCCTTCAAAAACTGTACGCAAGTCTACCTAGAAGAATTAATGCTGTTTTGAAGCAAAGGGCGGTCTCACCATATATTGATCTGATTTCCATTTTTTTCTTCTGTTAGCTCAATTTTTCATTTTCTAAATAGATAAAAATCAACCATTTACCTTACCTTATCCTTACCTTACAGCATTTCTTTACATCTGCCTAATATTTTTGCACAGGAACGTGCTGTGGGAATGCTGTGAGCTGCCAAAAATGCTACATGCACGTTTTTGTGGTTGAAGTGCGTGCATTGCGCCCCAAAGGCCAACCCTGATCCTAAACCCAACCCTAACACTAGCCCTAAACTTTTGAACCTGGGTTTCTTATGCCTGCTGAGCCACATTTGTTTTAAGCACTTTTATATTGTCAGTCTGTATCTGGGCCCTGTTTTTTCATCTCATTAAAACCTTTTTATGAAGCCGATTCACACTATGTGGAGGATTTTTTCAATTTTTTATTTGAGGGATATGCACCCCTTGGGTGGACCTACATTCTGAATTCATACATCATCGCATAAATATCCGCACCAAGGAGACTCCAAGATTGCGAGATTTATATTGGGATGATCGGTGAGTAGCTGTCATCACGCTCCACGATACCTGGATAAAGTTCCGCATCTATCTCTGGTGGGATAACCATCCCTGGATGACTGCGATTTAAGCCTTGTCTGACTCCCAGCCTCCGGCTAGGGAGTCCACCTATTCCGGTAAGGGGAATCCAACCGTTTACATATATCTACTGATGCCATGTCACTCCAAGGTCTATCCCAGTCATTATAGACCAGGGGGATTCAACTCATTGGAAGTATTGGAGCTGGTCTTTACTCACACTGGATGCATACATTATTGAACTTTTTTGCAAACAATCATTTGTTTAGATGTTCTGATCTCACTTAAAATGCATTGTTTGGGACTTTATATCCATTTATTTTGAAATTCACTTATGGTTATATGCAACTGTACCTTTGCATTTCACTGTTGTGATCTATCATACATTTTTTAGGGGTACACATTTTTATGTTCCTTGTTATATTGTTTTTCCAAGAGTACGCAGATGTACGTTTTTCCCAGAGAGTTATTGAACTCTTATTTTCTGAACACTAGTCACATGCGTTTCCACACGCAGATTTGATATTTTTTCTATAAGCTGACACTCTTATTTATACACGCAGATTTTTGTTGATACACTAGTTGTTTCTTGTGTGGTTGAGTTCCATCTCAATAAAACTTTATTGTGCAGTTAACCTCCAGACGAACATTCTGGTTGGTTGTTGCCCGATAACGGACACTGTTTTTTTCTAGCGCCACATTATTATATTTTTATTCTTTCACCACTTGTCTATTGGCTATGTTGGCTGCTTTCTTCATTTAGTTGGCGCTGTATTATTACACAAATTTCTTTTTTGTTTATTGACTAAGCCATTTAATCATGTTCATGTTGTGTTCAGATGGGTTTGTTAATTAACCACTTGCCACCCGCCCACTGTCAAATGACGGCGGGGCGGGGCGGGGCGCCTCTCCTTCTAGATGGACATCATATGATGGCTTTCCTGAATGACCTCTCTTGCGCGCCCCCGGGGGCGCGCATTGTGGCGATCGCGGCCATGCCGTGTTGCTAGGAAACGGCGCAACCCCAATTTGTGCAAAGAGCCACGCCCGTGGCTCTTTAACCATGTGATCAGCTGTGTCCAATCTCAGCCGGTCACATGTAACCACAGAGATGCTGGTAATCAGCGCTCCTCGCCTCAAACTGACAGAGTGCAAGGAGAGGAGAGCCGATCAGTGGCATCTCCTCACAGGGGACATCTAGGCATGTAATCAGGGCACTGATCATCAGTGCCCAGATTACAATTAAGTGCCCACCACTGCCAGCAATCAGTGCCAACCAGTGCCCACAATTGCCACCAATCTGTGCTCACAAGTGCCAGCAATCAGTGGCCACACGTTCCAGCAATCAGTGACCATTAGTGATGCCAGTCAGTACTGGCTATCAGTGCTGCCCATCAATGCCCATCACTGCTGCCCATCAATACTCATCACTGCTGCCTATCAATGCCCATTAATGCCCATCAGTGCCGCCTATCTGTGCCCACCAGTGCTGCCTATCTGTGACCACAAGTGCCGCCTATCTGTGCCCACCAGTGCTGCCTATCTGTGCCCACCAGTGCTGCCTATCTGTGCCCACCAGTGCCGCCTATCTGTGCCGCCTATCAGTGCTAATCAGTGCCATATATCAGTGCCACCTATCAGTGCTCATAAGTGTGGCATATTTGTGCCTCCTCATCAGTGCCCATCAGTGCAGCCTATCAGTGCCCATCAGTGAAGGAGAAAAATTACTTATTTACAAAATTTACTGACAGAAATTTTTTTTTTTTTTCAAAATTTTTGGTCTTTTTTTTTTAGGAAAAAAATTTAAAAACCCAGCAGTGACTATATACCGCCAAAAGAAAGCTCTATTTGTGTGAAGAAAATGCTAACAATTTCACATGGTTACAGTGTAGCATGACCGCGCAATTGTCATTTAAAGTGTGACAGCGCTGAAAGCTGAAAAATGGCCTGGGCAAAAAGGGGGTGTAAGTGTCCGGTATTGAGATGGTTAATAACGTTTACTAGAAAACAAATCCATGTGATTTATTTTTTATTTTTTTAAAGCCTAAGTAGTCTGCATGGCTAAAAATTGATACAAATGTTGGTAAAATGTTGTAGAAACCCCATAATACTGGCGCAAAATTATTTACACAAAATCAGTTTGTTCGGTTTGCTGCTGAGATAAAGCAATTAGCCAGGCAGAGAATCCATTATTTTTTAAAGTGGTTGTAAACCTCAGACATGAAATCTGAACAAAGCTTATCCCTCTATAGTGTGTACTTGTCCTAATCCAGAGCACTAAGTGTCATTTCTGTCTGCTGCCTCCTTCCTCTGCTATCAGCATGAGTCAAAAGACAAAATCTGTAGTCATACACATTTTTGTGGTGTGATATCTGTGGGTTTTGTCCCCCTGTTTGGAGACTGGGCTTACAGGATATTTGATTGCTTTTTGACCATACATGGGTATCCTTACCTCAGGAATCTCCCAACTACGGCCCTACAGCTTTTGCGGAACTACACGTCCCATGAGACATTGCAAATCTCTCACAGACATGACTAGGCATGATGGGAATTGTAGTTCCTGAACAACTGGAGGGTCATAGTTCGAAGACCCCCGCCTTACCTGATAGGCATTGGTTCCATTGTGGGTTCATCAGATGCATTTTCTTGAGCAATATATTCATGTTGTAAATACCAGTTAATTAACTAGACATGTGCAATTCATTTCTTTCCAAATTTGTTTTTAACAAATTTGGACAAATTAGTTTATTCGGAAATATCCAAATGAATGAAAACCCGTTTAACTAATTTTTTCGAATATTCGTAAATTAGAAAATTTGTAAATTCATGAATTTGAAAATTCGTAAATTCGAAAATTCGAAAATTTTGAAAATCCTGCAATCCGGAAATTTGAAAATTTGAAAATTCGAAAATCTGAAATAATAACTAACTAATAATAACTATTACTAACTATTAAATTATAGGTATTGGAATTTCCTTTCAAATGTGGCTGTTAGTGAACGTAACAAATACGAATTTATCCAAAGTTACAAATTATCCAAAATAATGAATGCCGCATCTAAACAAATGAAAGGTAACAAATTAATAATAATAAATAACAATAATAATTAAAACGTTTTAATATTATTATGAAAAACGTTTTATTATTATTATTATTTATCAATAATTTGTTCCGTTCCATTTGTTTAGATGCGGCATTCGTTATTTCGAATAATTTGTAACTTCGGATAAATTCTTATTCATTACATTCACTAACAGCCAAATTTGAAAGGAAATTCCAATACCTATAATTTAATAGTTAGTAATAGTTATTATTAGTTAGTTATTATTTAGAATTTTTGGGGTTTTCTTTCTCATTTTCAGATTTTTGAATTTCCGAATTTACAAATTTTCGAATCTACGAATTTACGAATTTATGAATTTATGAATTGTGATCATAACGAATGACCCAAAAAAAAACAAAACAAACGAAACAAAATCAAACTAATTTTTTTTCTGCAGTGCACATGTCTATTAATTATACCATTTGGTGCCTTTTTACAAAGATCAAGTGTTGGTTCTAATATATTGATTCTCTCACATGTCTCCTGAAGAAGGATTTACGATATGCATTGAGACTACATGAGAATTATGTTTCAAATCTATACATGCTGTGAACCTCTAAGTGGAGAATTATTTTAATATGCTTAGTAAATGTTTTTTTTTAATGGAATCTATTAAAAACTGTTTTATAATACTCAGTTGTTCTAAATATGGTCCTGAGAAAGTCTATGACTACAGATTTTGTCTTTTGAATTATGCAAATTACAGGGATGTGTATATATAGCACATGCAATCTGGGTTTTAAATGGTTTATAGATGCTATCTGCATGAGTCACTTCTGACTGGTTTTCCTGACACCAAGAGTTAAAAAGGTGACAGGGGAGGGGCCTTCAGCACACAGCCTGTGATTGACAACCTCAGCTCTGTTCCTGTGTGGCTATGTGAAGGGGGGGTGTCCTTTCCTTACACTCAGCTCTCATTGAGCTCTGAGAAATATAACTTCAGCTCCCAGCTGCCTGCTTTCTGAAAGCTCAGACAAGCTGTATACATTTTGCACTTTGAACGGATGTAGAGATGAGAGGGCTGTGGATAAACAGGTACAACTTATGTGAAGGATTTGTTTCATCGCTGTGTATCACCTGAAGCTAGTCACGTCCCAGAGTTTATGTAAGGATTTGCAACCACAGAAAATTGGCATGCTTTTACAATGTATGTCCTTGTTCAGATTGCATTAATACCTTATTCATAATTCTTCCCAAATTGGACTGACCCAATCACTAGTGATAAGCATTATAGAAGCGCCTGTGTACATATAAAGCATTGAAATAGAAATGATGCTTGCAAAATAAGACACATTGCTGAAACAATGTCTTTATTTTATTTATTTTTTTCTTATTATATTAGTTATAATAATTGGTGACTATTAAGTAGATTATAGAAAAGAAGACAACGGGCATACAGAAGGTTTCTATTACATATAAAAATTGCTCTGCCCAATCCAAGCATGAAGTGGTTAATCACCCATAACTGGAGATGTATTGTGTTATTTTATTCATTTTATTTATTGCTTCCCTATTATTATTTTTTGAATTTTTTACTTTTATCTAGACTTTATGTTAGACATGTCCAGTTCATTTAGTTTCCGAACTGAAATTCGGACACATTTTTGGAAATTCGGATGTCTCAGAATTTCTGAAAATACAATAGTAACAAATTTAAACGAAATAAGGAAAAAAAATTTTTTTCGGAACTTTGAATTTTAATTGACGCAAATAATTTTAGAATCGATTTCAAACAGTTTTCAAATTAGAATAGTTTTTCGAATAGTTTTTCGATTTGTTTTCCAATTTACAAAGAGAATGAAATAGAACGGAAAATAAAGGAATAGAATAGAAAAAAATATAATATAACAGAATATAACAGAAAATAATATATATTATAATATAAAGAGTAAAGCAGAACAAAATAGAATAGAAAATAAAAGAACAGAATAGAATAGAAACAAACAGAAGAGAATAGAATAAAAAAGAACAGAATAAAATAAAAAGAATATTACCATCTTCTGAACTTTGAATGGAATAAATTTGAATAGAATAAATGAAAGAGAACAGAAAATTAAATAATAGAGTTGAAAATAATAGAATAGAAGATGTAATTATAGAATAGAAAAGAAGATAACAGAAAATAAAAGAATAGAATATAATAGAGTAAAACAGAACAAAATAAAATAGAAAATAAAAGAACTGTGTAGAATAGAATAGAAATTAATAGAAGAGAATGGAATAGAATAAAAAAAGAACAGAATAAAATAAAAAGAATATAACCATCTTCTGAACTTCAAATTTTGAATGGAATACATTTTAATTTGAATAGAAAAGAATAGAATAGAAAATAATAGAATAGAAAAGAAAATTATAGAATAGAATAAACAAATAGAAAAGAATAGAATGGAAAGTATAAAACCATATAACTGTTTTCCGAATTTCGAATTTCAATAAAATAAATTCTAAATCAAATAGAATAGAAAAGAATAGAATATAATAGAAAATAAAAGAATAGAACAGAAAATGAAAGAATAGCATATAAAAACAATAGAATAGAATGGACTAGAAAGAATATAACCATCATCCAAAATTCTAATTTCGAATGCAATTTGATTTGAAATCGAACGGAATTTGAATTCAAATGGAATTCGAATCGATTCAAATTCAGAAAATTTGAATTGATTGGAATACGAATAAATGAAACAAATTCTTAAAATTAATTAAACAAATTTATGTAAATAACAAATCGAAACAAAATGAAATTAAACTAATTTTTACGTTCTGCACATGTCTACTTTATGGTGATGCCAAATGCTGATTTTCTCTCAAGCAAATTTATTCTATTATCAAGTTTTGGGCGACATACAAATATGTAACATTTTGGAAAGAATATACAACCTAACAGTCCAACATTAGAGACCAGTATTGCAAAGATCTCCACAGCCACCATATATTTCCCTTTGGTGCTCAGATAGGCCGGGATCATGGCAATCCAGACACTGCAGAACACCAGCATGCTGAAGGTGATGTATTTGGCTTCATTAAAACTGTCCGGTAATGTCCTGGCTAAAAACGCTGTCATAAAACTGACAGCAGCCAGGATCCCCATATATCCCAGGACAGAGTAGAACCCGATAACTGACCCTTCATTACACTGAATGATGATCTTCTCCTGGTATGAGTGTGTGTCCAATTCCTGGAAGGGAGGAGAGATGGACAACCAACTAACACAGATTATAACTTGGATAGAGGTACAAAGGAAGACCACATATTTGGGAAAGCTTCCCCCAACCAGTTTTCTGAACACACTTCCAGGTGTGGTGGCTTTAAAAGCGATGCAAACCAGGAACGTCTTGGCCAACACACAAGAGACCGCCACAGTGAAGAGAATTCCAAATGATATTTGGCGCAATTGGCAGGTTAGGTCCACAGGCCGACCCAGGAAGAGGAACACACAGAGGAATCCCAAAAAGATGGAGGCCAGAAGAACAAAGCTGAGGCTTTTATTATTGGCTTTTACAACCGGTGTATGATGGAAAAAAATAAAAACTGCAAGTGTCAAAACTGTTATTACACAGCACAGGCCAGTCACCGATATGACCACCACTGTTACTGTTTCATTTTCATAGGAGAGAAATTCTTCTAGTTTAGGGATACAAAAGTTCTTCATTTTATTTGGCCACTCCAGATCTGAGCATGTGTAGCATTTTTCACTATCTGAAAAACAAATAAATAAAAAACAAACTTGCAATAGTGTGGTTTACATGCTACATAATTTTTGATGTGAGATTCACATTTTCATGCACATTTTTTCTGAACTTTTGCTCTTGCATTAGACCAGCCTTTCTCAACCTTTTCAACACAGTGGAGCCCTTGGTCAGTGCAAAGAATGTTCCTTACATTAGTGATCAGTGGGAAGAATGTTCCTTACATTGGTGATCAGTGGGAAGAATGTCCCTTACATTGGTGATCAGTGGGAAGAATGTCCCTTACGTTGGTGATCAGTGAGAAGAATGTTCCTTACATTGGTGATCAGTGAGAAGAATGTTCCTTACATTGGTGATCAGTGGGAAGAATGTCCCTTACATTGGTGATCAGTGGGAAGAATGCTCCTTACATTGGTGATCAGTGGGAAGAATGTTCCTTACATTGGTAATCAGTGGGAAGAATGTCCCTTACATTGGTGATCAGTGGGAAGAATGTTCCTTACATTGGTGATCAGTGGGAAGAATGTCCCTTACATTGGTGATCAGTGAGAAGAATGTTCCTTACATTGGTGATCAGTGGGAAGAAGGTTCCTTACATTGGTGATCAGTGGGAAGAATGTTCCTTACATTGGTGATCAGTGGGAAGAATGTTCCTTACATTGGTGATCAGTGGGAAGAATGTTCCTTACATTGGTGATCAGTGGGAAGAATGTTTCTTACATTGGTGGTCAGTGGGAAGAATGCTCCTTACATTGGTGGTCAGTGGGAAGAATGCTCCTTACACTTGTGGTCATTGGAAAGAATTACCCCCTTACAGATAGTTAAAAAGATGAATGGTGTCAGTGGGAACTTATATGAGAGGCAGAAATTGCTTGTTGTTCCAAGAACCCCTACCAACCTCTGGAGGAACCCTAGGGGTCCATGGAACCCTCTTTGGAAAACTCTGCATTAGATGTAAAGGTTTGTTGACTAGTCATTAGGGGGAGGGTAGAATAGTGGCTGCAATTACTTGCTTAGCAACTGTTGAACATCGGCCACATGATACGTTTTAACAGAGCTTTTAACCATCCTACACTTTATCACAAAGTAAAAAAGAAAGATTTGACCTTAAGAATTTTCTCTTCTCAACAATTTAGGTTGACCATACATGGTCGAATTTCGAAAGAATTTTCTTGTGAAAATCAGAAATTTCATGTGTTTTGTGATCCGATGGTGCCACCATTGATCTCAAAATTTGGCCAACCAAGTCTTCAATTTCACCTCATGTTGCTACAGAAAAGAATTTTCGTGGCTGGGAATCTTCTTTTCTTTCCGGGAATTTTCTTTTTCTTGCAAATGTTCATTTCTTTTTCTATTACATTTATCGCATGATTCTCCCATCATCGATTAGAAAATCTTTAGTTTTTTTTTTTAAAAAACGTGCTCGATTACTCAAATGGCCGCATTAAAATCGGCTGTTGCTGCAGCCCCACTGATGGTGCAAAATTCAAACAACATAAGAAACACAGGTGCCAGGCGCTAACACCTCAGCAAGTGCATAATACATCAACTTTGTTCTGCTATCAATCCACTGGAGTGCAGTGACGGCCCGTCCATTGGGGGCACACAAGTACCGCCCCCCTATCCATCAGTCCGGCCCCCTAATCTACATGCAAGGCACTAGATGTATGGATTTCAATGGGGGGGGGTGTTTTTTTGAAGTACCTGATTGAACCAGAGGCTCTAATAGCCTTCAAAATAGGGTCGGCTTGGGGCGCAGAGTATTGTGCCCAAAGTCCTCCAAGTTGTGTGAGAATAGCAAATTAATATTCGCTATTCTCACACTGATTCTCCTCCCGGCCATTCAGGAAGCGGGTCCTGAGACCCGTTTCCTGATTGGCCTGAAAGGAGAAGTAATCCCATTGGCCAAGGAGGGAGGAGACACACGGCTGAGGAACGAATGACTGACCCACCAGCCACCAAGTCCAAACCCCCGGCCCCTCCATGCAGAGGGCTGTCAGCTCCTCCTGTGGGTGCAGAAGAGAGGACCACATGCCGATCACCCCTGTGACACTGCGGACACCTCATCAATCCACACCGACATTGCTTCCCCCCTGCTGCCAGAGCCCCCTATTATCTCCAACCCAGGATAAGAGAGCCAGCGACGGGGGGCTGATGACCGGCAGGTGGTGGCGGCCTGGAGCGATTGGGAGAGGGTCAGGTCCATTTGCCGTGCCCCCCCCCCCACTGATGGAGCACCAGCCGCCACTGCTGGAGTGTATAGAAGGCTAGTTTCGAAAAAAGAAGCAGCACACTAAAGTTCTGTAGACAAACCTGTAACGATATCAAGTACGGGACATGAAAAGCTGTAGCTAGCTGCCATCTTGTGTGGAAGTAGCCATGACAGTTTGGCTAACCATGTAACCTCACAGAGAACTCTGAACTCCCTCCTTCCCCACCTTAGGAATTCAAAGCTTTTTAAGTTCAACAGAAAAGGTTATCTCAACAGAGAAAACAGAACCAGGTTAGGTCAGTAGAAAACATTTGTTGTAAGGGCAGTGTCAGGCCTGTCGTAAAACTGTCACCCTCCCCATTCAGAGACCTAACAGGCCTCGGTTGTAATTTGCCTGAATACACCTCAGTAGAATAAGTATGAAATTTCAGCATGTTTCATAACTTCTGACTTAGTAATAGCACAGCCATAATCTGGACATATTTAGTTTCCTCAGATAATATGGAACGTTTCAAGTCCAGACACCCCTATGTCAGGTCATATGGGAAACCCCTGGGACCACTTATTCCTCCAAAGCAGGCTATACGTTATAGATATGGCATGTTTAGACTTGTTTTGAAGGAAATCTCAAGTTGAATAATAATATGGATATTTGGAGTCTGTAAACACTATAGAGGCAGATATATGAATATGTATTAAAAAATCTACCTGGGACGTGGTCATGAGTGTAGACACCTCCCAGCAACCAACCCCTAAAACAGGATGACCAGATGATTGGTTACTGGTCGCTGTCAACACCCCCTTTGATTTGACAGAAAAGAGGAGATGCCAAGACAATGGGCAGTTCTCCTTTTACCATCCAAGAAGAAACATCTGCCAAGTCGAGAACCGATTACCTAGCTCATCGATCGAACTCTGATCAACCCTCGGACATTAATTGCAAGTATTCTTCCTTCCCAATTCTACCTTATTGCTTTGTGGCTGTATATTGTCTTTATCTTTTTGAAACATCTTTTTTCTGTAAATATTTTATTTGCACCAACTTTGACCTTTTCATAATAAACCCTTATGTTTAAAAGTGTTAACCTTGTCTCTAAAGCTCTTAATGCAAGCTATAAACGAACCTGCCTCTTGAAGGGCGCTACTGTTGTAGAGTAAGACTCTGAGCAGACCTGTCTGTGGTGGCAGTGTGTGTGGCAGACGCTTATTCTAAAATTATAATTGGTATTGCAAAATTACGAGTCTCCCCCGGCTCGGTCTTTTAAACGGGGGTGGTGGCAGTTAAAGGGTTAATTGTGTAATTAGCCCAGTGACAATCACTCTCAGGCTGCTCGCACCTAGATTGTGGTCCTGCAAGCTGGAAAATCTTTGTGCTGGGCGCAGCTGAGAGTGGCATTGTTACGTAAGTGACAGCGTGGTGTGAGGTTGGCCGGTCCTTCGTTGCAAGTTAGCGAGGAGGGCAGGGATCTGGCATCCGCGTTCGTCACAAAACCAATTGTGAATTGTATGATTACTTTGCTGCATATGGGGATAATCCATCTCCAATCCAAAGAGAAGATTAGAATCATGTTATTGAAATAAAGTCAGCGATAGTAACAACACCTCAGTGCAATCAAGGGAATTGATGACAAGCACTATGATGCATGCATGGAAATTCCTGGTTCCACCAATCCTTAGTGTAACGTAACTGGTGTTGGAGCCTGAAGCACTGAGAAAGGCCTCTTTTACAGCCCTGGCTCTGGAGTCCCTGGTACGGTGACAGGGAACTTCGGAGCACAGGGTGGCATGAGTAAGTCTCTTGCTGGCAGGTGCTGGTGTTCATCTGGGATGCAGGGATGGCAGGACCGGACATGCTGGTGGGAGGACTGGAACCAGTGAAGAGCACAGATCGGCTGGTGCAGGTGCAGGATAGGCACAAGACTGAGTCGGACAGTCCAGGTCAGCAACTAGCAAGCAGATCAGGTTCAGGCGGCAGGCAGGAGAGTAGTCAGGAGCCAGGCCAAGGTCAGTAATAGCAGTAATCTGGGGACAATCCAGGGGTCAGTACAGGTGGCATTCAGTAAGAGTTAGAGGCAGATCAGGTTGGCAACAGGAGATCAATAGGAACTGGTAACAGGATCATGGTAATGTAGTAGACCAAACGACCAAAGGCGTGGATACAGGGTGTGCCAGGGCACACCCTATTCACCCTGTGTGCTGCAGATTCTCTGTTTAAACCCCTAACAAGGCTCTTACAAAAAGATAATAAAAAAATAATAAAATGGTAAAAAATAATAAACATAAAAACTTCTGACATCGTCCACTGCTCTACTGACTAATCCCTGCCCTTCTTACATCGTCCATTGCTCTACTGAAACCGTCAGTATAAATACACATGCACACACACATATGTGTTTGGGCTTTGAGGTGTGCTCCCTAATGCAATAGGCTCTGCACACCTATGCAAACGGCACTGAAACGCTTCACTAGTGCAGTTTAACCACTTAAGGACCAAGCCTCTTTCTGAGATTTGTTGTTTACAAGTTAAAAACATTTTTTTTTGCTAGAAAATTACTTAGAACCCCCAAACATTATACATTTTTTTCTAACACCCTAGAGAATAAAATGGTGTTGCAATACTTTCTGTCACACCATATTTGCACAGCGGTCTTACAAGCGCACTTTTTTTGGAAAAATACACTTTTTTGAATTAAAAAATAAGACAACAGTAAAGTTAGCCCAATTTTTTTTTTATATTGTGAAAGATAATGTTACGCCAAGAAAATTGATACCCAATATGTCACGCTTCAAAATTGCGGCCGCTCGTGGAATGGCAACAAACATTTACCCTTGAAAATCTCTATAGGCGACGTTTAAAGAAAAACAGGTTGCATGTTTTGAGTTACAGAGGAGGTCTAGGGCTAGAATTATTTCTCTCGCTCTACCGACCACTGCGATACCTCACATGTGTGGTTTGAACACCATTTTCATATGCGGGCACTATTCAAATATGCGTTCGCTTCTGCACGCAAGCTCGGCGGGACGGGGCACGTTTAAAAAAATGTTTCTTATTTATTTTACCTTTAATTTTATATTTTTACACTGTTCTTTTAAAAAAAAAAATATGTCACTTTTATTCCTGTTACAAGGAATGTAAACATCCCTTGTAATAGAAAAAAAGCATGACAGGACCTCTTAAATATGACATCTGGGGTCAAAAAGACCTCACATTTCATATTTACACTAAAATGCAATAAAAAAAAATGGCCCTTTAGGAGCTATGGGCAGAAGTGACATTTTGACGCCCTGCAATGGTATGGAGACGGGTGGGGGCCATCTTCCCCTCACTCATCTCCATGCCTAGCAGGAAGAAGGATCCGATTGCCTCTGCCACTGCCAACGGCTCCGGTATGCGGCGGAGGGCACCGGAGCACGACGGGAGGGGGACCCTCTCCCACTGCCGATAAAAGTGATCTCATGGCAAATGCGCTGCAGAAATCACTATTAACGGAAATCGGACCACCCGCCGAAGAAGAGGATACTAGCTAGCTGCTGCCATAACAAAGATATCCCTCTTAGGTTAGGACGTATATTGGCGCGCTGCGCTCCGGAAGTGGTTAAATAGCTCTTCTGGCGATAATGCTTCATTCCTCAGGTTAGTTGGTCTGTGTACACGAATGTTCCTTTCCTGACACTTAGCAGCACAATGTGTATTACAGCTTCTGGTGGAATATAAAGGCTGGGATTGGTCAATACACATACTCATTCATGAGATGGACAGAGGGCTGTGAATATGGCAGGGAGAAAAGGAGGCCGATCCGAGGTAGGTGATGTGGCAGTGGCTAGATACCAACCAAATCGATGGCCGCCCAGTGCACACAGAGGACACCGGATGTGATGTCAACGCCAAGCCGTGGACCAGAAGTGATGTCAGGAATAGGGATGAGCTTCGAGTTCGACTCAAACATTGGCTGTTCGCAAGTTCGCCGAACAGCGAACAATTTGGGGTGTTCGCGGCAAATTCGAATGCCGCGGAACACCCTTTAAAAGTCTATGGGAGAAATCAAAAGTGCTAATTTTAAAGGCTAATATACAAGTTATTATCATAAAAAGTGTTTGGGGACCCAGGTCCTGCCCCAGGGGACATGGATCAATGCAAAAAAAAGTTTTAAAAACGGCCGTTTTTTCAGGAGCAGTGATTTTAATAATGCTTAAAGTCAAACAATAAAAGTGTAATATCCCTTTAAATTTCGTACCTGGGGGGTGTCTATAGTATGCCTGTAAAGGGGCGCATGTTTCCTGTGTTTAGAACAGTCTGACAGCAAAATGACATTTTGAAGGAAAAAACTCATTTAAAACTACCCACGGCTATTGCATTGCCGACAATACACATAGAAGTTCATTGATAAAAACAGCATGGGAAATCTCCACAGGGGAACCCCGAACCAAAATTTTAAAAAAAAAATGACGTTGGAGTCCCCCTAAATTCCATACCAGGCCCTTCAGGTCTGATATGGATTTTAAGGGGAACCCCGCGCCAAAAAAAAAAAAAAAAACGGCGTGGGGTCCCCCCAAAAATCCATACCAGACCCTTATCCGAGCACGCAACCTGGCAGGCCACAGGAAAAGAGGGGGGGACGAGAGTGCGCCCCCCCCTCCTGAACCGTACCAGGCCACATGCCCTCAACATTGGGAGGGTGCTTTGGGGTAGCCCCCCAAAACACCTTGTCCTCATGTTGATGAGGACAAGGGCCTCATCCCCACAACCCTGGCCGGTGGTTGTGGGGGTCTGCGGGCGGGGGGCTTATCGGAATCTGGAAGCCCCCTTTAACAAGGGGATCCCCAGATCCCGGCCCCCCCCGTGTGAAATGGTAAGGGGGTACTTACCCCTACCATTTCACTAAAAAACTGTCAAAAATGTTAAAAATGACAAGAGACAGTTTTTGACAATTCCTTTATTTAAATACTTCTTCTTTCTTCTATCTTCCTTCATCTTCTGGTTCTTCTGGCTCTTCTGGTTCTTCCTCCAGCGTTCTCGTCCAGCATCTCCTCCACGGCATCTTCTATCTTCTTCTCCTCGGGCCGCTCCGCACCCATGGCATGGGGGGAGGCTCCCGCTCTTCTCTTCTTCTTTTCTTCTCTTCTTCTCTTCTTCTCTTCTTCATTTTCTTCTCCGGGCCACTCCGCACCCATGCTGGCATGGAGGGAGGCTCCCGCTGTGTGACGGCGCTCCTCATCTGACAGTTCTTAAATAACGGGGGGCGACTTTTTTTGCATTGATCCATGTCCCCTGGGGCAGGACCCGGGTCCCCAAACACTTTTTATGACAATAACTTGCATATTAGCCTTTAAAATTAGCACTTTTGATTATTCATGTTCGTGTCCCATAGACTTTAACGGTGTTCGCGTGTTCGAACAAACTTTTTTCCTGTTCGCATGTTCTGGTGCGAACCGAACAGGGGGGTGTTCGGCTCATCCCTAGTCAGGAATGGTCTCAGAAATGGGAACGGAGGCTGGTGAGAATAACGCGTTTCAAAGAAAACAGCTTCTTTGTCAAATCCAAAACAGTGAGAGGGAAGTGCAGCTTATATAGACAGTGCCAGGGGAGGAGGGGGGGGACCAATCAATGACACACCCCCCACTCTCCATATCTCACCAGATGCTGTTCTCTTTTGAGTGGAGATGGATGGTCCCTGTATGCAGAAGTAATCATACAATTCCGAATGGTTTGTCTACAGAACTTTAGTGAGCTGCTTCTGTTCTAGATTGTGTAAAGTTGGGGTTCTGAGAACATGAGGGAGGGGGGATCGCAAGCACAGTGTTGAGAACAGGAAGGGTATAGCATACAGTACAGGTACAGTTGGACAACAGGAGGGGTCCAGTTGGATGTGGATCAAAGTGAAAATATGGATTATTATTCTTCATAGACTTGCACTCTGCCCTTCTCCTCTGACAGCTTTCCCCATTCACACTCTAGCAGAACCAGTGTCCAGAGCCGCTGATGGGGGGGACCACCAGTCCTCCTGTAGGGGGCCCGGGCACACAGGGATGGGTGCGGTCGGATTGAGAGGCAATTACAGAAGGATGCCCTGCACGGCTCTCTGCAGCTGCTGAAAGCTGGTTTCTTTCCCTCTCGCCGGCTTTCAGCTGCTGCTGCACCCCTTTTCCCCCTCCTGTGGCACTGCCAGCTTCCCTGTCCTGTAAAAAAATGAATTGTAAAAAAAAAAAATTTAAACATTTATAATAAGTAATTTTTAAACATTGTAAAATAAAATAATTTTTAAAATGTAAACATTTTTAAAAAAATTATACATTTTTAAAAATAAAATGTAATTTTTTTTTAAGAAAGGGCTAATTCACACAGGTTCTCGGTTATGTTTGTGTCCACTATTGATTTTTGTGGGGTTTTTTGTGTGAAAATATTGTTTTGATATATTGAAAAGGGGGGGGTGCCAGGTAGGCTGTACGGGGCTGTAGGGGGCCCGTGATTTCTGACAGCAGTCCTGCCAGTGACAAGCCAGCATTATCATCCCAGACACAAGCTGAAAACTAGATCTAGAGCTCCTCTCATTGCTCTATATGTGAGTGAATTTTCCTTTTAAAGGAAAATCTCTGTGCCACGCTTTCTATATTTTTTGCCCTTTACAGCTGCTTATGGCCACATCCTGGCCAACTTTATAAGCCAAAGCCTGAGGGCGATCTACTGTTCTTCTGCACTCAAAGAGCTTTGTCCCACGCAAGTATACTCTTTGCAACAGAAATCTTGCAGGCTGACTGTTTTGGACTGCTTTAGCCCCAGGAGAAATTACCCCTTCCTGACCAGAGCACTTTTTGAGATTCTGCACTGCATCGCTTTAACTGGCAATTTTGCGACCGTGCAAAGTTGTACCAAAACAAAATTAACGTCCCTTTTTTCCCACAAATAGAGCTTTCTTTTGGTGGTATTTGATCACCTCTGCATTTTTTTTTCGCTATAAACAAAAAAAGAGCAACAATTTTGAAAAAAAAGCAATATTTTTTACTTTTACTAAAATAAATATCCCCCAAAAATATATAAAAAAACAAATTTTTTCCTCAGTTTAGGCCAATATGTATTTTTCTACATATTTTTGGTAAAAAAAATTCGCAATAAGCGTATATTGATTGGTTTGTGCAAAAGCTATAGCGTCTACAAAACAGGGGATAGTTTTATGCCATTTTTATTCTTAATTTTTTTTATTAGTAATGGCGGTGATCTGCAATTTTTATCATGACTGCAACATTATGGCGGACACATCAGACACTTTTGACACATTTTGGGACCATTGTCATTTATACAGTGATCAGTGCTATAAAATGCATTGATTATTGTGTAAATGACACTGGCAGGGAAGGGGTTAAACACTAGGGGGGCGATAAAGGAGTTAAGTGTATCCTAGGGAGTGATTCTAACTGTGGGGGGAGGGGTTACTTAGGACATGACAGCAATCACTGCTCCTGATGACAGGGCGGCAAATTCAAAGGGACATACAGGTACACCCATTTGCCTGTACGAGCCATTCGGTCGACGAATACCTGTGTGCGGCAGTCGGCAAGTGGTTAAGGCCTGTGTCATGGGACTTTTGTTTGCTTTAAGCTGGTTTTGCAGTACCATACACTCCTATGGGAATATAAAACTCAATTAATGCAGGTTAATTGCAGATCAGAAGGAGGTCAGCTCCTGTCAGTGAATCCTGAATGACCCCAAGAAGACTCAATCTGAGGCCATCAGCACAGGCCCAAAGCTCATTTGCTTTATACACCTATTTGTAACGATGAGTAGAAAAAATATCCCACTTGTGAAGCATCTTTATAAAATCACCAAGAATATTCCATAAATATACCGGAGATGTTGGACATTTCACCATCTGAACAGGGTGCACAGGCGTAGCAACAGAAGCTCTGAATTCCAGACATTGGCATCTTTCTACTACCCGGCAGACATGTTTCTGAACACTGAGATCTTGGAATCTGGTGAAGAAACCATTATATATATACAACAAGATGTAATCACAAAAATGTTTTATCTATCATAGGACTATTTTAAAAACAATAAAGGTATACAGTATGTAGCGCACTCCCTAAAGAGCCATTGGTGAAGTTGGTTATTCTCCTGCCCGCGCGTGCACACCGCCAGGCACACAACATTTCCTCTCTCTCTGGCTCAAAGGAACTGTCTAGGGGTGTCTTTTTAGGTTTCTTTTGTAAACGTGAACTTGGATGGGGTACAGGGAGCATGAAATACCCCAGACCTGATGAACTGCACATTTTGAGTACTCTTCTCTATCTTCCTCAGCTGCACAAAAATGCCCTACAGAATCTCTAATGCTAACAGTTGACTAGGACTTTTCCCCCAAGAAAGGCCAAAAGCTGCACCCAGTCACTAACTTCTACCCCCAGGGTTATTTACTCACAAAGCCACAGGATCATTTGTTGCCTCCTTCATATATCCAATGGGCGCTCTCCAGTGAGGGAGATACGGACTCTACCACTACCATAGGACAGCTGGACAACTTTCCCCCCAACTTCCTTCTTATACTCTCTAGTGAGCTACTCCAGACCTAAGTGATCTCCTGAAACTGAAGCTGGGACCTCAATGCCTTCTAGGTGGCACCTCCAATAATCATGCTCCAGGGGCAGACCCCTGCACATGGATCTCCTCCAGTAGTACTGGACCCAGGAACTCTCTCCTGTTGCCTCAGACTATTTATGGACTTTTCCACCACCAACTGGGCACACCTCCCCAGGGACTGGCTGGATTCCCCTAAATATTCAGGATGCATTCTCTGCTCTTCCTCACACTATACTCTTAGAATCCTCTAGAATACAGTTGCAAGCAATCAGAGCAGCAGCCTGTGAGTCACTGAGCAGACCTGAACAATCAACCCCTGCTCCACTGATTACAGAGGAGCTGACTAAATTTACAGAAAAGCTTACACTATTGAATTAACCAAAACATAGTTGTTTTTTTGCCTTAATTAAACTTAATTTGCCTTAATTTGCCTTAATTAAACTGCAATGGGTCATACATACATGGTGTTATTATAATCACTTATTCCAAAATAATTATGAGGATACGGGATACCTTTTATTGGCTAACTTAAGTTATTAAAGGTGTAAACTTCCTGCTCAAAATTTGCTACGGCCTAAAGATAACTCTAATGCCGCACACACACACTCAGACATTCTCACAACAAAATCCTGGATTTTTTTCCGTCGGATGTTTGCTCAAACTTATCTTGCATACACACGGTCCCACAAATGGTGGCAGAAATTCCGAACGTCATGAATGAGGTGACATACAACACGTACGATGAGCCGAGAAAAAGTTCAATAGCCAGTGCGGCTCTTCTGCTTGATTCCGATCATTGTTGGAATTTTGTGTGTCGGAATTGTCTACACACGCTTGGAATTTCCGACAACAGATTTTGTTGTTGGAAAATTTGAGCTCCAGCTCTCAAATTTTTGTTGTCTGAAATTCCTACAACAAATGTCCAATGGAGCCTACACACGGCCGGAATTTCCGACAACAAGCTCCCATCGAACATTTGTTGCTGGAAATTCCGAGCATGTGTACGCGGCATTAAAGAGGAAATAAAGAACATGGCCTGACCAATGGGGATTGACAATACTGAACGACAGTATTTTTACAAAAAAAACGTAATAACTCAACTTAGCTAATAAAAGCTTAAACTACTTTCTTTCTGCACAGATTTTTGCCAAAAAAAACCCCAAAACAATATTTTCTACTTTCTGTTATAAAATATATCCGATAAAATCTGATTTCTTTATAAATTTAGGCCAAAATGTATTCTGCTACAACCTTGGTAAAAAAAAAAAAAGAAAATAACTAAATAAATCCCAATAAGTGTACATTAATTGGCTTGTGTGAAAATTATAACGTTTATAAACTATGGGATATATAATTGAAAAACGATCAATCCTAATGTACTGATGGACTGTCTCATTTCCTGAGGCCCTTAAAATAGACAACAAAAAAAGACAAAAAGTACAAAAACCCCCCAAATTACCATTTTTTTTTTGGTAAGTAGACAGTCTGAGGTATTTAGTAAGAGGCATGCATTGCTTTTTGAAGTTGTAATTTTTGTCACAATTTTTTGGGAAATTAGGAGGAGATTAAGAGGATTATGTCCCTCCATATATAAGGAAGTGGGAAAGGACATTAGACAGGACGTTCACCCAGGCACAACATAGGCACATAGTAAATCTTGCGTTGAAATCTTCAATATTCACAAGAATCCAAGAAACTAATTTTAAAATAATGACAAGATGGTACCGTACACCGTCATTACTTAATAAATTCTTATTAACGCGGCTAGATCATGTATCGTACGGCAGTGGAGAGATACGTATGTACCCTCCCACAATTCTTACATGAGTCACACGAATTGAAGAGGCTAATAGGATGGAGGATTTGTTGTTATCGGTTCAAAATCGAAAGGAGACATATTTAGAAACTGGGGGCCAATGGAATACATTTAAATTCTCGGAGGAAGGGAGTTCCCTCTTTGCTCCTGAGAGTATTTGAAAAAGAGAGGAGTGTGGGGCCTTGGGGGTGACCTCACTTCCGTGGATGATGGTATAGTAAACTCACCTTTTCCTCGGTACGTCTCCCCTCCAACTCCGACTCCCTCTCCCCTATCAATGTTGTTTTGTTTTTTTTGTTTTTTTTTTCTTCTCTCTTTCTGTCTTTTTTCCCTTTTTTTTTTTTTTTTTTTTAGGAATTCTTTCCCTCATGGGGCTTCTTACTTTCTCCTTTTGCCTCTTCAGATATGTAGAGGTTTTTCTTCTTAGTAAAGTATGTTGTCAGGGCATACAAGTGAAGCAGGTCTAACGGAAGAGAGAATGGGGACTATCTCAAATAACTACTTATTGTTTTTTCTGTAGATGTATTTAAGATAGAAGTAATGCTGTTAATTGGAGTTTGAATGGATTCATTGGAACTCGATTGATGGATTGATAAATTAATGAAATTGTTTATTTCTCTATATGTATGACAACTAAAATAAAATAAAGAAATTAATTAAAAAAATAAATAAATAAATAGTCACAAATTTTTTTTTTTTTTTTTTACATACTGTCACGAATGCACTACAGGGTCATCACTTTTCTAACATACTGTCAGCAGCCAGGATACTAGCCGTTGACAGTATGTTAAAAAAAAAAAAATTTTATTCATTTTTTTTCCTATTTTTTACATACGTTAATCAGAGTAGTTCAGTGTCACCATAGTGACACTGTGCTACTCTGGGGAATGGAGGGGGGGGTGTCATGGATTATTATTTTTTGGGATGGGAACACTGACAGCAGTGTTGTGAACTGTCATGAATGGGTTTCATTCATAACAGCTATGATTACAATTGTGGTGATGTGATTGGCCCACAGATATGGTATAGTACAGGGTGCTGTGATTGGCCCAGGTGCCATGTGATATGACACCCATTCATAACAGTTGTGTTTACCGGGTATCGGGAGCTGTAATCCACTGTGTCCAGTGCGCATGTGCTGGGTGACGTACAGTAGACATGTGCACTGCCGAAAAATTTGTTTGTTTTAGTTTTACAGTGCCTTGCAAAAGTATTCACCCCCCTTGGCATTTTTCGTGTTTTGTTGCCTCACAACCTGGAATTAACATGGATTGTTTGAGGATTTGCATCATTTAATTTACAGAACACGCCCACAACTTTGAAGAGTTTTTTTTTTTTTTTAGTTATTGTGAAGCAAACAACAAATAGGACAAAATAACAGAAACAGTCAATGTGCATAACTATTCACCCCCCTAAAGTCAATACTTTGTAGAGCCACCTTTTGCGGCTATCACAGCTCCAAGTCACTTTGGATAAGTCTCTATGAGCTTGCCATATCTTACCACTGGGATTTTTGTCCATTCCACCTTGCAAAACTGCTCCAGCTCCTTCAAGTTGGATGTTTTGCGCTTGTGAACAGCAATCCTTAAGTCTGACCACAGATTTTCTACTGGATTGAGGTCTGGGCTTTGACTCGGCCATTCCAACACATTTCCATGTTTCCCCTTAAACCACTCAAGTGTTGCTTTAGCAGTGTGTTTGGGGTCATTGTCCTGCTGGAAGGTGAACCTCCGTCCTAGCCTCATATCACACACAGAGTGCTACAGGTTTTGCTCAAGAATATCCTTGTATTTAGCACCATCCATCTTTCCCTCAACTCCGACCAGTTTCCCAGTCCCGACTGCTGAAAAACATCCCCACAGCATGATGCTGCCACCACCATGTTTCACAGTGGGGATGGTGTTCTTTGGGTGATGTGATGTGTTGGGTTTGCACCAGACATAGCATTTTCTTTGATGGCCAAAAAGTTCAATTTTAGTCTCATCTGGCCAGAGCACCTTCCTCCATACATTTTGGGAGTCTCCCACATGCCTTTTTGCAAACTCAAAATATGCCATTTTGTTTTTTCCTGAAAGTAATGGCTTTCTTCTGGCCACTCTGCCATAAAGCCCATCTCTATGGAGCGTAGGGCTTATTGTCATCCTATGTACAGATACTCCAGTCTCTGCTGTGGAACTCTTCAGCTCCTACAGGGTTACCTTAGGTCTCTGTGCTCCTCTCTGATTAATGCCCTCCTTGCCCGGTCCGTGAGTTTTGGTGTGCGGCCGTCTCTTGGTAGGTTTGCCTTTCTGCCATGTTCTTTCCATTTGATTATGATAGATTTGATGGTGCTCCTAGGGATCATCAAAGATTTGGATATTTTTTTTTATAACCTAACCCTGACTTGTACTTCTCAACAAAATTGTACCTTACTTGTTTGGAGAGTTCCTTGGTCTTCATGGCAGTGTTTGGTTAGTGGTGCCTCTTGCTTAGGTGTTGCAGCCTCTGGGGCCTTTCGAAAAGGTGTGTCTATGTAATGACAGATCATGTGACACTTAGATTGCACACAGGTGGACATCATTTCACTAATTATGTGACTTCTGAAGGTAATTGGTTGCACCAGAGCTTTTTATGGGTTTAAAGGGGGTGAATACATACGCACATGCCAATTATCATTTTTTTTATTTCTGAAAAATAGTTTTATGTATATATTTTTCTAATTTTACTTCACCAATTTAGACTATTGTGTTCTGATCTGTCACATATAATTAAAAAAAAACATTGAACCAAAGGTTGTAATGTAACAAAATAGATAAAAAGCCAAGGGGGTGAATACTTTTGCAAGGCACTGTAGCTTCATTCATTTTTTGTTTTTTTTATTTTTCGGGTCATTTGTTATGATCGAAATTCATTATTTCAAATAAATTCGTAAATTCGAAAATTCGAAAATAAGAATGAAAATCCGACAATTCAAAAGAGCGAAAATCCGAAAATAAGAACAAAAACCAGAAAATTTGATATAATAACTAACTAATAATAATAACTATTACTAACTATTAAATTATATGTATTGGAATTTCCTTTATAAACGTAACAAATACGAATTTATCCGAAGTTATAAATGATCCAAAATGCTAAACGAATGGAACGTAACAAATAAATAATAATACATAATAATAATAATATAAAAAGGTTTTATTATTATTATTATTATTATTTATTATTAATTTGTTATGTTTCATTCATTTTGATGCGGCATTCGTTATTTCGGATAATTTGTAACTTTGGATAAAATAGTTACATTCATAAACAGACAAATTTGAAAGGAAATTCCAATACCTATAATTTAATAGTTATTTATTATTAGTTATTTTGTTATTATTTCGATTTTCGAATTTTCGGATTTACGAATACCGCATCTAAACAAATGAAACATAAAAAATTTGAATTTGTTATGTTCCATTAGTTTAGATGCGTTATTCGTAAATTCGTACATGCGTAAATCTGAAAATTCTTTTCATTCTTATTTTTGGATTTTTGAATTTTTGGATTTTCGAATTTACGAATTTTAGAATTTTAGAATTGATGAATCTCCGGAGAAAGTCATTAAACGTTTTTTCGCTAATTCCAAATATTTCTGAATCAACGAATTTGTCAAATTTCGGAACAAATCAAATTGCACATGTCTCACATACAGGTACATTACCTGGCCTGTACTGTAGCTGCCACTAGCTTACAGTAAAACTACTGTGGGCAGGCGGCATTAGGTTATCTAAAACAACACATTTTTTGTTTGTTTTTCAAGATTAGGGAAGTGTTAGAACCCCTTGTAAGGTTTTTAATGCTGTCTGTGCCCCCTGCTGGGGAGATCCCAAATGGATTACAAAATGGAACACTGTTTCCTATTCCATTCAAAAAAAAAAAGCATCTTTGGCTTCAGATATACTTTAATATTTAGGTTCCTGGGTTGGGTTGAGGATAAGAAAGTCTAGCTGTGGCGGTGCATCCATTAGGGGCACTCGGGCGCCGCCCCCTCTCACCAGCCACCCCCTCTGTGTCCTATGGATAGATTCATGCATTGCATGAATCTATCCATGGTCGCTGTATCCACCCCCCATTCAGGCGCTCTTTTCGGGCACCGGTTGTCTGAATTACAGCGGCGCGGGAGTGTTTTTGAAGCACCCGATTAGAGCCATAGGCTCTAATAGGCTTAAAAAAAGGTGCATTGGGAGCACAAACCATTGCGCTCGCAGTGCACCCAGGTGTGTTAGCAAAGCACATGAATATTTGCTTTGCTAACACAGAACTGCCTCACAGCCAATCAGGAGGCCCAGATACCGGGCACCTTATTGGCTGAAGGTAGAGGCAATCCCATTGGCCGCCATGTAGAACAGGAAAAAGACGCGTACGGAGGAGTCCTGTATCCATCGCCGCACTACACATCCCACAGCTTGGCACCTGTCCCACTGCCTGACCCACCACCATGATGGGGTAAGTGCCGGGCAGACAGCGGGCGGGGGGCACAGTGGCTGCATATTATGGGCACAAAGGCTGCAAATGATGAAGCACAGTTGGCTGCATTTGCAGAGCACAGTGGCTGCATATTATGGGCACAGACGCTGCAATTGATGGGGCACAGTTGGCTGCATTTGATGAGCACAAGGGCTGCATATGATGGGCACAGTGACTGTATATGATGGGCACAGTTGGTTGCATATGATGGGCACAGTTGGTTGCATATGATGGGCACAGTTGGCTGCATATGTTGGGCACAGTTGGCTGCATATGATGGGCACAGTTGGCTGCATATGATGGGCACAGTTGGCTGCATATGATGGGCACAGTTGGCTGCATATGATGAGCACAGAGGATGCATACGGTGCACACAGTTGGCTGCATACGGTGGACACATTTGGCTGCATATGATGGGCACAGTTGGCTGCATATGATGGGCACAGATGGCTGGTTTTGCTGGGTACAGAGTCTGCATATGATGGGCACAGTGGCTGCATATGATGGGCACAGTGGCTGCAATTGATGTTTTTGTTTCAGTATTTTTCAGTTCGTTTGCGTCCCCAAAAAAATTTTGAGCAGCAGCCGCCTCTGATGTCTAGGGTTAAGTTAGAGAAAAAGTATACAGGGAGGAGGCTAGAATGGAATTTGATTGGTACCATATGAAAACTGAAGATAACAGTCTCAAGTAAAATTAATAATTTTCTTACGAAAATATATATTTAATAAGATACAAAATATTGTTTAAAAACAACAAGGGTAATCGATCCACATTTGCTCTATAGTCACACAAGTGTGACAATTAGGACAATAATACCATCTGGGTATTTATTGCTCTACATGTTTCACGGGTGAAGTTTACCGCTTCTTCAGGAGCTTATTGTACATATACACAAGGTTTTATAGAGCGATTATCAATTTGTGACAAAGATACAACCATGCGAGCGGCCCAAGAGAGAGTGGCCCATCTTCGGAGGGCATGGGAGTCCCAACACACACAGAATAGACACAGATTGAGAGTCAAAAATACTGGATACATCTCAAAAAGAATAGAAAGACTGTAGTGTAGTGGTCTGTATGGGATGTTATAAAAGATTGAAGCTTAAAGAGCAAAGGTGATATAATGCTGAATAAGGAGATGTAGATATACATCTACCAGTGTTTCTATGTGCGGTCGGCCCAGCTCCGTGATGTCATCATAGAGGAGGGGAAGAGGACTCCAGTGGTAACCTGTGAAGATCTGGTGACCTTCATGCCCAAGAGGGTTAAGGCAGTGCTGGGAAATAATGGTGGCCACACAAAATATTGACACTTTGGGCCCAATTTGGACATTTTCACTTAGGGGTATACTCACTTTTGTTGCCAGTGGTTTAGACATTAATGGCTGTGTGATGAGTTATTTTGAGGGGACAGCAAATTTACACTGTTATACAAGCTGTACACTCACTACTTCACATTGTAGACAAAGTGTCATTTCTTCAGTGTTGTCACATGAAAAGATAGAAGAAAATATTGCCCGGCCTGTCAGTTTAGGTGGACGGCCATGTCTTGGTAGGTTTGCAGTTGTGCCATACTCTTTTCATTTTCCGATGATGGATTGAACAGAGCTCCGTGAGATGTTCAAAGCTTGGGATATTTTTTATAACCTAACCCTGCTTTATACTTCTCCACAACTTTATCCTTGACCTGTCTGGTGTGTTCCTTGGCCTTCATGATGCTGTTTGTTCACTAAGGTTCTGAAGGTTCTGCAACAAACCTGTAAGGGCTTCACAGAACAGCTGTATTTATACTGAGATTAAATTACACACAGGTGGACTCTATTTACTAATTAGGTGACTTCTAAAGGCAATTGGCTCCACCAGATTTTAGTTAGGGGTATCAGAGTAAAGGGGGCTGAATACAAATACATGGCACACTTTTCACATATTTATTAGTAAAAAAATGTTGAAAACCATTTATCATTTTCCTTACACTTCACAATTATGTGCCACTGTGTTGGTCTATCACCTAAAATCCCAATAAAATACATTTACGTTTTTGGTTGAAAAAAAATGGAAAGTGTCAAGGGGTATGAATACTTTTTCAAGGCGCCGTATTTTCCTACCTCTGTCTTGTTGTGTTTCCAAATTATACGTTTCACATTTATAAGAAACTGATAATCATCGTTTTTCCAAGGGTTGAAGTGGCCAACACAATTAATCACAATGCTGCCATTGCTAAGGATAATCCAATTTTTAATGATATAATATGTAACAAATTCATTGTCTTTATTATAAAAGCGATGGATATTACCTTCCCTTCTATATGTAAGTTTCTTCAAAAACTGATGTAACTTCAAACAGAAATTGAAACATGAAAAGCATACATTTGCCACATATTTAGGTAACAAAAAAAAAGAAAAATATATGTTTATGTTTGTTTGACAATTATTTTAGAGTGCAATTAAAAAAAAAATCATAGAGTGGGAAAGGATTTGAAAATTCTATTATTCTTTATAGCTCAGAAGGAGTTACTGCAATTAATATATAGTTGTATCTCTAGTTATTTGTGCCTTGATAAAGTGCGTATGTTTAACCCTTATGCTGCTATTGCTACCCTCGCTGCTTTCCATTTTTCATCTCAGGTTACCAGACCAATTGTGCAATTTTTTTCACCTTTTTTTTTTTTCATTTGCAGCTTTTAGAAACATGGAAACAGAAAGGTGACGGCAGAAAAAAGACCAAATCATCCAATTGAGTCTTTTTTTTTTTAATTTTCACGTTTTCTTTGTTTTTCTTTTTTTTCATGTTTGTACTGTAAAAAAAAAACCCCACAAACCATATTTCTTTTTTCTTTTTTTGATTAACTTTTTTGATTATTTTTATTTATTTATTTATTTTTTTTAAATAAAAGAAAATCAAACCCTATTTCTAAAAGCACAGGACCGACAGAATGAAAAGAGGGTGATACTGATTTTGTAGGTCCTTTGATAATTGCAGGAATGTTTAGCAAAACAATATTTTTCTATAAAGATAAACCAAGAAAATCATTATTAGCACACACAATTACAACATAACATAAAATTCCTGACTAGGCCAATTTTTGAGAGACAGCACTGCGTTATTTTAACCGACAATTAGGCAGTCATGTAATGCTGTACCCAAATAAAATGGATGTCCTTTTTTCACAGAAATAGAGCGTTCTTTTTGTGGTATTTGATCACCTTTGCGAGTTTTTTTTTTTTTTTGCGTTATAAAAAAAACCTGACAATTTAAAAAAATATATTTTTTTACGTCATGCTTTAAAACATATCCAGTAAAAAAATTGAAAAAAAAAATCATAAATGTAGGCCAATATGTATTCTGCTACATATTTTTTTGGTTAAAAAAATCCCAATAAGTGTATATTGATTGGTTTGCGCAAAAGTTATAGCATCTACAAACTATTGTAGTTATACTGGAACTTTTATTTATTTATTACTAGTAATGGCGGCAATCAGTGACTTATAGTGGGACTGCGATATTGCGGTGGACAAGGGGATACTAACTGACACTTTTGGCAACAAAGATGGAAAAGGGGGTGATCCGTGTGGCTGCACATCCCTCTGGTCCTATGGTCAGTATGAGAGTGGCAACCTCAACCTGGGCTCCAACCAGGCCACGCCCCCAGCATGTTTTGCTCCACCACCCCATAAAATCAGTCTGTATATGCAGAATAGCATGCTTGTTATACTCCCTGTGGAACTTAAGGGGTTAATCCTCTGCATTGTGTAAAAAGGCTATTTGATAATGTATGGACAGATCCTGCCCCTCCAGCAGGGTCTCTCTTGGCAAGGCCAGATAAGACACAGTGAGGGTAGTACTGCTGCACATGCTCAGTTTGGTCTCAATTGCTGGAGAGAACATTTCCTTGATCAGAGCTAGCCAGGTCACATGATATTGACATCACACATGTGGGCGTGTATACAGTTCCTAAATGACAGCCCAGTCCCTCCCCCCTCCTCCATGCCCAGTAACTAAAAAATAAAACAGTGGGTGGGATGTCACATCTTGATTGATGGATGCTCCGCCTCCCATAACAGCATGAGGACACAGGCTGTAGTAGGAATCTCCTCCTACCTGAACACTCAGCACTCAGGCAGACCCTGCAGTTTATCACGTGACCGTGGTATGCAGATCAGCCAAAAAGGTATATAAAATGTTAAGAGTATGAGGGATGAATGTGAGGCAACTATGACCCTGCAAAAAGGTATATAGTGGCAGTATTTTAAATAGAAGATTTATAAGCTGTGGGCACCGTGGGGGGCAGATGAACTATTTTCATATTACTGGGTTTAGTAACACTTTAATCATGGGGATAAAGATCCCAGGCATATGGGGGAGTATTCTATACCAGTGACACTAATACAGAAATCAGTGCTAAAAATATTCACTGTCACTGTACTAATGACACTGGCTGGGAAGGGGTTAAACATCAGGGGCAATTAAAGGGTTAAATGTTTGCCTACACATTGTGTACTATGCAAGGTGCTTTTTTTAAGGGAAGTGATGGATTTCAATCCCTGCTTTGCGGGGAAAGAAAATCCATTCCTTCTCTGCTGACAGGACAGAGCCTTGTTTACAAAGGCAGTGCCCTGTCCTGTGTGTGTTCCTGACGATTAGTGGGTGGCGGGAGTCATCTATTGGCTGGTGCCTGCTAAATGGCATGTGCTGTGTATTATCACAGAAGAGCCGGGTCGCTGGCAGAGCACGCTCCCCCTACCTGAAAGTACCGGATCACATACCTAGTGCATGATCTGGTGCAGGGAAGCCGCCTTTGCCGCCGTATATATAAGTTATAGGTTAAATGACGAATGTAGATTCTACGTATTCATAAAAATGAAAATAAAAATAATAATAATAAATAACAACAATGTTGTCACTAAATAGAATGATATGAAGTGATACCCATGCAAGGGATAAAAAGTTGGCTAACGCGTTTCAAGGGTTTTCCTCTTCATCAGAGCGTTGAAGAACTAAATCTGGTCTGTATGTTATAATATGTATATATAGAGAGACAACTGGATGGGTGGTATAACACTAGTTGAGTGGTGTAACCATATGGGTGGATTATCCTTCACTGAAGAGATTTATCCTTCCACATCGCAGTGCTCTCAGCACCATGGGGGGATATACACAGATGCTTTCATCTGTAGTTTGTTATTATTGGTCATGAAGACCCTCGGCCCTCCTCTGGTCCACAAACCTTTTTTGAGGCCAATTAGAGCCTCGGGATCTAATTATGTGATTCTAAAAAAAAAATTGGAATTTGTGCGTCCGGTGCCATGAATGTAGATTAGGAGCCGGGCACATTGATTGGGAGGATGGCAACCCCTGCACCCCAACAGAGCTTCTTCTCCTACATGCAAACCAAAATTCCAAAACTAAGACCCCATGGACACCGCCCACCATCTTTGGACAGACCATCTCTCCAAGCACCAAAGCCAAGAGTCTCGGAGTCATTTTTGACTCAGAAATGTCAATGGATGCACAAATAGGATCAGTAGTCAGTGGATCTCACCATCTCCTCCGCCTGCTACGTAGACTCATCCCCTTCATCCCAGAAGAGGACAAAGCAGCAGTAGTTGGAACAATCATCAATTCCAGACTCGACTACGCAAACTCCTTCTACATAGGACTACCCCAATATCAGCTTGCACGCTTACAACTCATCCAAAACACGGCGGCAAGACTGTTAATAGGAAACAAACCCTGGAAATCCATCTCCCCTTCCCTGAGGAGCCTACATTGGCTAACCGCAAAGAATCGAATCACTTTCAAGACCCTCTGCCTCACACACAAATGTATACAAGGAAACGCTCCTCAATACCTATGCGAGAAAATAAAACGCTACACAGTAGTCTTCAATCTTCTAACTAAAACCTCCTCCTTATTCCAAAACCCCGCTACAAAACAAAGGGAGAACGAAGATTCGCAGTCCAAGGACCACGGCTATGGAACGCTCTACCTACTCACATTCGCATGGAAGAAAACCATCAGGCCTTCAGAAAGAAACTCAAGACCTACCTCTTCTAAGAAGCTGGACAACACAGGACGCGTCTAGCGCCTTGAGGCGATTCAGTTCGCATTTGCAGCGCTATACAAATCATTCCTTCATTCATTCAAGGATTGGCTGCCACTGCTCCTAACGTATTTCACCAATGACAGGGTTTAATTGTTGAGTGTTTACAATTAAAGTGGAGTTCCACCCATTTAAAAGTCAGCAGCTACAAAAAGCGTAGCTGCTGACTTTTAATAATCAGACACTCACCTGTCCCACGGTCCAGCGATGCGGACATACGAAGCCTCGCTCCTCTCCCCCTCCTCTCTGCGGTGCCGGCATTCTAACTGTGGGCGCCCGGCTGTAGCTTCACAGCCAGGCACGCACTGCGCATGCACGCTGTGAATGGCCAGGCAATCTTCTAGGACCTGTGACATGTCCCAAAAGATTGCAGGGAGGGAGGGGGGAGAGGTGAAATTCCTTCCGGTGCCGAGGCACCAGGGGAGGAAGTAGGAGCTGTGTGCCTGTAAAAACAAATCCCCTCCAAAAAAAATGACACGCCAAATGTGGCATGTCAGTGGGTCACCAGCACTTAAAGTGGGAGTTCCATTTTTTGGGTGGAACTCCGCTTTAAGTCCCAGCAGGTTAAGAGTTCAAGCCCAGGCTTTATTTTTGATACAGTACACGATGTACACCTCATGATGAACCTCTAGTGAAAATATTTAGCTCACAGATATAAATATTGCATGTTTGTGAACTGAAATTTTCATTAGAGGGTTATCACCAAGCAAATAAACCCATGGAGCAAAAATAACTCCTGCATTCAAGAGAATTGACACTAATCCAGTTTAAAACAAGGATCACATTTTCTTTCAAAATAAAATTGTATGTACTTGATTCTTAATAGTAGAAAACAAAATGTTCTTCCCTTTCAAAGTTTGACCGAGAAGTAATAGTTCATTTAGGGCACTAGCCATAGTATAGACAGAGATATACACTTGAGGGAAGAGTCCAGATTGGTTGAAACTAGTAATTAATGTGACTGGTTCTTTCCCAGTGCAGTTATGAAATGAACGTTTGTAAAAATGTCCATATAATCGATTCTTCGTTGGATCATTGGACAAGCAATTGTTGAAGGCCATCCAGAGGTTTTCAAGTAACATGTCATTTGGATATTTCATACGCGTAAAATTGTTTAAAAAATCTGACATGTCTGGGACTTCTATATCCATGACATCAAGTGCCAAGCTCCCGTTAAATATTTTTCTGTAGTAGCTTATAAGAAAACTCTGAGCTGCCCAAGATGGTTGAAGGATCAAGGTTCGGTCACTTAAGAAATTTTCCAAAATGTTTAAAAATAAATTCATTGGATGGGAATTTGATCCACAAATTATAATAATGTGGGCTGATGATTTTTTAATCATTTCAATTTTTTTTTCAATAGATCCACTCTCTCTAAAAAGCCCGTGGTCGATCTTTATAATGAATGCAACGCAGATCCCTTCACTTGCCATAAAATTGTTCAACTCCTGAAATTCCTTTTCTCCACTGTCGTCATCTGAGGCCAGAACTCCGACCCAAGTCCAGCCCAGGAGTTTCATTAGATTTGTTAGAATTAAATAGATGGTTCGGTAATTTTGGACAGTTCGAAAAAAATGTGGATATAGGTCTCTGTTACTTAGCTCATAACTTGTAGAACCATAACTGATCTACGACAAAAAAAAAGACATAAAAGCAATAGAAATATCTTTGAGTCCCAGTTATTAAAGCTGAATTTCAGGAATTCAGCTCTTTGTAAAAATGAAGGCACATTATGAGTTAAGTCCAGCAAGGTGCATGGCACCCCCCTGGGCTTAGCTCTATTATTTACTGTATGGCTGGCTGCTTTATAATACTCCTGGAAGATAGCTACAGTATGTCTGTCATTTCGGGAGAGCGACACAGATGGATCAGTGTCGTTCTCCCAAAACTACAACGATAGCTGTCTTCCAGGAGCACTATAACGCTGCCAGACATACAGTAAATAATAAAGCTAAGCCCAGGGGGTGTCATGCACCTTGCTGGACTTAACTCATAGCGTGCCTTCATTTCTTTTACAAAGGAGCTCTTCATCCTGAACAGAAGAATCGCTGCAGCTGCTATGCCCACTCTTCATCTCCTCCTGCCCATTCAAAGAAGCCTTTGTATTATGTGAATACATTCACAAAGCACAAAATACAAAGGCTTCACTGAATGGGCAGCAGAGGGGAGGGGGTGGCATAGTTGCTCTGTGTGCCTCTCTCACCTCTCTCAGCCCTGAGTGTCAATGTATGCTCTGGCAGGGCAGACATAAATAACAGAGATAAGCACAGGAGATGTCATGCAGCTCATAGTGTGCCTAGGAGTCAGAGTCACAGTTTACACCCCCCAAAATAAAAAAAAAACCTTAAATGAAGAGTAACATTTCAGACAAAAGTGGTATATTTCTTTAAAGCTTGATAATTATTTTCAGTGTTAAGGAAAAATAATGATCAAACTATAAATAAATACACCAGTTTGGCTTTTCCAAATTTTGCCAAAATGTCATTTCACTTTAGTTAAGGTCTTTAGGCTAGATGTGACACAGTGAGGTTTAATCTCCCTGGCGGTATGATTATGTCTGATTTTTGCATCTCAATGCGGTACATTGTTTTGCATGGAAATTTGGCTCTTTTTATTGTAGGTCTGTAATTCTTAGTAATAAGTCACTTAAATCTGTCTAAACAAGAGTCTAGTAGACATCCCAGGTATGATAAAGTTTAAAAAACACAAAATCATAAATTATAACATAATAAATAACTATAAATAATTATAAATAATAATAATATAATAATAATACAATTTATTCAATAATGTAATTAAATCAAAAACACTGAAATTTGCTCAGTTGCAGAATTGTCGCTGTCGTCACTTTCAGTGTCTGATGTCGAATTTCCCCACGAATCACTTTCGCTCAATTCTGCAAGTGATTCTAATTCACTATCGCTGTTTTGTAGCTGGTCTAAAACAGCTTTTGACGTAAAGGGACACTTTTTGGTTGCCATGGATGTTCTCAAGTTTCCAGGCAGAAAGAACAATATTCATAATATAAGAGTGCTGGCAGGGCACTGGACAAAGCACTAGGGACAAAGGGGAAGTAAAATGATTTGATACAGTAGTGTAATCTTTCAGATTACAGTGTATTATGTGTGTTATGTGTTTTTCACTTTTTTTTTTTAATTTTCCATTGCAATGCTCGCAGGAAACGGAGCCCGGGACAGTGATGAATCGGTCGGAGGACACAGCCGCAGATACAGCGGGGGGACATCACGGGATCATGGGGACAAGGTAAGTAAACTGTACATGGATTTTGGCACTGAAAATGAACCCAGAGCCACACTCGGGATTCCCACCAGGAGGTTAAAGTGGTTCCAAAGGTTTAAGGTTTTTTGCCTTAATGCTGGTCTGTTCAAAACCATTGGACAGAGCAGGTGAGTATGATATGTTTATTAATTAAAAAAAGTAGAAGGCTTACTATCACTTTAAAAAAAACTTCTGCCTCGTTGTTGCTCATTAAAGAATTTTACATTTTGATGGCTGCAGGAGTGGCAACAGGAGGCATCCACCCTAAAGATATTATGTTTCAAGGATTACTCTGGTTAGATCACCATGTGTTTTTTCTTTACTCATTCCCATCCAAAAATCTCTAGATCAACAATTCTAAATAGTAGGGATAATCTTGGGTTCTGCCTGGTTACCCATTTCGAGGCAGTAACACCCCCTTCCAGACCCCCGGCATCCAACGTCATCCTGGAATATTCTCATGCTGTCAAACTGGCTCTGGCGTTGTTGAAGCTCTACACTGTGTGCACAAGTATTACTCAAGTTATATTTTTGAGGATTAATTCCATTATTGAACAACTACAGTGCTCTCGGTCAATCCAGAATGTTATTAAACCTCAAATCTGAATATTTAAGAGGATAAAAGTAATGTTTTGGCTTCCTTAGGAGAATATCAATGTGTGCACAATTATTGGGCAACTATTATGCCCCGTACACACGGTCGGACATTGATCAGACATTCCGACAACAAAATCCTAGGATTTTTTCCGACGGATGTTGGCTCAAACTTGTCTTGCATACACACGGTCACACAAAGTTGTCAGAACATCCGATCATTCTGAAAGCGGTGACGTAAAACACGTAAGTCGGGACTATAAACGGGGCAGTAGCCAATAGCTTTCATCTCTTTATTTATTCTGAGCATGCGTGGCACTTTGTGCGTCGGATTTGTGTACACACGATCGGAAATTTCGACAACGTATTTTGTTGTCGGAAAATTTTATAGCCTGCTCTCAAACTTTGTGTGTCGGAAAATCAAATGGAAAATGTGTGATGGAGCCTACACACGGTCAGAATTTCTGACAACAAGGTCCTATCACACATTTTCCATCGGAAAATCCGACCGTGTGTATGGGGCATTAGTGTGCAGAATTATTACGCAACTAAATGAAAAACAAAAATGTTCCCATCCCACTTGTTTATTTTCATCTGTTAAAGTGAGAATAATAAACAAAAAACTCAAAATTTACAAAACAAACATTTCTGCTATTAAAAAAAAAATCAGCAACCAATAACAGCCCCCTTCTTTTTAATAACAGTCATACGCATTCCATTCATGATGTTTGTCAGTTTCTTGATCTGTTGACGATCAACTTTTTGTGCAGCAGGAACCACAGCCTCCCAGACGCTGATCTGAGAGGTGGACTGTTTTCCTTCACCATAAATCTCCCATTTCAGAAGAGCCCACAAGTTCTCAATAGGGCTTAGGTCAGGTGAGGAAGGGTTCCATGTCATTATTCTTTAATCTTTAATGTCTTTACTGGCTAGCCACGCAATAGAGTACTTTGATGCATGTGATGGAGCATTGTCCTGCATAAATACTGTATCATGGTCTTCTTGGAAGATGCAGACTTTTTCCTGTACCACTGCTTAAATAAGGAGTCTTCTAAAAACTGGCAGTAGGTTTGGGAGTTGATTTTGAGTCCATCTTCAACCTGAAAAGGTCCAGTTAGCTCATCTTTAATAAAACCAACCCACACCAGTACCCCACCTCCACCTTGCTGGTGTCTGAGTCAAAGTGGAGCTATATGTAGATTACTGATCCAGCCATAGGCCCATCCATCTGGTCAAGAGTCACTCTCATCTCATCAGTCCATAAAACCTTTGAAAAAGCTGTCTTCAGATATATCTTGGTCTAGTCTTGTTGTTTCAACTTACATGTCTTGTTCAGTGGTGGTCGGATTTCAGCCTTCTCTACCTCGGCTGTGTCTCTGAGCACTGAACCTTCTGGGCAATCCAGGTAGGTTGCAGTTCTGGAATATGGCAGCACTGGAGGATAATGGATTCCTGGTAGCTTCAAGTTTGATTCTTCTCAAATCTTTGGCAGTTAATTTACATCTTTTTTTCTCAACACCTTTCTTGCGACCCTATTGACTATTTGCAACAAAACGTCTGATGGTTCTGTGATCAAACCCCAATATCTTACAAATTTCAAGAGTGCTGCATTCCTCTGAAAAACTTTTTACAATTTTGGATTTTTCAGATTTAGTTAAATTGCATTTTTGGCCCATTTTGCCCAAGGAAAATAAGTTGCCTAATAATTATGCACACCTTGATATAGGGTGTTGATCTCTTTAGGTCACACCCTCCCTCATTACACAAGTACCCATCACCTGATATGCTAAACTCCAATAAGCATTCACGTTTATACGGCTTGGAGCTGGACAAAATGCATAAAAATTATGATTTGGTCAAAATACTCACTTGCTTAATAATTGTGCACACAGTGCAAATGCTGCAGGTGGCTTCTCTCTACACCTCCCTGAATTGCTGCAGTTCAGTCTGGGTCCCCGAGATGACTTCCCTTGGTCTTTAGATATGCCTTTTTACTAGGGATGAGCCCAATGTTTACCTGTTCGCCGAACAGCGAACAATATGTGGCGTTCTCTGCAAATTCGAAAGCCGCAAAACGCTGTTAAAGTCTATGGGACACTAACATGAAAAACCAAAAGTGCTAATTTTAAAGGCTTCTATGCAAGTTATTGCCATAAAAAGTGTTTGGGGACCCGGGTCCTGCCCTAGGGGACATGTATCAATGCAAAAAAAAGTTTTAAAAATGGCTGTTTTTTCGGGAGCAGTGATTTTAATAATGCTTAAAGTGAAACAATAAAAATGAAATATTCCTCAAAATATCGTGCCTTGGGGGTGTCTATAGTATGCCTGTAAAGTGGCGCATTTTCCCGTGTTTAGAACAGTACCACAGCAAAATGACATTTCTAAAGGAAAAAAAGTAATCTAAAACGGCTTGCGGCTATAATGTATTGTTGGATATCGGCAATATAGATAAAAATTATTGAAAAAAATGGCATGCCCCCCCCAGTCCGTTACCACGTTACCAGGCCCTTTTGGTCTGGTATGGATATTAAGTGGAACCCAGCACCCAAATTTTAAAAATAAATTGCGTGGGGGTCCCTCCAAAATCCATACCAGGCCCTTCAGGTCTGGTATGGATATTAAGGGGAACCCTGCACCAATTTTTTTTTTTTTTAAATGGCATAGGCCCCCCAAAATCCATACCAGGCCCTTTGGGTCTGGTATGGATTTTAAGGGGAACCCAGAGCCAAAATAAAAAAAAATGACGTAGGGGTCCCCCTCAAAATCCATACCAGACCCTTATCCAAGCACGCAACCTGGCAGGCCACAGGAAAATAGGGGGGATGAGAGAGCACCCCCCTTCCTGAACCGTACCAGGCCACATGCCCTCAACATGGGGAGGGTGCTTTGGAGTAGCCCCCAAGGCACCTTGTCCCCATGTTGATGGGGACAAGGGCCTCATCCCCACAACCCTTGCCCGGTGGTTGTGGGGGTCTGTAGGCAGGGGGCTTATCAGTATCTGAAAGACCCCTTTAACAATAGGTATCGGGTACATTGTACCCCTACACATTCACCAAAAAAAGTGTCAAAATGTTAAAAATGACAAGAGACAATTTGGGACAAGTCCTTTATTAAAAAATAAAAACTGTTCTGCAATGTCCATCCATCTTTAATCATAACATCTGGAGACCCAATAAAAAAACGGAAAAAACTCTGCCTCCACTGACAGAAGCCTCTTCGTGATGACAGCTGTAATAAAGCTGAGGGCCGGGCCTTCCGGTGACATAAATGGGTGACCCCGCCCCCTTCTAACATTACGTAATGTCACAACATCAGAGGGGGTGTGGTCACCTGTTTATGTCACCAGGTGGCCCCGCCCTCAACTACATAACAGCTGTCATCACGGAGAAGCTTTAGTCAGCGAAGATGAATGGACATTGCGGGACAGTTTTTTTTTTTAATAAAGGACCAAATTGTCTCTTGTCATTTTTAACATTTTGACACTTTTTTTGTGAATGTGTAGGGGTACAATGTACCCGATACCCATTCATATAGGGGGGGATCTGGGGGTTGCCCACAGACCCCCACAACCACCACCAAGGGTTGTGGGGATGAGGCCCTTGTCCCCATCAACCCCAAAGCGACCCCAAAGCATCCTCCCCATGTTGAGGGAATGCGGCCTGGTTCAGGAGGGGGGGGCGCTCTCTAGTCCCCCTCTTTTCCTGTGGCCTGCCAGGTTGAGTGCTCAGATAAGGGTCTGATATTGATTTTCGGGGGACCCCTATGCCATTTTTTTTTAAATTTTGGCTCGGAGTTCCCCTTAAAATCCATACCAGGTCTGGTATGGATTTTAAGGGAAACCCCGAGTCAAAACTTAAAAAAAAATGGCATAGGGGTCCCCTCCAAAATCAATACCAGACCCTTATCCAAGCACTCAACCTGGCAGGCTGCAGACATATAGCTCCGCCAAAAATTGGTGCAGGGTTCCCCTTAATATCCATACCAGACCCGAAGGGCCTGGTATGGATTTTGGGGGGACCCCCATGAAATTTTTTTTTTTAATTTGGGTGCGGGGTTCAACTTAATATCCATACCTGACCCAAAGGTCCTGGTATTGGACTGGGGGGAACCCATGCCCTTATTTTCAATGATTTTCATCTATATTGCCGGGACCTGACAATTTATTACAGCCGCAAGCAGTTTTAGATGACTTTTTTTCCTTTAGAAATGTCATTTTGCTGTGGTACTGTTATAAACATGGGAAAAATGTGCTACTTTACAGGCATACTATAGACACGCCCCAGGCACAATATTTAAAGGAATATTTCATTTTTATTTTTTCTCTTTAAGCATTATTAATATCAAAAAAAGTCAGTTTTTAAAACTTTTTTTTGCATTGACACAAGTCCCCTGGGGCAGGACCCGGGTCCCCGAACACTTTTTATGGCAATAACTTGCATATAAGCCCTTGAAATGAACACTTTTGATTTTTCATGTTCGTGTCCCATAGACTTTAACGGCGTTCGCGTGTTCGTACAAATTTTTTGCCTGTTCGCATGTTCTGCTGCGAACCCAACTGGAGGGGTGTTCGGGTCATCCCTACTTTTTACATCTTACTAAATGTGAGTGCATTTTTCACTGTTTTCAAATTATAAACACTAACTTGCTCCACTTAGAAGTGCCCTCTGGTGTCCATTTTACCCTATGTAGCCAATGTTTCACCAGTGGCCAGACTGTTAAAAACACGTGGAGCATCAGATTGAACAAAGCTGGCCCACATTGAGTCATTTTCTTTTTGTGCACACATTCCTGGTGTTCGGCTTTATATATGAATGCCAGGCAGATATAAAACATAAACTCTGATGAATGCAGGTGTGCATTTATCAGAAATAATTAAGCTAATTTTAAATGCAACCAGTTTACCAAAAATCGATTTAGTATGACCTCTTACAATCTGCTGTACAGCTGGAACAGGACTGGAAAAGAGAGGAGTAACACTTATCGGACTTTCTGACAACAAAACCGTGGAATTTTGTTTGGAGGTTGTTGGCTCAAACTTGTCTTGAATACACACGGTCACACAAATGTTGGCCAACAATTACAAACCTTGTGACGTACAAGACTTGCGGCAAGCTGATAAAAAGGAAGTCCAATAGTCATGCGCCGCCTGCTAATGTTGTGTTTGGTGAGCTTTGATTCTGAGCATGCATGGACTTGTGTGAGACGGACTTGTGTACACACGATCGGAAAGTCCGACAACAAAATCTGTTGGCGGTAAATTTGAGAACCTGCTAGCCAACATTTGTTAGTGGAAAGTCCGACAACAAATGTTTGATGGAGCATACACACAGTCTGACTTTATGCCAGTAAGCTCACATCCAACATTTCCCACTGGAAAATCTGTCCGTGTGTATGCGGTATAAGGGCCTATCAGATGCATATCTGCCTGCGTGCATATGTGGTGACCAAAACCGTGGTGGCAAAGAGATGAGAGTTGAGGTAATTTTTCTGCCCCTGCATGGTTGAATCACAGGTTGGGGGCTGGAAGGTGACCAATCTGTTTTCTTTACTGTAGCAGAGAAAAGTCTGGTCTCTAGTCTAACTATAATAATGTGTGGAAGGCTGTGTAGATCTCAGGACTGGATGGACATAAATACAAATCCTTTAGCAGGTAACACGCCCTCCATATATCTATATCTACAACATATTTAGCTGTTTGCCTGGAGTTCGGCTTTAGGAGGACGCAGAAGCAATTGTTAACATTGAGTTCACCTTGGAAATGTAAAGCCGTGTAAAAGGAAATGCTCACCTGGGTGTACCTGTAGACACTCAATACCTGAGCTATAGGTATGGTTGTCCTGGAATGATGATCTCCGATAAAACCGATGATCTGGTTTTGTTTCATACAGGAATAGTTTGGGACGGTTCTCCCCGGCCCGGATAATATCTGTAGGACGCTTTTTACAGCTTTATTTGCATCGGCACACGAATCATAAATGTGATATCCCAGAGAAATGTTCTGCAGTTCCCGAAAATTTTCATTCATTATTTTGATGCCAAATAAGAATGCAAGGAGGTTTTTATAGTAATGAGAGACGGGGCTGTGAAAGGAACATGTATACAGTATATACAAAGGAACTAATGAAAACTGTGATAGATAAACTACAAGCAGATGGACGGATGGAGGTACAGTATATAAAGGTCCTGTCAGCAAGTGGTTATTGCAAGTACTTGGTAGCAATTGCAGCCATTTTTTTCAGCTACCGATCTACTGTTTTGTAAAAGTGGTCCGGTTGGCTGTACAGCCTTCTACTCACTTTTACAGTGCTATGAAGGTCCTCCTCCTCTCGCCACCACCCGCTGTGGTTCCCATGCTTTCCCAGGGCTTATCATGCCCCAATGAAGGGGACATTTTTTAGGTCCTCATAACATGTTTATTCAAGCTTTTGTTTAAATTCATATGGTAATAAATACACTATATTGTCAAAAGTATTGGGACGCCTGCCTTTACACATACATTATTATTTTTATACAAGATTTATATAGCGCCAACAGTTTACACAGCACTTTACAATGTATAAGGGGGACAACACAATTACAGTACAATACAAAAGGTACAGGAGGGCCCGGCTCGTAGAGCTTACATTCTAAAGGGAGGGGGTGGTGGTACAAAAGGTAAGAGCTGCAAAGAATGATTTGATGGGGGTGGCTCAGGGACAGTTATGTGGGTGTGGGATAGGCTTCCCTGAATAAATGAGTTTTCAGGTATTAACATGAACTTTAATGGCATCCCAGTCTTAGTCCGTAGGGTTCAATATTGAGTTGGCCCACCCTTTGCAGCTATAACAGCTTCAACTCTTCTGGGAAGGCTGTCCACAAGGTTTAGGAGTGTGTCTATGGGAATGTTTGACCATTCTTCCAGAAGTGCATTTGTGAGGTCAGGCACTGATGTTGGACGTGAAGGCCTGGCTCGTAGTCTCTGGACTAATTCATCCCAAAGGTGTTCTATTGGGTTGAGGTCAGGACTCCGTGCAGGCCAGTCAAGTTCCTCCAACCCAAACTCACTCATCCATGTCTCAACCCAATAGAACACATTTGGCATGAATTTGATTGGAGACTGTGAGCCAGGCCTTCTCGCCCAACATCGGTGCCTGACCTCACAAATGTGGTTTAGGAAGAATGGTCAAACATTCCCATAGACACACTCCTAAACCTCTAAAACTTGTGGACGGCCTTCTCAGAAGTTGAATATTTTTTAGCTACGAATGATGGGCCAACTCAATATTGAACCCTACTGACTAAGACTGGGATGCCATTAAAGTTGATGTGCGTGTAAAAGGCAGACGTTTTGACAATATAGTGTATATACCTCAACAATTAATTACTGGTGTTGCCCTTTACTTTCAGATCCTTTGAGGCATAAGTCAAGGTGACTGTGGAAATCCTTTGGCATGAAAAGGTTGCCAACCGTAAATCCAAATACTCTGTTCAAATACCACCTCTAATTCCCAAAATGGCTTAAAAATTCTACATTTTAGAAGGTCTTTGTAAAATTCTGTTGTATTTGTAGATTAACCACCAAATTCCCAGCATGTAAAATCCCTTCATTACCAAGCCATTTTTTTAGTTTTCAGTGATGTGATGGTTTGACTTAGACATGCACTGACAAAAATTTTGTTCGTTTTAATTTTCATTTCATTAGTGTTTTTGCTTTTTTCGCAAATTCGAAAATTCGGAAATTCGGAAATTCAGAAATTCAGAAATTCAAAAATTCAAAAATTCGGAAATTTGGAAATTCGGAATTCTGAAATTCCTGAGGTTAATATTAGTTAGTTATCATTTCAGATTTTCGGGTTTTCGAATTTTCGGATTTTTGTTCTTTTGAATTTGCAGATTTTCATTCTTATTTTCGGATTTCCAAATTTTAGAATTTTTAAATTTTAGAATTTTTGAATTTCTGAAATTTAGAATTTCCGAACTTCCGAATTTCTGAACTTCCGAATTTCCGAATTTCCGAATTTCTGAATTTGAATTTTCAATTTTTCCAGTTTTCGAAATTTTCCAATTTCCGAAATTTCCAATTACTGAATTTTCCTCCTTTGCCACAAATATGAACACAAGAAGCAGAAGTGAGCCCATAAGCTAAGCTTATGGGCTCACTCAGTGGCAGCTGGTGGCGTTTTTTTGGGGGGGCGGCAAACAACCCCCCCCCCGGGCCGTCAGTGGAGCGGCACTAACCCCCTCCCCCTGCGGCACTAAAACACACCGCCAACCACCACCCTCTGTCCTTACCTTAGATGCGTGTGGTGAGAGTGTGGTGGGCTTGGGGAAAGCTGCTCCGGTGTCCTCTCCTGGAGCAGCTTCCGCAGTGCCTCCTCTTTCCTCCTCCCAGCGCTAGGTGTCCAGTAGGATTGCCTGATGTTTTGGCCAACTGGGAATGAATCTATTCACTGCATATAGGGGGTGGCCAGGATAGGGGGGCGGCCCTCATGGACGGGCTGGCACTGACTTGTTACATTCAGCCTGCTGAACCGGCCGAGATTCGAACCGTGTTTGGTCGGCCTAACCCTTTCCCATGCTATCAAAACTTAAAGCTGCAAAGGCTTTTGAAAGAACACTGATAAAAGCACATTGCATATTTGCTTTGGGATTTTGAATAACATAATACTTTATTATCATAGCATAAATAGTATATCATAGTATATTTCAGGGTGGATAAAAATCGATTATTTTTTTTTTATTTTTATCAAATTTATTTTAACAAAATGCTTTTGGAGTAAAAATATATCTAAAGATAGTTTTCTATTTAAGATACAGTACCATTAATAATTTAGTTTATTCAGCATGAAATGGAGCTTAGTTATGTAGCATGAGGCTGTATATTCTGCAATATTTACATTTTTGGTAAACTCATTTAATGAATCCAATCGCTACAAGCTGAGATAACATGCACTGGCAATGTTATTGTTTTAATTAAATAAAAGAGCTTGAGTAGTTAGCGATTAACTTATTAACCTAAAATCGGTTCTGATATCGCTGCTTTACTAACCTGACAGCTTATTATTCTAAATAGGAAACTTTCAATTTGTTTGCAAATATTAAAGATTCTAACTACCAGCAAGAATAAATCCTTCCATTTAAAGAGCACCTGTCATTTCAGATCCATCATGGCAGCGCCTGTTAGCGGGCATCCACTCACCTGCTGCCGCCACGTCCCTCAGCTTGTTGTGTCACTGCCCCATGACCAGCCGTCCCATTAAAGTGCATGGGACTGTCGGTGAGTCGACAGCGGGTCAGAGGAGGAGCCAACAGCGGGTCAGAGGAGGAGCCAACAGCGGGTCAGAGGAGGAGCCAACAGCGGGTCAGAGGGGGAGCCAACAGCGGGTCAGAGGAGGAGCCGCTGCGGGACACAGATGACAGTTGCTCTTTAAAAATTATGATTTCAATCGAGTTGATTTAAATCAAGCCTTTTTGCTAGTGATTTAGATCACGATTTAAATCGTAATTTAAATCAACTTGATTTAAATCAAATCCACCCTGGGGTACATACAATGAAATTTATCAAGGTACTCTTTGCACTTTACAACAGCAATGTATGTGGTTAAGTGGTCAACTCCAGAATTAATGAAATACTGTATTACAGCACCCATGTCCCCATAAAGGTATAGAAAATACAAAGTAGAGAGGATGGGAGGATAGATTCTATGGTTGTTCCCACATCTTAATCCTACATGTTTTGCCATAAAGCTTCCTCAGGGGAAAAACGTGGTTTTGTGGCTACTATAGCATTGAACAAAAGCACATTTCCTAAATGGAGTCATACCTCAATGTTAGAGAATGAAATCCAGTTATTGTCAAACAGGAATAGGAGTCTGTCCGGGTGGACAATAACTGGATTTCATTCTCTATCATTGAGGTATGACTCCATTTAGGGAACTCCTGTCAATGCAAGATGCATTTATGTATTCATTTTATAGTATATGGCATGTATAGTGATTGTATTTTTTGACATAACATTACATGTACTGTTTGTAAATTTGCTTTTGTTCATTCCTATAGTAGCCACAAAACCACGTTTTTCCCCTGAGGAAGCCTTCCAGCGAAACATGTAGGATTAAGATGTGGGAACAACCATAGGAGCTACAATAACACGTTTTGAATGACCATAAAGCTGTTCATGAATTGTTTGCATTGTGTTTATGTGTCCGTGTGATCCTAATAAATTGTGATTTTATTTTATTATGATACGTTGTACTAATTGCACCTATAAAGTCCCATCCTCTCTATTTTGTATTTTCTTTACAACAGCAATATTTACCACTTGCCTACTGGGTCATTTCTAAAATTCTCTCCTACATGTAAAACCTGTTTTGTTTTTTTTTTGCTAGAAAACTACTTAGAACCCCCAAACATTATATTTATTTTATTAAGGCCCTGAAAAATAAAATGGCGGTTGCTACAAATTTTTGGTCACACAATAATTGCGGAGCCATTTATCAAATTCAAATTTTCCCAAAAAAGTAATTTTAATGAATTTTAGTGCCCAGAAACACAACAGAATACCCAACTTTTGGTCAAATATAAAAGATGATGTTACGCTGAGTAAACAGATACCAAACATGTCATGCTTTAAAATTGCACATGCATGTGGAAATCCATCAGTACATTAAATTATCCATAGGCGATGATTGTAAAGGCCTTACAGGTTACCAGTTTAGAGTTAAATTCTGGAACTAGAATTATTGCTTTCACTCTAAATTTCATGGTGATACCTCACATGTGGGGTGCACACCTACGTGTGCATTTGCATTTGCATATGAGCACAGGGGGTGGGGATGCATTAAACATTTTATTTAATAATTCATTTATTATATTTACTTTTTTTAATGTTTCTTTATTTTGTTTTTATTCAACATTATTGCTATCATAAGGGATGGAAAACATCGTTTGTGGTAGCTGGGCAGTGACAGGTACACTTTACTGAGAGATCTGAGGTCTATTAGAACTCTGATTTGTTTTCTGCTCTCAAAAGCATCTGATCAAACTGAGATTAGTTTGATAGGGCGCCTTTGCTAGCCGGTAATGGCTAGTAAACAGCCGAAACCAGAAACCAGCAGTTCCTCCAACTCCTCTGTGTTCTTCCAACACAAGAGGTTGCATAGGTCTTGGGCTCCCCATGTCTTTATGGGTCTTGAATTTGGTGTGGGGGTTGTTTTTCAGGGGTTAGGCTTGGCCCCTTAGTTCTAGTGAAGGGAACTCTTAAGGCGGCAGCATACCAAGACATTTTAGACAATTTCATGCTCCCAACTTTGTGGGAACAGTTTGGGGATGGCTCCTTCCTGTTCCAACATGAGTGCGCACCAGTGTACAAAGCAAGGGCCATAAAGACATGGATGAGCGAGTTTGGGGTGGAGGAACTTGACTGACCTGCAAAAAGTACTGACCTCAACCCAATAGAACACCTTTGGAATGAATTAGAGCGGAGACTGCGAGCCAGGCCTTCTCATCCAACATCAGTGCCTGACCTCACAAATGTGCTTCTGGAAGAATGGTCAAACATTCCCATAGACACACCACTCCTAAACCTTGTGGATAGCCTTCCCTGAAGAGTTGAAGCTGTTATAGCTGCAAAGGGTGGGCAAACTCAATATTGAACCCTACGGACTAAGACTGGGATGCCATTAAAGCAAAATTATTAATTATTTAAAAAAAAAATTCACATTAAATTCCTAAAACTCTGCATCTAAAAATGTGCATTAAATTCTTAGCATATATGCTAAATATGTTTCCCTCTGGCTTTTAACTGTGCTGCCATATCTTACAGTTGAAAAAATACAAATTGTCCCTCATTCACAATTCACACCTTGCAATCTTATCTATAAGTGTTCAGTAAACCAGCAAAACTGACTTATAACTGTACTGGCTGAAATGTTACAAATTTGATCTGAAATGACAATAATTATCATTGCAATGTAAAATAACACCAAGTGCAAAGGCTGAAAAATGTCCATGTAATATCGATGGTGCTTATTGAGCCCCTCACATACAATTAATTACATAATTGTATCTGTCTCTGCTGTTCCTTTATTACAAAATGCACACAGAAACACATTTTTGAAAATATATTTATCTGTTTCCATCAATTGCAACAATGTAGACTTTAATTAAATCATATTAATTTGCATAAAGAAAAAAAAAAAGAAATCAATGAACAAAATTCTCACTTGAAACATGCAATGGCTGTAACAATTGATTTTGCTCTCAATGGCACCATATTATAATTCACTGTGAACACTCCTCCAATAATAAAATCTCCGGTTTGAAAATATCCAAAATCCTCCAAAGTATCTCTTATGTGTAAATCACAAGCTGCTGATGGATTTCGAGTCACAGATCTGCAGGAACACAGAGTGGCCGAGCCTGCGAGCAGTAGAAGTAAATAACAAATAAATAACGCACAAAACGTAGTCATTGTCTTGCTAAATATCACATGAGGCAATGAAACAGTGTATCGGAAAGATAGTTCATTCAGCAAACCAAATAGTAAAAAAAAAGACATCTTCAGCACCGTGTAAATAATCCTTTAAAAAAACTTGATTTGGCATAAATTGTATCCATTTAAATGTTAACACGAAATCCACGTTGATCAATCAAAATTTGCCTTCATTTATGAAGCCCTATGCCACATCATAGGCAGCATGGTTTCCTAGGCTAGTGACCTGCTCCACCTTATATTGGAGTCCTTCAAGATTTGACAAACAAATGTGGACCTGAAAATAAGACTGAGGGTTGTGCTATGTTTATAAATATGCATGGTCCCCTAAGTAATGAAGAAAAACTGTACAAATGATTCTAAAGATTTATTTTACTTGAGGTCATTATTTCATCAGTTCTTGAAATCACTTGTAAAGGGGATTTGAAAATAATTTTTTTGTTAAAAAAAATACTTATCTAGGACCTAGCTTCCAATGCTTCCCGTAGTGACATTATTGGACCTCACCGTTGCCTCCTGCTATAGCCTGGTGCTCAAAATCCCATGAGAATATACCGTATATGCTCGAGTATAAGCCGCCCTGAATATAAGCCGAGGCACCTAATTTTACCACAAAAAACTGGGAAAACGTATTGACTCGACTATAAGCCTAGGGTGGGAAATGCAGCAGCTACTGTAAGTGGAAAAGAGGGTCAACAATACCCATCTTCAGCCCCACTGGGCCCATTTGAAGCCTCACTGTGACCATTTGCAGCCTCACTGTGCCCATTTGCAGCTTCACTGTGCTCATCTGCAGCCTCACTGTGCCCATTTGCAGCCTCTCTGTGCCCATTTGCAGCCTCACTGTGCCCATCTGCAGCCTCACTGTGCCCATTTGCAGCCTCACTGTGCACATCTGCAGCCTCAATGTGCCCATCTGCAGCCTCACTGTATGTGCCCATCTGCAGCCTCACTGTGCCCATCTGCAGCCTCACTGTGCCCACCTGCAGCCTCACTGTGCCCATTTGCAGCCTCGCTGTGTCCATTTCAGCCTTACTGTGCCCATCTGCAGCCTCACTGTGCCCACCTACAGCCTCACTGTGCCCATTTGCAGCCTCACTGTATGTCCCCATCTTCAGCCCCACTGTGCCCATTTGAAACCTCACTGTGCCCATTTGCAGCTTCACTGTGCCCATTTGCAGCTTCACTGTGCCCATTTGCAGCCTCACTGTGCCCATTTGCAGCCTCACTGTGCCCATTTGGAGCCTCACTGTGCCCATTTGCAGCCTCACTGTGCTTATCTGCAGCCTCACTGTATGTGCCCATCTGCAGCCTCACTGGGCTCATCTGCAGCCTCACTGTGCCCATTTACAGCCTCACTGTGCCCATTTCAGCCTCACTGTGCCCATCTGCAGCCTCTCTGTGTCCACCTGCAGCCTCACTGTGCCCATTTCTAGCCTCACTATGTGTGTCGATCTGTAGCCTCACTGTGCCTATCTGCAGCCTCACTGTGCCCATTTGCAGCCTCACTGTGTGTGCCCATCTGCAGCCTCACTGTGCCCATTTGCACCTTTGATCTCCTGATGTGTCCTGCAACTGCAGTTGGCGGCTGTCTACTGTAACAAAGCCCCGCCTCCTCCTTGTCCGTGATAGACGGAACACTGATTCACTTTGTTATCAGTGTTCCATCTATCATGGACGAGGAGGAGGCAGGGCTTTTTTTACAGTGGACGGCCGCCGAACAGTAGACTGACACAGTGGGAGACCCTCACTCGAGTATAAGCCAAGGGGGGCTTTTTCAGCATAAAAAAATGTGCTGAAAAGGTCGGCTTATACTCGTGTATATACGGTACCTCTGCAATGGGCTGGAGAACCTAGCTATCCCAGGAGACAACAGAGAGGAAAGATGATATCACCCACACCTCCCAGAATCATTGGAATCTGGGGAATTTTTTTTTTTAACATGAGCTCTTCCAGGTCACTCTCTCCTTATTGGCTGAGACACAGTGGGGGTCATTTACTATAGCGCCAGGAAGTACTGGGCACTATTGCAAATAATAGCGCCCATTTTAGCCAAGTAAAAGTTTAACAGGCGAATGTGTGCATGAAAAAGAGCGCTATTATCCGTGAACAAACATCACTAAATTTGAAATCAGCACTAATTAGCACTTCCGCGTATATGCATGCCAATTTCTACTTATTTTTATAGCTATTTATTTTATAGCACTGCACTGTAACCATGATCCATGTATGTAAAAGAAACATTTTTATGTGAGATGTGCTCTACGTCGTGTGCTATTGATGTATATTGCAATTAGTATTCCTAGTTTTCTTTTCCTTCTCTTGCTAACAAATGCAGTTATGAATGATTATTACATAGTAATGTTTGCTATTCTGTAAAGTTACATGTATTAAACATTTAGGTTACCTATTTGTTGTATGTTGCTTTTTTTTTCTTTTTTTTTTTTTAATTTAGGTGACTATAAAGCGGTAATTATTTATGTTCATTCTTTAATCATACTACATTATTATGCAGGTCTCGTACTTAGCACAATGGCTTAGTGGTCTGCTCAGATGTCTCCACAGCACTCACGGTACAAGTTCAAATACCAGCCAACCTACCATCCACCAGCTGTGTTTATTTTTTCAGTGCACAAGCGAATTAAAATAAGCAAACAAAGAAATGTAAACTGCCCGTTAGCTAGTGTGTGGTGTTTGGAATTTCACACCATAATATTATTGAATACTTACATGCCATTGCATACATTTGAACAGTTAATATAATAGAATCAGCCAAATTAAAGTGCATTTGCTAATTGGCATTCACCTATTTTCAGCAAATGCTGCTTTGGCTAATTGGCTAATAATCATTTGCCTTTTTCTCACCAATTCAATCTTTTAGTATTTCTCTGTGGGATTTGAAGCCATGAGCCATGAGTTTTTCAAGGTAGAAGTGCTTACCACTAGCCTATTGGGCATAGCACAATCATACATAGAAAATACATTTACTAGTGTTTGATGTTTCTTCTCCCCGAGCTGTATCTCCTGCCGCCTCCGTCTTCTCCCACTGATGTATTCTTGCACGCAGCTGGTTACCCGCTAATAAAAAAAGTCGCTCTACTTCTGTGGCGGTCTTCTGTGGCCATCCGATAATGTCTCCCAGAGAGTCCGCTCCATGGCTATGTAAAAGACGCCACACAACAGGTGACAACACAGCGGAGGAAGATTGCCACAGAAGAAGAGCAGCTTTATTTTTTATTAGTGGGTAACCGGCGGTGCGGAAGAACACAGCAGATGGAGAAGATGGCAGCGGCAGGGGAGACGGTTCTAGGAGAATACAGCTTGGGGAGAAGATGGAGGAGGGAGAGACAGCGTCTGGAGAAGACGGCTCAGGGAAGAAGACAGCTCTGAGCTATTTTACAATAAAGGACTTGTCAAAAACCGGCTATTGATTTTTTTATATTTCACTGCTTTTTTTGGTGAACGGGTAGGGGTACGATGTACCTCATACCTATTCACATAGGGGGCAGGATCTGGGAGCCCCCTTGTTAAAGGGGGATTCCAGATTCTGATAAACTCCATGCCCGCAGACCGACAACCACCGGCCAGGGTTGTCGGGAAGAGGCCCTTGTCCCCATCAACATGGGGACAAGGTGCTTTGGGGCATGTGGCCTGGTACAGTTCAGAAGGGGAGAGTACTCGCTCGTCCCCTCCCCTATCCTGACCTCCAGACTGCATGCTCGAATAAAGGGGACATCCTGCCCATGTTGAGGGCATGTGGCCTGGTACGGTTCAGGAGGGTGCTCTCTCGTCCCCCCCTCTTATCCTGTGGTCTGCCAGGTTGCGTGCCCAGATAAGGGTCTGGTGTGGATTTTTGGGGAACCCCACGCCATTTTTTAAAAATTTTGGCACGGAGTTCCCCTTAAAATCCATACCAGACCATGGCTCACCTGCTCTCTTCCAGAAGACATAGGGAACCACCCCTTGGTAAGTGCCACCCTTAGTGTGGCTACATTAACATTTCGCAGTACGGTCCTTGCGCCGCTACCCTCCCCCATGACACCGGTGATAGGTAATCCAGATTTCATACCGGGTCTCACAAGTAGAAAGATTAGACAACTAACACTATCAGGGAGATACCGCCTAATAGATGTCTGGCCTAACGGGGAGCTCCCCTCACTAGCGACTATTTCTAGTCTCATAGATCCACCGCTAGATAGTTTCAGCTCTTATCAACTGCGAAACTTCTTACAGTCCCTCCAGAAGGCATCATATGTCCCTAGAGACCCTACCCCCTTTGAATTGCTATGTAAAATGGGGGAACCCGTACGACATACTCTTTCTACAATATATAACCTGACTAACCAGACTGAAGAGCCAGCCCCGTCATTTGTTTCTCAATGGGAAAGGGATTTAGGGATTCAGTTTTCATCACAGCAAGTAGATAAAATGTTGACTTTGGCACATAAGTCTTCTATTGCAAATCAATACCAAGAAATTGGATACAAAATTGTGTCCCGATGGTATAGAGTCCCCTATATACTTCACAAGATGGATGTAGCCACTTCGGATAGGTGCTGGAGGTGCAACGCAGATACTGGCACGATTATGCATATTTTCTGGACTTGTCTGTTACTGAGGCCATTCTGGGAGGAGGTAACAACTACAATTAGAAGCTTGACAACTGTGGATCTGAAAGACAATCCGGCTGCGTGCCTTTTACATGTGACAGAGAGACCCATTCGGAAATATAAAAACACCTTGACAATACGTATAAAGAAAAATGTGTCTGCGCTAGATAAAAATACCATATCAATAATAGCAGTGAGTGCTAAGTGCCAAAATAAACAAATACATAAAACACCTTGACAATACGGCTTCTTAATGCAGCAAGGGCATGCATTCCCGCACTTTGGCGGCAATCTCAGCCGCCAACGAGGATCCTGTGGTATTCTAAAGTTCAGTGTATACTCCGTATGGAGGAATTGACCGCCACCCTCCATAATACAGAGGAATTAATACAGAACAAATGGAGGCCATGGAGATATTTCATGGGAACAAATGCGTATCTACAGGAGGTAGCAGAGTCTGTGATATCAGGGAATTAAGTAACTACGATAGTGATCATGATATTGAGACCCCGTTCAACTTTCCTTATTCCCCCCCTTCCCGCCCCTTTTTTTTTTTTTTTCTTTCTTTTTTCTTTTCTCCTCCTCTTCTTTTTTTCCTCTTTATCTTTCTCTCTTTTTTTTTTTTTTTTTGTTTTCTTTATTATGTAGTGAAATACAGCCGCAATTTTGGCTGTTATAAGTATAGAGAACATAAGATACATTGAGTTTGCAATTTAGTCTGTTGAAACGATGATATATGTTCAAGTATTTGAAAGACCAGATATATATACTATGGTTAACTTGGCAAATGTGCAGGGGGCTCCATGAGGCCCTTTGGTTTCTTATATGCTTTATAGGTATGATAGAGATGAAGTAGTTGTTATTATGTTAATGAAATTGTTTCAAGTCATGAAATGTCTTTTAACATATGGAACATTTTGACTAAGATGTGTATGTCTAAGGAATTGACGTATTTTGTGGTATGCCAAGGAACCATGTTTAAAATAAATAAATAAAGAATTAAAAAAAAATCCATACCAGATTCGGATCTGGTATGGATTTTTTGGGGGAGCCCCACGCCATTTTTTTAAAATTTTGGCACGGAGTTCTCCTTAATATCCATACCAGACCTAAAGGGCCTGGTAATGGAATTTTGGGGGACCCCCACGCATTTTTTTTTCAATGACTTACAATGACTTTTATGTGTGTTGTCAGGACCGACAATTCACTAATAGCCGGCACTAGCGCTAGTACTTTTAAATTACTTTTTTTTCCTTTAGAAATACAATTTTGCTCTCGGACTGTTATAAACACAGGAAACATGTGCCACTTTACAGGCATACTATAGATACCCCCCAGGTACGAAATTTAAAGGAATATTTCACTTTTATTGTTTCACTTTAAGCATTATTAAAATCACTGCTCCCGAAAAAACAGCCATTTTTAAAAGTTTTTTTTGCATTGATACATGTCCCCTGGGGCAGGACCCGGGTCCCTAAACACTTTTTATGACAATATCTTGCATATTAACCTTTAAAATTAGCACTTTAGATTTCTCCCATAGACTTTTAAAGGGTGTTCCGCTGCTTTTCGAATTTGCCGCGAACACCCCAAATTGTTCGTTATTCGGCGAACAGGCGAACAGCCAATGTTCGCGTCAAACTCATGTTCGACTCAAACAGATAGCCCATCCCTATTGAGAACATACGTTTACTAGTGTTTGATGGTGGGACTACTTTATATTCTAGGTATAAAAGTACTCAGCAAAGTGACTTAGACCCCTTTCACACTTGTGTGAACTGAAAGTTGTGCTATTTTGATGCAACTTTAAGCAATGCCTATGTAATCTTGAGGTCTATGGATGCAGGAGTCACAGGGAAATGCGCGCAATCTTCCAGCGATTTTGCTTCAGCAATTTTGATGCAATTCCAGGGAATTCCTTTGTAAACTTGAGGTCTATGGACCTGAACTCGCATCAAAGTCAGACCAAAGTAATACAGGGACTACTTTGAAGTCCTGTGACTTGAAGTCAAACAGATATGAATGGTACACTTCGAAAATCATGGGGTATGACTTGTCATGCGACTCTGATGTCCAAAGTCGAAAGTGTGAAAGGGGCCTCAGCCTGACTTTGTGAGCGATTTCAGAGACATCAGTGCACTTTCCTGAACAGATGTGTAGTGAAATCACATAGGTCCCAACTGTCCCTGATTTGGAACAAAGTCCCTCTGTCCCTCCTTCCTCCTCATTTGTCCTTCATTTTGTTCTGATCTGTATAGTTGTTTTTAAAATTCACTTTTTATCTTTCAAAAAGGGTTACCCAGCGCTAAACCTTTCATCCAAATTCTAAATTGCTTTGTTTGTAAATTTACAAAGCCAATCTAAATGAATATTATTGGTAAAAAAAGCACTTAGAGGTTTAACTAATATTTTTTCTTGAATAATTCTCCTTTAAGAAGGTGTTTTAGGAGGTGTGTCCTATGCCTACATACTTTTGCTAATAGGTGTCCCTTATACCCATCTCAAAAATTTGGGAGATAAGAAATTGCCCCCTGAAGTCGCCCAAAGTAGTGCAGGAACTACTTTTGGGAATCGCTGTGGCGTCGCACCAATTCGGACAGTTCCATTGCGGTCAATAGGTGCCGATTTGGCCTGCAATTGGACATGTCAATTCAGAGTAGAGCTGCACGATTCTGGCCAAAATGAGAATCACAATATTTTTTGCTTAGAATAAATGATTCTCTCATGATTCTCGCGACGTAAAATCTTTCACAAGTATACAAAAAAAATTGGGCTAACTTTACTGGTTAGATTTTTTTTTTATTCATTAAAGTAATTTAAGAAAAAAAAATTGCATTTGAAAGACCACTGCGCGAATACAGTGTGACATAAAATATTGCAACAACCACCATTTTATTCTCTAGGGTGTCTACTAAAAATATATATATAATGTTTGGGGGTTCTAAGTAATTTTCTAGCAAAAAAAATGATTTTAAAGCGGAGTTCCACCCTAAAGTGGAACTTCCGCTCATCGGATTCCTCCCCCCCTCCGGTGTCACAATTGGCACCTTTCAGAGGGGAGGGGGGTGCAGATACCTGTATTATACGCAATGCGCAGTAGGGAACCGGGCAGTGAGGCCGCAGTGAGGCCGCAACGCTTCACTTCCTGATTCCCTCAGTGACAATGGCGGCGGCAGCACCCGAGGATCGAGGGACGGTTCGGCCTCGGGTGCCGACATCGCTGGAGCCCGGGACAGGTGAGTGTCCTTATTTTAAAAGTCAGCAGCTGCAGTATTTGCAGCTGCTGACATCTAAAAAAAATTTTTTGGCGAAACTCCGCTTTAACTTGAAACCAACAAATGTCAGAAAAAGGTTTAGTGTTTAAGTGGTTAAACTTCTCTCACTTACACACAAGTCTATTTCATTGACAAATTGTTACAATGTTTCTAGTTAAGTTCAACTGATAAAGAATTCTTGGCAGACTGCCCGTTTTTTTTCCTTCCTTTCTTTTGACAGCTGTGGCTTCAGAAGAGCTGACAGAATTCTTTGCATAGCAAGAATCGTGAAACACTTTAGTCAAGATCACAACGGGGAAAAAAACGTAATGACGATTCTTGGCGATTAATCGTGCAGCTCTAATTCAGAGCTATGTGAACATGGGTGAAGTTGCATAGATATGAATGGAAATCATGGGGGACAACTTTTCATGTGACCCTGAGGTCCAAAGCTGCATGAAAAAGTCACCCAAGTGTGAAAGTAACCTAATGAGATTAATTGACCAGTATCAGCCTTTCTTGACGACTTCTCTGCCTGGCTACCCTACTTTCTCTCTGCTGAAATCCCCACAATCATTCTTGGGGACTTCAACATCCCTGTTAACACTAACACTACTATTACTTCTAAACTTCTCAGTCTAACCTCATCGCTTGACCTGAAGCAATGGATACAGGCTCCTACCGACTCCAACGGCAACACCCTTGACCTTGTCTTCTCCTATCTGTGCACTTCGTGCAACATTTCCAACAATCCACTCCCACTCTCTGATCACCACCTTATTAGTTTTGCTCTCTCCCTGTCTTCTATCTCTTCTCCCTCCAACCGCCTAACAGTTACCCGTAGAAACCTTCGCCACCTCAACCCTTCTCTTCTCTACTCTGCTACTGATCACCTCTATGACAAAATCTCACCTCTGTCCTGCCCCAACCAAGCTACTTTCATTTACAACAGCTCACTGTCTTCCTCCCTAGACAAGCTTGCCCCCCTCACTACACGCAAAATTAGGCCCCGACTGCTACAACCCTGGCAAACAGATGACACCAGAAGTCTCAGAAAACGTAGCCGCGTTCTTGAGCACCTGTGGCATAAGACTAAGACCCAGGAAGACTTCACACAATATAAATCTGCCCTCCTAAAATACTACTCCTGCCTTCACACTGCCAAACAGACCTACTTTATCACACTCATTAACACCTTCTCATCCAGTCCACGTCAACTCTTCTCTACCTTCAACACTCTACTCTGTCCTCCACTGCCTCCACCCACCAACTCACTCACTGCCCAGGAGATTGCCAATCACTTCAAAACTAAGATTGATACAATTCATGAGGAGATCGCCAATGCGCAAAAACCTCCCCCATGCAACACCCCATGTCCACAGATACAATCATTACTTCCCTCATTCAACCCTGCTACTATTACTGAGGTTGCTAAACTTTTATCTAGCACCCATCTAACCACTTGCCCCCTGGATCCTGTTCCCTCGCAAATGCTACGCTCACCCTCTGACTCGATTCTACACTCTCTAACTCACATTTTCAACCTCTCCCTCTCTTGTGGCATCTTCCCAAACTCTCTAAATAATGCGCTAGTCATCCCCATACTAAAAAAGCCCTCACTGCCAATTGCATTTGAAAGACCACTGCGCGAATACAGTGTGACATAAAATATTGCAACAACCACCATTTTATTCTCTAGGGTGTCTACTAAAAATATATATATAATGTTTGGGGGTTCTAAGTAATTTTCTAGCAAAAAAAATGATTTTAAAGCGGAGTTCCACCCTAAAGTGGAACTTCCGCTCATCGGATTCCTCCCCCCCTCCGGTGTCACAATTGGCACCTTTCAGAGGGGAGGGGGGTGCAGATACCTGTATTATACGCAATGCGCAGTAGGGAACCGGGCAGTGAGGCCGCAGTGAGGCCGCAACGCTTCACTTCCTGATTCCCTCAGTGACAATGGCGGCGGCAGCACCCGAGGATCGAGGGACGGTTCGGCCTCGGGTGCCGACATCGCTGGAGCCCGGGACAGGTGAGTGTCCTTATTTTAAAAGTCAGCAGCTGCAGTATTTGCAGCTGCTGACATCTAAAAAAAATTTTTTGGCGAAACTCCGCTTTAACTTGAAACCAACAAATGTCAGAAAAAGGTTTAGTGTTTAAGTGGTTAAACTTCTCTCACTTACACACAAGTCTATTTCATTGACAAATTGTTACAATGTTTCTAGTTAAGTTCAACTGATAAAGAATTCTTGGCAGACTGCCCGTTTTTTTTCCTTCCTTTCTTTTGACAGCTGTGGCTTCAGAAGAGCTGACAGAATTCTTTGCATAGCAAGAATCGTGAAACACTTTAGTCAAGATCACAACGGGGAAAAAAACGTAATGACGATTCTTGGCGATTAATCGTGCAGCTCTAATTCAGAGCTATGTGAACATGGGTGAAGTTGCATAGATATGAATGGAAATCATGGGGGACAACTTTTCATGTGACCCTGAGGTCCAAAGCTGCATGAAAAAGTCACCCAAGTGTGAAAGTAACCTAATGAGATTAATTGACCAGTATCAGCCTTTCTTGACGACTTCTCTGCCTGGCTACCCTACTTTCTCTCTGCTGAAATCCCCACAATCATTCTTGGGGACTTCAACATCCCTGTTAACACTAACACTACTATTACTTCTAAACTTCTCAGTCTAACCTCATCGCTTGACCTGAAGCAATGGATACAGGCTCCTACCGACTCCAACGGCAACACCCTTGACCTTGTCTTCTCCTATCTGTGCACTTCGTGCAACATTTCCAACAATCCACTCCCACTCTCTGATCACCACCTTATTAGTTTTGCTCTCTCCCTGTCTTCTATCTCTTCTCCCTCCAACCGCCTAACAGTTACCCGTAGAAACCTTCGCCACCTCAACCCTTCTCTTCTCTACTCTGCTACTGATCACCTCTATGACAAAATCTCACCTCTGTCCTGCCCCAACCAAGCTACTTTCATTTACAACAGCTCACTGTCTTCCTCCCTAGACAAGCTTGCCCCCCTCACTACACGCAAAATTAGGCCCCGACTGCTACAACCCTGGCAAACAGATGACACCAGAAGTCTCAGAAAACGTAGCCGCGTTCTTGAGCACCTGTGGCATAAGACTAAGACCCAGGAAGACTTCACACAATATAAATCTGCCCTCCTAAAATACTACTCCTGCCTTCACACTGCCAAACAGACCTACTTTATCACACTCATTAACACCTTCTCATCCAGTCCACGTCAACTCTTCTCTACCTTCAACACTCTACTCTGTCCTCCACTGCCTCCACCCACCAACTCACTCACTGCCCAGGAGATTGCCAATCACTTCAAAACTAAGATTGATACAATTCATGAGGAGATCGCCAATGCGCAAAAACCTCCCCCATGCAACACCCCATGTCCACAGATACAATCATTACTTCCCTCATTCAACCCTGCTACTATTACTGAGGTTGCTAAACTTTTATCTAGCACCCATCTAACCACTTGCCCCCTGGATCCTGTTCCCTCGCAAATGCTACGCTCACCCTCTGACTCGATTCTACACTCTCTAACTCACATTTTCAACCTCTCCCTCTCTTGTGGCATCTTCCCAAACTCTCTAAATAATGCGCTAGTCATCCCCATACTAAAAAAGCCCTCACTGGATCCCACCAATCTCAACAACTTACGTCTCATCTCCTTACTCTCCTTCTCCTCCAAACTTCTTGAAAGACTGGTCTACAATCGACTAAGCGACCATCTGACCATGAATAAACTTCTTGATCCCCTCCAGTCCGGTTTTCGCCCTCAACACTCCACGGAAACTGCTCTCCTTAAACTCTCAAATGACCTACTAATGGCTAAAGCCAATGGACACTATTCTGTACTACTTCTCCTGGATCTCTCTGCTGCCTTTGACACAGTGGACCACCCCCTCCTCCTCAAAAAACTCCACTCCTTTGGTCTCCGTGACTGTACTCTTCGCTGGTTCTCATCCTACCTATCACACCGCTCCTTCAGTGTCACTTACAACTCTACTTCCTCCTCTCCTCTTCCTTTTTCCGTTGGGGTCCCCCAAGGTTCTGTTTTTGGACCTCTCCTTTTCTCAATCTATACCACCTCCTTGGGTCAGTTGATTGCCTCCCACAGCTTTAAATATCATCTCTACGCTGATGACACCCAAATCTATATCTCCACCCCCCAGCTCTCTCCATCTGTCTCCTCACGCATTACCAACTTACTAGCAGACATATCAGCCTGGATGTCACATCACTTCCTCAAACTCAACCTATCCAAAACCGAGCTCATGATATTTCCTCCCTCAGGTGCCACTTCCCCTGCTTTCCCTGTCAAGATCAACGGCTCAACTATCAACCCATCTCCCCACGTCAGGGTCCTAGGTGTAATCCTGGACTCTGAACTAACCTTTCGACCCCACATTCTATCACTATCCAAAGCTTGCCGCCTCAATCTCTGCAACGTCTCCAAGATACGCCCCTTCCTAACCAATGTCACCACAAAGCTTCTAATCCACTCCCTGGTCATCTCCCGCCTCGACTACTGCAACTCCCTCCTCATTGGTTTACCTCTAAATAGGCTATCCCCACTTCAGTCCGTCATGAACGCTGCTGCCAGGCTCATCCACCACACAAACCGCTCAGCGTCTGCTACACCCCTCTGCCAATCCCTCCATTGGCTGCCACTCAGTCACCAAATTAAATTCAAGATACTAACTATAACTTACAAAGCCATCCACAACCTGGCCCCCAGCTACATCTCTAACCTAGTCACAAAATACCAACCTAATCGTTCTCTTCGCTCCTCCCAAGACCTCCTGCTCTCAAACTCCCTTGTCACCTCATCCCATGCTCACCTTCAGGACTTCTCCAGAGCCTCCCCCATCCTCTGGAATGCTCTACCCCAATCCGTCCGATTTTCTCCTACTTTATCCACTTTCAAACGATCCCTGAAAACTCATCTCTTCAGAGAAGCCTATCTAGCCCCCACCTAATAACTGTACACTTATCTTCTCAATCAGCACATCACCCACAGTTATTACCTCTTGTATCTCTTGACCTTCCCTCTTAGATTGTAAGCTCTAAGGAGCAGGGCCCTCTAATTCCTACTGTATCAAAGTGTATTGTATTTGTACTGTCTACCCTCAAGTTGTAAAGCGCTAAACTGTTGGCGCTATATAAATCCTGTATAATAATAATAATAATAATAATTGATAACACCTTTGAATAAGGCCTCATTTGCACTCGTGAGACCTTAAAATTGCACAGCTTTGCCATGACTTGAAGCAAAGTCTGTGTAATCTTGTGGTGTATGGACCTCAAATCGCATCAAAGTGAAACCAAAAGAAGTGCAGGGACGAATTTGCCACACTTTCAGGATGCACAAGTGACAATAGGGCCAAATTCAAAGGTGTTATCTTTGAATCTCATTTACACTGCTGCGACCTGAAAGTCACACTATTTTGCTGCCACGTTGCCGCTGCAACTTGGCCCCAACTTCTGGGAATGCCTGTGTAATATTACGCCCTATGTACCTCAAGTCACATGAAAGTCACACCAAACTAGTACAGGGACTACTTTGAAGTTGGTGTGACTTAAAGTAGAACAGATATGAATGGTTATCATTAGGGATGAGCTTCGTGTTCGAGTAGAACCCATGTTCGACTCGAACATCGGCTGTTCAGTCGTTCGCCGAATTCCGAACATTATGGGCCATTCGTGCCAAATTCGTGTGGCGCGTCACGGCCCATAATTCACTGCAGCATCGCAGTGCATTGCTGGCTGATGATTGGCCAAGCATGCACTATGACCCGCATGCTTGGCCAATCACAGCGCCATCGGTAGAGAGAGCTGTAATTGGCCAAAGCCAGGGTGGCTTTGGCCAATTATGGCTCAGGGGGTTTAGAACACGCCCCACACTATATAAGGCCGCCTGTACGGCGGCCCTGTGTAGTGTGTGTTCTGGCGTTGAAAGAGAGATAGATAGACAGAGAGACAGTGTCATTTCATTTGAGTTAGATAGATTAGGCAGGGCAATCAGTGAGTTAGCTGCACTTACAGTGTATTGTGCAGACATGGGGGTAAGTCACACATGTGCAAGTCACAAGCAAGTCTCAAGTCTTAACCTTCAAGTCATAAGCAAGTCCCAAGTTACTGTGGCGAAAAGCAAGCAAGTCAAATCGAGTCCTTGCTAGAAGTCAAGCAAGTCAAGTCAAGTCATTTATTTTGGTCAAGTCACAAATTAAGTCAAAATACTGATCTACCCCATTTCCATCCTTTAAATGAGTTAAAAGTCAGTTTTCAGGAAAGGTTTTGTTTTATTTTCAACATTAACAAAACTGCTTAGTGCTTTTTTCTTGGCATATTAAAGAAACACTTTGAATAAACAAATAGCAGACAAGGAGCAGAACACTCAGCAATTAAATGGCCAACAAGCCTGAAAATAAGGTGTTGCTTAGTACACTAGTACTTACAGAACTATTTCTAATGTATTATATATATATGGTCCTAACCTAACCTTGTTTAAAACAGTGACACGTTTATCATTCCAGATTAGAATATTACATTAGTGACTCATGACACTTTTTGGGCACCAGTGACACCAATACAGTGACCAGTGCTAAAGTTTGCATTGATTTCAGCATGCATGGAGCACTGCAGTACATGAACTTTCACTGGATGTGGACTGTTTAATGAGTTTGTAGTATGCATGGAGCACTTAATTGCAATATGATTTTTATGTAATATTCACGTTGAGCACTTTGTACTTCGCACAAGTAATAGTTAATTAGTGAAGGACTCAGGGAGGAACTGGTCTGGGACTGGGGGTCAGTGCAGTGGCTGTCGCAGCGCAGGAGAAAAAAGCACAGAGCAGAGGAGGAGGAGAAAACAAGGAAAGAAGGTTTGTACCTACCTAGGTTTCATAGTTTTAGCATGTGCAATGATATTGATGATTGATTGCATCTGCAATCATATCTGCATCCTGCAATCATCAGTACAGGCCACTGGCCAGGGCCCTGCGGCCAGGGCCCTGCTAGCTGCTACATCACTAGTGCAGATTTGCAGAAGCTGCAGGTCTGTTTGATGCAGTGCCAAGCAAACTAATGCTTCCCTGCAAAGTTTGCAGGGAAGTTTTCAGGGAGGCATTTGCTTGGCACTGCATCAAACAAAACTGCAGCTTCTGCAAATCTGTTTCCTCCTCCTCGGCTCTGTGCTTTTTCTTCTGCGCTGCGACGACCACTGCACTGACCCCCATTCTCAGACCAGTTCCTCCCTGAGTCGTGTGACTGACCCTGCTCCAGTGCCCCCTTAGTAGAAGAATAATAGTCTGCCATGACTTACTCTATGGCTGCTGGACTGGACTCCACTCAGATTCGGTCAGTCGGCTAGGCTTGACTGGCTCCTTGGGCAACTTCCAGTTCCTTCTCCCTCCCCCACTGTGAGGCCCGCGACTCACGCTGCTGGCTCTGTACACTTGCACAGAAGCCCAGCCCCTCCCTCAGAGATCACTCTGCAGCAGGAGGGGCGCGGCGCTGTGGCCTGGCCGGACGGAATACAGAGACCTACAGCCTAGGAGGAGAGACTGCAGTGCAGTCATCATCAAATAAAAAAAAAGTCTGCGGCGGCCGCGAACACTGTAAGCGCCGCTCGCGGACACCTATCCGATCCCCGCCCACAATGTTAGCAAGCTGTATTTGTGCGGGCAGAATCTGGGACTCGGGGGAGCTTTCTTTTGTGGGGGGGCGGCTTTTGCCTAGGCCAAGACACAGCACTGCTGGTGCCAAGTCATTGCAAGTCATTGCAAGTCAAAAAGGCCAAGTCAAAGTCAAGTCGCAAGTCATTAGTGGCAAGTCAAAGTCAAGTCGAGTCATTTATTTAATTTTGTCAAGCAAGTCGCAAGTCCTCAAACAGGTGACTCGAGTCCGACTCGAGTCAAGTCATGTGACTCGAGTCCCCCACCTCTGGTATTGTGTATATATATGCATCCCAGGTGTTGCATATATATATATATATATATATATATATATATATATATATACACTGTATTCAGTTTAGCTAGATCCGTTCCTGTTATCTTCTTACTGACAGGCAGGCTTGTCTTGTTTACAGCTACCTGAAGAAAATTGCTGGTGTTCTTTTGATCCTATTAGTACCACAGTCAGGCAGCTAGACTATTTACAGTTAGTGTAGTGCGTCCTGCTCACAGTGTTCAGCTAAAACTACAAGTTAGTGGGGTGAGACCTCTGCACAGTGTTCAACTAAAGTTACAAGTGTAGTGCGTCCTGCTCACAGTGTTCAGCTAAAACTACAAGTTAGTGTAGTGAGACCTCTGCACAGTGTTCATCTAAAGCTACAAGTTAGTGTAGAGCATCCTGCTCACAGTGTTCAGCTAAACCTACAAGTTATTTTTTTGCGAGCTCTGCACAGTGTTCATCTAAAGCTACAAGTTAGTGCAGTGCGTCCTGCTCACAGTGTTCAGCTAAAACTACAAGTTAGTATAGTGAGACCTCTGCACAATGTTCATCTAAAACTACAAGTTAGTGTGGTGCGTCCTCCTCACAGTATTCATCTAAAAGTACAAGTTAGTGCAGTGCGTCCTCCTCACAGTGTTCAGCTAAAACTACAAGTTAGTACAGTGCGTCCTCCTCACAGTGTTCAGCTAAAACTACAAGTTAGTGCAATGCGTCCTGCTCACAGTGTTCAGCTAAAACTACAAGTTAGTGTAGTGAGACCTCTGTACAGTGTTCATCTAAAGCTACAAGTTAGTGCAGTGCGTCCTGCTCACAGTGTTCAGCTAAAACTACAAGTTAGTGTGGTGCGTCCTCCTCACAGTGTTCAGCTAAACCTACAAGTTATTTTTTTTGGAGCTCTGCACAGTGTTCATCTAAAGCTACAAGTTAGTGCAGTGCGTCCTGCTCTCAGTGTTCATCTAAAACTACAAGTTAGTGTGGTGCGTCCTCCTCACAGTGTTCAGCTAAAACTACAAGTTAGTGCAGTGCGTCCTGCTCACAGTGTTCAGCTAAAACTACAAGTTAGTGTAGTTAGAGCTCTGCACAGTGTTCATCTAAAGCTACAAGTTAGTGCAGTGCGTCCTGCTCACAGTTTTCAGCTAAAACTACAAGTTAGTGTGGTGCGTCCTCCTCACAGTGTTCAGCTAAAACTACAAGTTAGTGTGGTGCATCCTCCTCACAGTGTTCAGCTAAACCTACAAGTTATTTTTTTGTGAGCTCTGCACAGTGTTAAGCTAAAACTACAAGTTAGTGCAGTGCGTCCTGCTCACAGTGTTCAGCTAAAACTACAAGTTAGTGTAGTTAGAGCTCTGCACAGTGTTCATCTAAAGCTACAAGTTAGTGCAGTGCGTCCTGCTCACAGTGTTCAGCTAAAACTACAAGTTAGTGTAGTGAGACCTCAGTACAGTGTTCATCTAAAGCTACAAGTTAGTGCAGTGCGTCCTGCTCACAGTGTTCAGCTAAAACTACAAGTTAGTGTGGTGCGTCCTCCTCACAGTGTTCAGCTAAACCTACAAGTTATTTTTTTTGGAGCTCTGCACAGTGTTCATCTAAAGCTACAAGTTAGTGCAGTGCGTCCTGCTCTCAGTGTTCAGCTAAAACTACAAGTTAGTGTGGTGCGTCCTCCTCACAGTGTTCAGCTAAAACTACAAGTTAGTGCAGTGCGTCCTGCTCACAGTGTTCAGCTAAAACTACAAGTTGGTGTAGTTAGAGCTCTGCACAGTGTTCATCTAAAGCTACAAGTTAGTGCAGTGTGTCCTGCTCACAGTTTTCAGCTAAAACTACAAGTTAGTGTGGTGCGTCCTCCTCACAGTGTTCAGCTAAAACTACAAGTTAGTGTGGTGCATCCTCCTCACAGTGTTCAGCTAAACCTACAAGTTATTTTTTTGTGAGCTCTGCACAGTGTTAAGCTAAAACTACAAGTTAGTGCAGTGTGTCCTGCTCACAGTGTTCAGCTAAAACTACAAGTTAGTGTAGTTAGAGCTCTGCACAGTGTTCATCTAAAGCTACAAGTTAGTGCAGTGCATCCTGCTCACAGTGTTCAGCTAAAACTACAAGTTATTTTTTTGCGAGCTCTGCACAGTGTTCAGCTAAAGCTACCTGTAGAAGGTTGGTGGTGTTCTCATACTACAGGCAGGCAGTTGATTTTGCTAGCTGCAGTATCAGTATATATATATATATATATATATATATATATATATATATATATATATATATCTCAGCTTAGTGCAGCTAAAGGCCATTAGTATGTCTGGAAGGCCAAGAAGGAGAGGCAGACAGTCACAAGCCAATAAGAGAGGGCAAGCAGGCTCTGTGTCTAGAGCTGGTCATGGAGACGGTGCATCCTCATCAGTACGTGGTCGTGGGACACGCTTGGCCTTTTTTTCGGCAGCTGGCCGTGTTGAGCTGCAGCATGCGGAAGTCTTGGTCGAGTGGATGACCAAGCAGTCCTCATCCTCCTCATCCTCTCTCACCCATGCTCAGGGTACTTTGTCTGGCAAAGCAGCGGCCTCTTCCCTCGGCTCAATGTCATCAGTGACTCCTTCCCTAGCCCCACTATGTCCTCCCGAGGAGTCCCTCAAACTGTTTGACCACAGTGTTGGGTACATGCTCCAGGAGGATGCCCAGCGTTTGGAAGGCTCTGATGATGATACTGAGCTCGATGAAGGCAGTAACATGAGCACGGACAGAGGGGGTGCCCAAGAAGGACAGCAATCTGGCAGTCATGCTCCCCCTGCTGCAGCATACTGCCAGGTTTGCTCCAGTGATGAGGAGGGAGGGGATGATGAGGTCACTGACTCAACGTGGGTGCCTGATAGGAGAGCGGAGGAGGAGGAGGAGGCGGCACATCACCAACGAGGCAGGATGCCCTCCAGGGGCCAGCCTAAGGGCAGCACATTGACTCCATCACACCCCAAAGCTCCACATGTGCAGGGCACTGCATTGTCTGCGCGTTATTCAAAAAGTTCTTTGGTTTGGGCCTTTTTTGAGACGAGTGCATCAGATGGCACCGCTGCTATTTGCAACATATGTATCAAGCGTATCTCGCGTGTCCAAAACATCTCCCGCTTGGGTACCACATGCTTGATCAGACATATGTTGACCTGCCATGCAGTTCGTTGGCAAGCGTATCTAAAAGACCCACACCAAAGAACAAAGAGGACCTCTCCTTGCTCCTCATCAGCTGAGATCTCCAACCCCACTATACCTTCAGTCCTCTCTGAGACCTGCACTGAGAGGAATGAAGGTGTAGAATTAGGTGTGTCACAGCCAAGTACTTGTGGGCAATCTGCTTTTGGTACACCGACGTCAGATTGTCCAAGGCAAATTTCCCTGCCCCAGCTGCTGCACCGCCGAAAGAAGTTTGCTCCCAGCCATCCACATGCCCAGCGGTTGAATGCTAGCTTGGCAAAATAGCTAGCACTTCAAATGCTGCCTTTTCAGTTGGTAGACTCTGCCCCCTTCCGTGAGTTTGTGGAATGTGCGGTTCCTCAGTGGCAGGTACCCAAACGCCACTTTTTCTCACGGAAGGCGATTCCGGCTCTCTACCGGCATGTGGAAGGCAATGTCCATGCCTCGCTGGACAGGGCGGTCAGCGGTAAGGTGCATATTACCGCTGACTCATGGTCCAGCAGGCATGGACAGGAACATTACCTAAGTTTCACGGCGCATTGGGTGACTCTGCTGGCAGCTGGGAAGGATGCAGGACAAGGTGCAGTAGTGTTGGAGGTTGCTCCACCACCACGTCTCCAAAATGCCACTACTAATGATTGTGACACACCTCTCTCCTCCACCCCCTCCTCTTCTTCTTCCTCCATGGCCTCTTCCTGTGCTTTGTCCTCGGAACCAGCGGTGCTCCGTAGCCGTTCAAGGGGCTACACAAGTACGCAGGCCAAAAGATGCCATGTGGTGCTTGAGCTGGTGTGCTTGGGGGACAGGAGCCACACTGGGGCAGAGGTTCTGTCAGCTCTGCAGGGACAGGTTCAGAGGTGGTTGACGCCACGCCAACTTAAGGCAGGAATGGTGTTTTGCGACAATGGCACCAACCTCCTCTCTGCCCTCCGACAGGGACAAATGACCCATGTGCCCTGTTTGGCTCCCGTCCTTAACTTGGTGGTGCAGCGGTTCTTGGGCAGGTACCCGGGCTTACAGGATGTCCAGGAAAGTCTGTGTGCATTTCCGCCGGTCATATAATGCCAGTGCTTGGCTGGCGGACCTCCAAAAGGAGTTTAACCTGCCCAAGAACCACCTAATCTGTGACATGCCCACCAGGTGGAACTCAACGTTGGCCATGCTGCAGCGGCTGCACATGCAGCAGAGGGCCATCAATGAGTACCTGTGCGACTATGGCACCAGGACAGGGTCAGGGGAGCTTGATTTTTTTTCCCCACGCCAGTGGGCCATGATCAGGGATGCATGCACTGTCCTGTCACCATTTGAGGAGGCCACGAGGATGGTGAGCAGTGACAGTGCATGCATCAGTGACACTGTCCCCCTTGTCCACCTGTTGGAGCACACGCTGCGTGGAATAATGGACAGGGCACTTGAGGCAGAACAGAGGCAGGAAGAGGAGGACTTCCTTAGCTCTCAAGGCCCCCTTTATCCAGACAGTGTTCCTGCGTGCCCACTGATCACACAGGAAGAGGAGGAGGAGGAGGAAGATTGTGTCAGTATGGAGGTGGAGCCTGGCACTCAGCATTAGTTGCAGTCTTTAAGGGATCAGTCCCAAGAAACACATGGACTTGTACGTGGCTGGGAGGAGGTGGTTGCCGACCATGTCGTCCCTAGTGACCCAGAGGACTCCGGACCGAATGCCTCAGCAAACCTACGCTGCATGGCCTCCCTGATCCTGCAAAGCCTGCGTAAGGATCCTCGTATTCGTGGTATCAAGGAGAAGGACCAATACTGGCTGGCAACCCTCCTTGATCCACATTACAAGGGTAAGGTTGCGGACCTTATCTTGCCATCGCAGAGGGAGCAGAGGATGAAAGATCTTCGGGAGGCCTTGCAGAAAGGTCTGTGCAACGTGTTCCCAGAGACTGGGAGGTTACAAACTCCTGTTTCTGGACAACGTGTTGCTGAGGCTTCGGTCAGTCAAAGAAGGAGTGGTGGAGAAGGTGGCCGTCTGACCGATGCGCCAGCCCCAAGGTATGATCGGTACCAGCAACCATCACCAGCGTCTGTTTTACATGGTGCAGGAATACCTAGGGGCAAGATCTGACTTGACCACCTTTCCCACCGAAAATCCTCTGGGTTACTGGGTCTTGAGGATGGATCACTGGCCAGAGCTTGCACAGTATGCAATTGAGCTACTGGCCTGTCCTGCATCCAGCGTTCTTTCGGAACGCACATTCAGTGCTGCTGGAGGCTTTGTAACCGATCACAGGGTGCGTCTGTCCACCGACTCGGTCGATCGACTGACCTTCATAAAAATGAATCAGTCTTGGATCACCACCAGCTATCAAGCACCTGATGCTGATGTAACCGAATAATTTTTTTCAGATCCCTTCAAAGACTGCCTATGCTGATGCTGAGTGACTATCCCTGAGTAATTATCCTCTTCCTCCTCAATGATCTTGCTGATAGCTTGTAAGAACATTTTTGTTTCTGGAAGCCACCACCAGAGCCTAAGGCCCAAATAGAATATCTGTGAGGGGTTGCAGTGTTGTGGCACCAGCACCAGTGCCTAAGGCCCAATTTTTCAGCCCCTGTTTTACAGGGGCATGTAATTACAATTTTTGATGCAATATTTGCAGCAGGGCTCGTTTCTGCATTCCAACTAGAGTATCTCTGAGGGGTTGCAGTGTTGTGGCACCAGCACCAGTGCCTAAGGCCCATTTTTTCAGCCCCTGTTTAACAGGGGCGTGTAATTACAATTTTTGATGCAATACTTTGCAGCAGGGCTCGTTCCTGCATTCCAACTAGAGTGTCTGTGAGGACTTACATTGTTGTGGCACCAGCACCACCACCACCACCACCACCACCAAATGCCCAATTTTTCTGCCCTTGTTCAACAGGGGCATGTAATTACAATTCTTGATCTAATATTTCACAGTAGGGCCCATTTCTGCACCCACCAAGAGCGAGTGAGGACTTACAGTGTTGTGGCACCAGCACTACCACCACCACCACCAAAGGCCCAGTTTTTCTGCCCCTGTTCAACAGGGGCATGTAATTACAATTCTTGATCTAATATTTCACAGCAGGGCCCTGTGAGGGCTTACAGTGTTGTGGCCACAACAACACCTAAGGCCCAAATTTCTGCTGAGTATATAGGGCAGGCCCCTACTTTCAAACATCTAACTTACAAACGACTCCTACTTGCAAACGAAAGGAGACAACAGGAAGTGAGATGAAATCTACCCCTAGGAAGGGAAATTCTCTCCTGTAAAAGTTAATATGGGAAAAACATTTCTCCTTTCCACTGATGCTTTCCAATCCTTGTTCCACAAAAAAACCCAAATTTTCAAAAAACATTTGTCATTGGGACAAAAAGTGAGGTGAAATCTTCTGAAGAGGAGGACAGACAGCAAAACAAATGTCACAGGGGTGATTACCCTTCCCTATGTTTTCCAAAAAGCTTAAAAAAGATTTTTTGGCTGGAGCTAAACACGTTAAAAATGTACCCGTTCAAAATTACAAACAGATTGTACTTAACAACAAACCTACAGTCCCTGTCTTATTTGCACCGCCTGTATACTGCTGTTCAGAGTATATAGGGCCTGGTGGCCCCACACCTTTCCTTTTTTTAATTTGGGTGCGGGGTTCCCCTTAATATCCATACAAGACCCAAAGGGCCTGGTAATGGACTGGGGGGTACCCATGCCGTTTGTCTCACTGATTTTCATCCATATTGCCAGGACCCAACATTACATTAAACCCGCAAGCAGTTTTAAATGAGATTTTTTCCTTTAAAAATGACATTTTGTGCAGGGACTGTTCTAAACACGGGAAACACGAGCCACTTTACAGGCATACTATAGACACCCCCCAGCTACGATATTTAAAGGAATATTTCACTTTTTTTTTTACTTTAAGCATCATTACAATCACTGCTCCCGAAAAAACGGACGTTTTTAAAAGTTTTTTTTGCATTGATACATGTCCCCTGGTGCAGGACCCGGGTCCTCAAACCCTTTTTAGGACAATACCATGCAAATTGGCCTTTAAAATGAGCACTTTTGATTTTGAACATTCGAGTCCCTTAGACGTCAATGGGGTTCTAAGGTTCGTGCAAATTTTCGGTCCGTTCGCAGGTTCTGGTGCGAACCGAACCGGGGGGTGTTCAGCTCATCCCTAGTTATCATTGAGAATCATGGGGTACAATTTGTCATGCAACTCAGAGGTCCAAATTTGCTGGAAAAGTCACCCAACTGTGAAACAAGTCATATATATTTTAATAAAAGGAGCTCTCATTTATATTTGCACAGTCCTTACCGATTTACATCAGCAGAACAAATGCAGGAAGTGATGTGTGCACATGGGACGGAAGCAAATGTGGGATGATGCCAAACAAATCAATGAACCCCACCCACACCAAATCTAACTATGACATCCACCCCCGCATTGAGTAAGTACATATCCTACACTTACCCGGCAAATCAGCAGCACCTCCTCTTTGCTAAAGAGAGACCTCGCCATGTCCACCTAGATGGAGATCCTGACCAGCACAGGAACTTCCAGGTGCATACAATGACTCATTTCCGGGTCAGAAGGTGAAACCACGCTCTTTTGATCACAGCTGCCAATATTTGATCGCAACCACGATTATTATTTTTTAGTTTAGTTTATTTGCAGATATGCAAATTTGTATTTCTGCATATGATATTTGAAGGTAAACTTAAGGGAGTTCGATAAGAAATGGTGTCCCTGGGATAGCAGCAGATGAATTACAAAGACAAAAAGGCCCAGTTTGAGCCCTGGTTCACACCGACAGTGGGAGGAAATCGTTCAGCTGAACTCACGCAATTTCATTCCCACATGTCAATCCCGACTGCGGGGGCAACATCAGAGACATCTGTGCAGGTTTCTGCACTGATAGCAATACAAATCGCACCCCAAAGTTGCACCAATTAGAACGGTGCAATTTCCGCCGATTTTACATGTCAAATCGCACCAATGTGAACCAGGGCTGACACATACAACACTGCCTATCCACCAGCTGAATTTATTACCTGCAATTCTTCACAGCTGTTATATATAAAGATTCCACCTTTATCACTCACTTGCAGGTGTGCTGAAGCCTAGGTTTACATTGGAGCAATTTGTCATGCGATTTGAGAGATTAAATCACATGACAAGTCGCAGTCTATTAGCAGCAATGGCACTGTTCCAATTGATGCGACAATGATTTTTCAGCGCCGCACCAATTTGCAAAAGTAGTTCCTGCACTACTTTTGCCAATTTCAGGTGTGACTTCAATAGACATCTGTGTATGAAGCCACACAGATGTCTATCAAGTAGCACCTGAAATAGCGCTGACCTTGCTACGTGGAAATTGCGCTACATCAAGTGAAGTAGCGCCATTTCAAAGTAGCATCAATGTGAACCAGGGCGAAGAGACTATTGTTTTTGGTGCACAAATACATGTAGAAATAAGATATAAAATGATATTGCACTTCCCCAAAACCACCACCCCCAAAACTAATTAAAAGAAAAGAGAAAAAAAATATATAAAAAACAGCACAACAAACAAGCTCAATAATGTACTTTTATTTTTCCAGCAGAAACAAAATTATGTACATTCATTTACTAGCAAAAAAAATAAATTCTACAGGATATATGGTGCTACATTTAGCAATTGGATTTTAAGGGCCCTGCTTATAGGAGCTTACAATCTAAAATTTGTCTAAACCTTATGCCGCGTACACACGGTCGGACTTTTCGTCTACAAAAGTCCAACGGACGCTGACGGACTAAAGCTGGCTGGTAATCCGATCGTGTGTGGGCTTCTCCGGACTTTCAACGGACTTTTTTAGCCTCAAATCCGATGGACTTTAGATTTGAAACATGCTTCAAATCTTTACGTCGTAACTACGACGGACCCCGAAGTCCGCTCGTCTGTATGCTAGTCCGACGGACAAAAAAACGACGCATGCTCATAAGCAAAAACTAAACGGAAGCACTCGGTCTATTAAAACTAGTGTTCGTATTGTAGGTAGCACATTCATCACGCTGCAAAATCTGTGATCGTTGAATGCAGCGCATTTTATTTCTTCTTTACGAATGCTCTAAAGAACGAAGGTGT